>NC_086287.1:55528866-55871866 GCF_963924245.1 Chroicocephalus ridibundus
TGCGGGGGTCAAGAGGAGGATGTCCTGCTACTTGGTAATTTCGCTTTCCATCAAATGCGGTTGGAGTGAGATATTTTACTCAAAGGTGTTGTGATCAAATCTGTTTAAGCTCAGTGAAATGGGACAATCTGGATGACCTACATTAAGAAAAAGTTTCATGCCAAGGGCTGTGCTGTAGAGGCTGATGCAGCAGAAGTCTGCTGCACACACGGGACTGACCCGGGTTGCAGAAGTGACTCTCTATCCCAGCACAGCCAAGAGCCAAAATTTCTCCTGCAAATTGAACCACACTCTTAACAGTGTGCTTACAAGCTTCCAAGACAAAGTGGCTTCGCTCTAACCTTTTAGTACTTTATTTTTTCTCTGTAAGGATGAGTAATTCTAATTCCTCATGTTATACACACATATAACGTGCATAAACTGTGCTCATTTTAAGCACCATTATGTTATTAGATCTCTTTCTATGCCAGGGCTTACACTAATACAAGTACAGCAATTAAAAAGAAAAAGCCTATTTGACAAACACAGAGCAAACTAAGAGCTCTGTTGTTGATTTGCCTTTTTCCAATGACTGAACTTAGTTTTTTGGATCATCATGTAGCACACTGGATTTTAAACCACAAGAGATCCTGAGCACACACAGAGCTACAAATCAAGTCAACAGAAATTGTGTGTGGTCAGCACTTATCATTCTACATGAGTATTATTACACTGGCTAAAGCTCTTCTTTGTAGTATAAACTGTACATACTTAATGCCACCAGAACCTCTCCTCCCTCTGAAAAGGCCCTGGGAGATTACACCCAAAGTAGCCCTTTATTTGTAATGCAAAGAGCCTCAAAAGACTCTTCTAGGGAGTTAGAGCAACAAAGTCAGCTTTAAAAATAAATAAGTCAGCTGTACAAAAGACAGCTACTGCATTGTTTTCCGTAACATACACATGCTGTATTTTTGAAACTTCTATGGTTTTTTTAGGAGCTTTAGAGTTTATGAATATCACCGCAGTGTAATCTAACAGTTTTTACTCTAGTGGAACTAGGACTAGGACCCAGTCCCACACCTATGGAAGTCTGCTTGCTAACTGCCACTGATTTTGAATCGGAACTGAAACAGGGAGATGGATCTTCCAGCTAAAAGTCACGTTGTCATTCCCAAACACCACAAAACTGAAACCTAATAGAGTTTTTTTTTAAGTGCAGTGTGCCAGATTCATACCATGAATGTTTACATTTTTTAAAAAAAACCCAGGAAGGTCAAAAGTAAAAAAAAAAAAAAAAAAAAAAAAAAAGAAGGATAATTATAGTAGGTAAAAATAATGAAGGGTAACAGATTTGAAGAAAGCAAGGCAAATAAACCAGAAGGAATTGCAAAATTGCTACCTTGGTTAGATTATATTTTGAACTAATGAAACAAATAATATCACTATAATCAGTCTCAGTGACCAGTAGTTACATTAGACAGATACACCAGGGTCATCCAGTGAAGCAACTGAGGTGGAAGAAATATTATACTTACCTACTAATGGTCTCAACCTTAATCTGGGTCTCTAGATTAAACCACACCACTGTCAGCTATATCCCCATTTGATTTCTAATTTATGCATTCTGGGGAAAAAACCCAACAGCCTATTTACAGCAAAGGTCATTTGCGGAATTGAATGCAAGACCCAAACCACTAGAGGACGGAGAAGTAGAGAGTTATGTTTATATGATATTATAAAGCTTGGGTTTGTTTCTTTTTACTGTCTCTAAAGCCATTTTAATTTATAATGTTGGTACCTTTAGTTCTGAAAGTCATCAGAAAACTTTAAAATTAGATACGATTATCTTAAAGTCTAGATTAATTTATGGCTATTCCCTTCCTAACTAACCATCCCCAACCAGGACTGTATTTTTAAAGTTCTGCAATACATGTTCACCTACAGTTGATAATTTGCAGCATATGCTTTGTATACTCTGAATCCCACCTAATGAGATAAGGTATTTTTATAATTTGGTATTATATAATATTCTGGAGCAACAAGTATGTCATCTACTCCCACGAATCAGGAACGTTATGTCAGTATTTATCCATTTGCAGCTGTCTTCCAGATAAGACACTTTGCCCTTTGATTTCATCTTTCTTTCTAGTTCTTATGCACTGCTTCCATGCAGTCCCATTGTCAACCTTTTGATTTGGAAGGAAACTCTGTTCTTTTATGGTAATGTAAATTCAGAGTTTTCTTGATGGATTTATTCCAAAGTTTTAGTAAGATATGCAAGATCATGGTCTGGGACTGATGCCTGTTTCGGGAGGTCAGTGTGGTGTGCAGTTAGATATAATTCTGGACCAGGAACTGAGCAGAGAACGTGATACAGCAGCCAAAAGTCAGGGGTAGTTCCTTTTTCAGAAGTTTTATCAATGACATCTTCTTTGTTTATGGGCTGACGTGGCATAACATGCTTTTGAGAGTGAGGATGAAATCGTTACATGGCTTTTGCCACTGGTAAAGTATTCTCAGAGAGAGGGAATAATGACTCTTTCCGCACTCTGGCTCTTGCAGTGGATACATCAACACACATCAGCAACTAATTTGGGGATTAAATATGCTCAAAACTTTGCCGGATGGATATCTGCATTTCTTGGGCCAATTCTTCAATGTGCTTTAACCTCAGGGGAGTAAATACGCGTTAGCTACCACCTTGAGAAAATCCAATGGGCAGAAGGCATTTTGAAACAGATTGAATCAAGAAAGTCAGCGCACAAAGAATGTGAATTTATAGACCACTTTTGGTCCACACTAAATCTGTACATAGAAAAGCTTTTTGTACTGAGAGCACTTTGAGCCTTCGAGCCATCACATCGCATGTACCATGAGCTTGAAGAAGCGAGTTGCAGACCCATACCTTACCCGACTGCATGCTCCTAAAGAAAGCCCATCATTTCAAAGAGCAGGTTTACTTTAAAATAAGCTGTGGGCTTTTACCGCTTCATGTTTAGGAATGATCCAAAGATAAGGAAAGGCATGCAATTTAGCAGCAAAATTCTTACTGAGACTCCAGGTCTTTCCCGAACTCCAACTTTTAGCCCAGTAACAGCTGTCCCAGTAACTGTCCATACTTAGGTTTTGCTGCTCCAGACCTTTGAACTTCATGTTGGTTACAAAATTTGCTGTTTTGAACAGGGCATGAAGACACATTTGAAACAGCAGTTGGTGACAGCAATGCCTACCTGTTTTAGTTGCTGATTTGGGCATCTATCTGAAAGCTTATTTGCTTGCGTACATGAAGGCATTGCAAAATCCATGATGGCTGTCATGTGAAGTTCCAGTGTATATACATTTTTTAATACACATTAGAGAAAACTTTAAAAAGTTTGGGGGAACTTTCGGAACCTTTGTAACCCCAAAATTTCCAATCTACATATTCTCAGCCTGCCCAAAGCATGTAGTGCACTGTTTTGGTTTCCTTTGATTGTAAAATATTTTCTTACAAAGACCTCTTAAGGCATCAATCACCAGACGACTAATGCTTTAGTCTAGCAATTAGAGTTTAAATCCCACTAATTCTAGGTTTTCCTAACCTCAGCCTGCCCTAATTTGGCAAAAGGAGACTGGCCCATGTTGAAACATTAGCAGGATCCAGGGAAACCAGAGAATAGTTTTAAATATTTTCTATAAATATTCCCTAGTCTATACTCTGGCCCCAACAACTGAATTCGTAATTCTAAGATGATTTAAACATGAACATCAAGCTCTCGAAAGAGCTACGTTGAAAGAAATCTGACTTTCTTATGCCCAGAATGCCTTGACTTTGGAACTGGCTGTGGTTAACACAAACATTAGCTTAGCGTGCCGTTTGCTCACGCTGTTCTCAAAGAGAGAGTGGTAGACAGACAGTCTTCAGATCGTGTCTTAAATTTCCCGGACTATTTACCACACTGGGTTGTGTTGCGCGTTGTGAAGTCCCAAAGACAAAGTCTCAAGGAGGAAAACCGAAGCATTCACTCCTCTCAGGCAATCCAGGACTTACTCTACGCACAGCAAATCCACCAAGACATTTATTCTGAAATCCTTCTTGATTAAAATGGTGCCATTTCTCGGTGAAAATCCAGAAGAGAAAATCTAGCGATTACAAATTTATCGCCATTAATTCTGAACCTGCAGCTGTACTTGCTGCTGGTTTACCGACCATGTAACAATTCTGTGCTGAGAGTGACTGCAGTGGGAAAGATGCTATTCGTCAAAAGAAAGAACCATAGGATATAAAATCGCATAATTTTTGTATTTCTTTATCCCGTGGATTCCTCAAGTCACAGTGACCCCTCCAGCCTATACAACTCCCCTCTTACCCTCCTCCTGCTCTGCCAGCCCAGCCGCTCTCTACCTGTCACTCGAAATCGAGGGCTGATTTCAAACACTCTCAAGCCTGACTGGTAAAACCTATGCTTTCCTCTGATGTGTCATTTGCAATGTTCATTTAGTGGGATTTAAATGGAGCCTTGCTTTTACGGCTTGAAGGAAAATAAAAGTACAGGAAGAGTCTATTGTTTTGGCACTTGGCTGCGCGTTGCAGAGTGATGCATACATTGATAAGAAGAAATATGTACCACCAGGAACAACTCGGAGGTTTTTCTATTAAAAACACTCATTGCTATGTGGCACTGTATAAACAGGGTAGAGTAAAGGGCAGTAAAATCTGCTCAGGTCAGGGAAGAAAAACACATTTAACATTCGTGCCATCCAACATAGGGCTTTAATGTATAAACACATATAAACATACATAGAGATCATTACATTTCAGGCAAGAAGCAAGCGCCAGTGCATTCACACTTACAGCACTAACAACCAGCTCAAACAGCAACCACTACAGATTTCTTCCTTGGATGGTTCTGACTCTGTGTAATCGTGCTGTACTTATAACGCACCCTGTGAACTAAGCGATTCTGAATGCCAACGGCAGAAACTTTCAGATGCCGCCGGTGATCCTCAAGGGCCACAGCGAGCGACGTGACTTCAGCTGAGACCGCTTCCATAGGGCTGGGCTATAAACTCTATAAGCTTTGCAAGACGAAAACATGATTCGGTGCTGCCAGAGGCCAGCGGGGAAGTTTGTGGCACCGCCTGGCACAGGGCCGAGCTGAGCTCACCCTCCTTTCCCTCTGCCGCCGCTTCGTTTCCCAGGACTGCCCTGAAGCAGGTCAGACAACCCCTGCGTGACGGAAGCTCAAGATCGACCCTAAGCAAGCTACACTGGCACCAAACTGACAGCGAGAGAAATTCAGCAAGTCGTCAGCACCTTCAGTTTCAGCAAGAGTTGGATTAGGTTTTAATTCAGATTACATTGCAAATACCTTCCTGTGGGATAAGCAGCTAATGGCAGGGACAGATGAAAACCACAGGACCTCTGGGGTAATTAAAACTCTCGAAAAAGCCGTACTTACTCTTAGGGAAATTATCTTGCTGTTGACATTGGGTGTAAACCACAGGTCCTCCTATTCCTCCTTCAACAGGCCAGTAAATAGGTTGGCAAACATGAAAAGAGCCAAACACTTCAATACCATTACAGAAAGCTCTGCTAGACATCCTGCTGTTCAGGGTCCAAAGTGTCACTTTTGTTACTGAATTCTTGCTCTGTACTGACCTTTTAGACTGCAGCCACAGTTGTGGTGGTACAACACGTTTTCCAGCAATTTGTTCTACCTCAAGCAAGTTGCAGATTATCAATATAAAGTCAGTGTGATTTGATTTAGAATGTTCTTTGGAGATAGCCTTTGCTCTGGCTGAGCGCTGTGAACCACTGATTGCTATTTTAACTATGTTTATTTTAGTTGAGTTCAACTGAATCAAGAAAGACTCAAGTTAAATCAGAACAAGCCATTCTAGGACCGAGAAAAAGAATACTGGGCCCCTATAAGGATTTGCATCAATTCAATTAATCCAGCACGGGAAAAAACTAAGAATATTTTAGCTGTCGAGCAGACTGAGAAAAAGTATTTTTGCTACATTTTAGAGAAAAGCTTTTGGGGATTACTTTCTGCTAATGTATCAGTGGATTATTTCTAAATGCTGAAAGTATCAGAGCTACCTTTTATGAGAAGTGGGCCAAAATTGAAAGAACAGATCTGAACTTTTGAATTTGTGGGTTGGAATGTAATTCTCACACCTATTTATCCAGCCTTGCCAGACTTATTACCACTACTTGAGCCCTAGGAGTGAACCTACTTTTACAGCTTTGTTTCCTGATCAGATGCAAAATTGCAATACGTGTATTTTATGGTTTGGGACTAGGCAGAGCCAAAACCTTGTAGAACACCATTCCACTCAAGACCAAGTGTTCTCATCAAGATCACCTAATATCCCAGGTCTTCCATTTGGAACTTTATTTTGTTGAAGACGCTTGTGGGATTTTAACATGATGTAAGTGAAGCACGGCTTAGTGCAGAGCCAACACCAGGATCTTCAAACTCTGTCTCCTCCCAGTAGCTGCAGCTTGTCTGGAAAACCAGTTGATCTAGTGCCAATTGCTCAGGCAAACAAGCGGTGTTAGCAGTATTTGGTTTCTGAGCTTTCTTTTTTTTTAAACAAGCTACTCATCCCACACACCCTCTAGAAGTTAATTTTTAAGCCCACCATTTTTTTTGCCCCAAACTATATGCACGCAAACAAAAGTAATCCTTACACTCTTAAAACCATGGAAATTACAACATGTAGGACTTTAAACTGAGCCTGCTTGAAAGACATTTGGAAGAAGAGAATACGCATTTGCTATGAGTAAAAGCGAGTTGTTAACCGATACAAACAAATGTAACCTAATCTATTTTTCTTTTCAAGAACACCGGTATGCTATTGAACACCTTTGCCTCCTATTATACAATTCTGCCGTAGCAATAAAATCAACTGTCTGCAACAGTTTTAGTTCGTTGTATGGTTAATACCAATAATGTACTCAAAATTGATGTTTAACAGAGTGAACTGATTTGTTAGAGTGTTAACAGCCACAGACTTTAACTAATAAACAGATCATTAACTGCTGGTAATAAACAACTTGCCAGGATCATTTATTATTTAAGAACATACTTTGTCTTAAGAAAAGATGGCCCTGCTTAGGTCTACGTATGACACCTTTCTGGCTGTCATTCAAAGCGGGAGGCACAGACAAAGCTACTGAGAAACTATTCTGCACACACCAGCTCAAAATTCATTAAAAAATACTGTGTTTCGCCAGAAAGTAATCACAAGAAAAATATTAACTCCTTCCACTGTCCAATAATATAGGCAGCATTTTTACAAAGCTCTCGTTTTTAATACTGCCTCTAGTTGTAATATGAGGAATCTAATTTCCAGTTCTGATTAAATATTGTATCTTCTTCATCCTTCTTACCATATGGGATGTCACTGCAGCAAGCGTTTCCTTCTGGAAGTGGTTCTGTACGGGAAATACTATTTGTATCCAAAGAGCTTTCATAACAGAGGAGAAAGGAAGGTGAAGAGAAAAGCTATGCAAAATTTGTAATAGGACAGAAAGGGAAAAAGGTAGCTTGAAATCGTTCCTTCTCAAGAAAACAACAACAAAAAAAACCAAATAGGGATTTCTCCTTTGAGAAACTAAGGTGCAGGAAGAAGCTAAAATATTGGAAATACATTACTTAATTACTGTAGGTGATGCCTGGAGATTTGGAAGGAACAGAAGAAAGCCCTTTTCTCCCCACAGTCTCTGAGCCATTTCATGTGTAATAAAACAGTCACATAATAAGACAGACTTTGCATGTTGGACTGTTCCAATTTTGTTGATCTTTGAAGTTCAACAGGACAGTGCCACTCTAGTTTCCTTTTGGTCTTCAGCCATGAATGGGGTGATGCGGCACAATACTGCTCCGACTGAAAAGCAGAGACACCTTCTCAGACTTATAGTTACAGCAAATTTAAGCTACCAAAGCAACCAGATGAAGATGCCTTAACCTTTTCCCTGCATTACTTCAACAACCTTATTACTCAATCACATAAATACACAACCATGTGTTCTGAATAAGAGTTACAGATCAAAGCAGCTCAATGGCAGTTTGCTGATTTTATCTGAAATCCATATTTTAGATTAAGAATCATATAATATTAGTTTCTTTTCTAGTATCTCCTTAGAGGCATCAGCAAAAAATATGAGTTTATTTTGCTAGGTGCTGTGCAAATAAACTGCACAAATGCCCCAAAGAAGTTACGGGCTGAATGCAAACACAGTCTCAAGGCTGGAATGGCAAACCTTAACAATTAACTCTCAATTCCTGCTGAGATGTACATATAACGCTTTAATCGCAGACAGTTGAAGGATGCCTTCTTTATGCCAGATCCTTTACAAGTGAAGAAATGTCATTTAAGGAAAAAATTTCACTGTATTTTTTTTTTACATCCCCGTGAAAGCCAGGGAGACTGCATTTTAATATCACCATTAAAATAATTCTGACCTTAAAATAATATCACAAATTGGCTATTACTTGCAGTAAGGGGAAAAAAAAAATGTATTTGCATGCTGGTTGGAAAAATGCTTCCATTTAATTGCTTGTGGAAGAAGCACTTTATTTATAGACATACTGTGCAGGAGGAAATTTGGCTCTCCTACCATATAATAAGATGCATGGCACTCTGCCAGGATGCTGGCTATCCCAGGACATTTGGTGTTCCATATACCAAGAATGTGGAACTGCGCTGCCTATAAACAGAGAGGCTTTTTTTCCAAGGATCCTTGAAGACATGCTTTTTCTTGGATGCAAAAGTGAAAAATTAATGCAGCAGTTATGTAGCTGCAAGAGAAGGAGCTTTCTTTGGTATCTTTATCACCAGTTGCTTTAATTAGCTAATGAGTAGCTAAAACAGATTACTTACCACTCTTCCTTTTCCCTCTTATGGAAGATGTTGAAAAAAACTCCCGTCTTTTATGGGTTCTGAATATAATTCTTAAAAATCAGGGTATTACTTACACAAATATTTCCACTCAGCAGGATGACTCACATAAATAAGGATTGCAAGACTGGGATTTACTAATCTGTCAGAGACAGTGTATCCAATTAATTCATATGTTTATTTAGGTAGGAGTTTTTTTGCACTTTATTATCTTCAGTCTCTTTGACCACAGGGGAGAGAAGGCCATGGGAGGGGGAGTGGAGACGGATTTTTGAAGGGGAGCCATAATTAGCTCAATTCTTGGATTTAGCTCAGGAATGTTGTTACTGCTAAATAGCTCCTTAAATGGAATATTTATAAACTAGAGGCAAAGCTGTAATATTAGAAGAGAAAAAAAAAACCAAACAAAATAAATTTAGATGCACAAGCCCTAGGTTAATGCCCTGGCATGATGACATAATCCAACCCAAGGGACAGGGAATGAAGAAACGTGTTACTGACGGTAAATCAGCGCATTGCACACCGCCCTTTTGTAGCCCATGGAGGGGATCGGGAGACCTCAGAGGTTGGATCCCTCAAGAAGGTCCCTGAAACAGCGCCTGGCTCTCACGTGAGGGCCACACAGGTCCTTCCCAGCATCCT
Organism: Chroicocephalus ridibundus; assembly: GCF_963924245.1. Classification (NCBI taxonomy): domain Eukaryota; kingdom Metazoa; phylum Chordata; class Aves; order Charadriiformes; family Laridae; genus Chroicocephalus; species Chroicocephalus ridibundus. The sequence goes on from NC_086287.1 coordinate 55,538,380, forward strand.
GTGTGCCCACCTGGCTGGAGTCTGCTCTGCCCCGCAGACACAGAATTGTTGTGGTTTCACCTGGCTGCCCCCTCTCCTCCCTCCTGCCCACCCCAGCAGACACGCCACACACAGCTTCCCCACGAGGGATTTCTACCCAAATGGGTGGAAACAAGAAGAATTTGCCGAGGAGTGGCCAAGTTGCTTTTTGCCTGGTCTTGCAGCCCTCTGGCAGCAGATGATGAGGCTGGGGTCTACCTCAAGGCATCTTCCAGCTACCCTATCTAAGAATAAAAATGTATTTCACAACACGCCCACACAGCCGTGCCTTACCGTGCCCTGGACCCAGCACCTTTTATTCAAAGCAAATTTCATTTTTGGTCACATAAACTAGAGGGCCCAAACCAGCTCCCATGGAAGTCATTTGGACTTAAATAGGGACAAGTTCAGGACCACAGCCACTTTCCAAGCAAAATAAATCATTAAGCTATGATGCAAAGGACTTGTGCCAGGCCTCCAGACAAGACTGAGTTTAATCATTGCAGATCAGGGTATTTGGGGACAACATCCATTTTGTAACTTCATTTTAAAAAAAAAAATCAAATAAGTGAGCCATGGCTTGTCCAAAATTTAAAATCATTTTCCACATTTAAGATTTTTTCATAGACGAACTTTGCTTGCACTGTAATATCCCAAGGAAGCTTGTTAAATGGCTTTCCAAGGCTATATGATCTTTATTAAAAAAATATAGCACTGTCTCTTGGACACAAGGAAAAAAGGAATAATCTATTTTTCAGATAAAACTCTTGAAGGCTTGCAGTAGTGGAAAATAAATCTTACAAATTCTCTCTCAATTTCCATTTAACATTTCCTGTTCCAGATCCAGAGACAGTTGTCTTTAAAAGGCGCTGCAGTGTATTCATAAATTGCAGCAATACTATTTCCTTGACAAATCCATTTCAAATCCAATAAAAAACTTAATGGGATTAACTGCTTGGATATTTAGTTGAAAAGCTTAGTTTAATAGAGCAAAACCCAGTATGTTAATATATTAAAAGTGCAAAACAAAGTAAGAGCAAATGGAAACAGAGAGACCCCCAACATAAGAAGGACATGGACCTGTTGGAGTGGGTCCAGGGGAGGGCCACGAAGATGATGAGAGGGCTGGAGCACCTCTCCTATGAAGATAGGCTGAGAGAGTTGGGGTTGTTCAGCCTGGAGAAGAGAAGAGTCTCTCCAGGGAGACCTTATAGCGGCCTTCCAGTACCTAAAGGGGGCCAAGAGAAAAGCTGGGGAGGGACTCTGGATCAGGGAGTGTAGTGAAAGGACGAGGGGAAACAGTTTTAAACTGAGAGAAGGTAGATTTAGATGAGATATTAGGAAGAAATTCTTTACTCTGAGGATGGCGAGACACTGAAACAGGTTGCCCAGAGAAGCTGTGACAGGCAGGATCCCAAAAGGGCCCTGGGGTGCTGGAGCCCCTGAGCTCCCACGAGGGACAGCCAGGACGACCTGAGGCTTTGCAGTTGAATCTCAGCACAAGGAAGAGCTTTCTCCCGGTCACACCAAACAGATAATATTAAAAGGGTTTGTCTACCACTGCTGCAGGAGTTGTCCTGAGCAGCACAAGCAGCGCCGTGGTTGCAGCCCAGCACATGGTGCATCTTCATGGTCACAAGTGGCCATTGGTGCTGGGATGCCCCCATCACATCTTTCAACGCTTTTGTATACGGGAGAGAGCGGGGATTCAGAAACGCAACTTGTTTTTTCCGAAATATATTTACATACAGGGTCATGTGTGTGTGTGTGCGCGCGCGCGCGCGCGTGTGTGTGTGTGTATACATACATGTATATACATGACAATGTTTTCCCCTGCTGTCTTCCCCTCGACCATTTTACTTCAGATGCAAAACTCACGGGAGGAGGAGGTAAGGGAGGTAGGAGGGTGGCAGGAAGCGAAAGGCTGCTTCCTAATTGGTGTTTGTGCAACTTAATGACCAGCACAACGAACACAGTGTCACGAGGAAGTATTGTAATACATACAGTGGGTAGGCCTTTGTGTGGGCCAGAGAAAATGATCAAAACCCTGTAGCCAGCTCTGTTTGGTTTGGCATTGCCTACACTACAACTCCAATTTTAAAAACAAGCTGTAATTATACTGGTAGAAAAACCCTAGTAGAAAAGAAGAAAAGCAGTTTACTCGGAGCCAGTTCTACTCAGATATTTGAATTTCTCATTTTCTAACAAGAAATTGTTCTTAGCCCTTTTTTTTCTTTTTCTTTTTTTTTTTTTTTTTTTCCCCCCAGTTCATCTGCTTGGCTCACTTATTTCTTCAAGCAAATCACAAAAAGTCAGAACTGCATGACTGGAATTTACCGCATAGCTGTAAAAACTTTATCTGATTCAGATACATGAGTATAAATAGAATGTGGCGGGATCATGAGCTGAGTTAAATATTGATTGGTAAAATATAAACATGTACGGATGAATAAATGTTAAAATAACAACACATTGTAGTAATTTATGAATTTTCCAATCAAAAGTTATTTCTGAACTATTTTTGTATTTGAAGGCAAATACATTCCTGTATGTTTATCATTTACAAGCTGGGTGCTTTTCTGTGTTTTTTGTTGGTTGCTGTTCATGCTGCATGGCAAACCACCTCGGGAACATGGTATCGGTTTTATTCTCTTACGTTCTGCCAGAACAGAAAATTGGATTTTTAACATATTCATTTTTTTTGTAAACACTCTCATTAACACCAATGATCCTAATCACTTTCCACAGAAAAGGGATTAAAATATTTCAAAATACTCTTCAAGTGAACCTATTATACCCATCCCCTCTCCCACCCATTCCTGCACCGTTCCTACGCAGCTCTGCACACACAGCCAAAATTAAAAGACTTTACTATTGTGATGTATGAAGTCAGAATTTTCCTATTTTAAAAAATAAGTGCTGCAAACACAGATTAGGTTCAAATTATCAAAATAATCTTATGCAATATTCTTCTAATGTTTTTGTATGTTACATTCTCAGGTACAGAAATACTCCAGGGCATAAATCTATACTGACTGTATGAATATTCTGTTCCCCTCGCTCACCTCTGTCTTTGTAGAGGTTTCCGTCTTCAAAGTCAATAGTATAGGACTTAAATCTGAAGCAGAACATAAAGATCTAAAAATCTGTGTTTTGTAGTTATAGTTATAACTATATAGTTATATATATAGTTAATATATTTAAATAAATTTTAAATTTTTTTTAATCCATGAACCTTATAGGACATCTACTGTCAGCCTTGAACACTCAGCAGCTCTGGGTCAGACCCAAAGACAGTTAAGTTTAACTTAAAGACTGGAATTTTAAAAATTTTTGGCCTTTACCTATGCCTTCTAATTTTTAAGTCTTTAGGGCTCGGAGTTGCATGTTTTTCTCTGCAACCACAAGAGCTAAAAGCATTGCTTTTCAATGAAAGCTGAGAATCACAGGTAATGAGATGTCTCCAGGAGCTGGCGTTTTAAGGAAAAACACCAAACGTCATGAGACTTGTAATAAAACCATGAGTGTTGGAAGCACCGTCAGAGTCTTGCTTTCAGAATACAATGATTCTTGTAAAACACAAAATAGTGCATGCTAAACCAATTTTTTCATATTAATACCTCTACATTTGGTACTTACACTAGTAGCCTGAGGGTCACATGGGTGTTTTTTTCATACCACAGCAATTTACAGGGCCATGACAACAAAATTTTGTTGCTAAAAACTAAATATAAATCAAAGACCGAGGAAGGGAAACAGACTATTTTTCTTAAATATGAATCTTGTTCCTTTTTACTATGGATTCAAGATGACTTTTCATCTTGAAGCCTTACCTTACATGACCCTTTTATGGTAGGGACTACAGACCTTCTTCTAAATGGTGAAAAGTGCTTTGTGGGTGGCGATATTTTCCCAGAAAAGGAAAAAGTTGCAAGTATAAAGTCAGGAAAGTGAAGGAAAAGACATCACACTTTTGGAGCTCTATAGGCAATAAATTTGTTGTCAATAGTCAGGTTCAAATAGCATCATCTGGGGAAAAACTCCCAATAGAACCACAGTGTGGATGAGAAAATAATTTGATCACTTGCATTCTGACATTTTTATGAATTTAATTTAAGGTGGCAAGAAGAGACCTAGTAAAAATGGCTGAACGCCTACCAAAGGGAAAAAAACAAATAACCCGAAAGAAAATGAAACACTTTTTTCAGAAGAAAGGCTTTCATGGCTGTTGATGTGTTTTTAGGTTCCAAGCTAAAAGTATTTGTAGCAACATTTCAGTAGTGGGACGGTAAGAAAAAACAGTCACAGAAACATTTCAAATAGTCTGACCTGAATTACTTTTAAATGAAGGGTGACTTTGTAATCTAAACTGAGAACTGAACAAGGTAATTGGAGCTCTCAGTTTGATAAATTTCTTTTCTGACTTTGGGCAAGTCAAGTAATTTAGTATTTACCATTTTTTAAAGCCCACATTTGCAAACAGAGATAATATACTGCTGTGTAGAGAGGAGATCTGATTCTTTCAGGACTGCACCCAGCTTTCTTTTCCAACATTGCCTTTGTGTCCTTAGAGGATTTTTTTAAATGGATGTTGCAGGAAGGAAAAGATCCTAAGTGGTGTATTAGAGATAAGGGGCACTCTTTGGGCAACAAATCATAACCACGGACTGGGCTGTGTTAGCGAGCGCTGCCTGCAAGTCAATGGGTGGGATTATTCCTCTCCCTTAGGCAAAAGCGTGATGGTGCAGAGTGCTGGGTCCAATTTGGTGCTCCTCAGTATGAGCAGGACATTGGAACCACTCCAATGGAGGGCCACCAAGATGGTTATGGAGCTGGAGCACATGATGAACAAGGAGAAGTGAAAGAAGTGGATTTATTTAACCTGGAGAAAAGAAGGCTAAGAGATCTAATTGTTTTTTTCAACTTCATAGTGGGTGGTTATAAGGGAGATGGAGCCAGGCTCTCCTCAGAGGGGCACAGAAAAGGCCAAAAGGCAACAAACAGAAGTTGCAACAAGAGAAATTTCAGTTAGATATGAGAAAAAATTACTCACAAAACACTGAAACGTATTGTCCAGAGAGATTGTGGCATCTGCATACCTGGGAATCTTCAAAACTTGGCAAAGAACTGAGCAGCAAAATTGGCCTGACTTTGAGTGGGGAGTTAGATCAGACATGATTATGATTAATAAAGTCTCCTTTTCACCCCAGGATAGAGGTTTGTGGGGTTTGTGGTTTGTTGAGGTTTTTGTCTTTTAACTCTATGCTGTTAGAACAACCTAATTTCCACATTTTTTCTTCTTTGGAAGCATCATGGTGGTATTTACTCTAAGTGTTACTACTGAATTTAATGTGCTGCCTTCACTGCAGTCCAGGGTGTGATGGTGGTTTCTACAGACTTATGCAAGCAAGGTTTAATCAACCCAACTCTAGACCTGCTAGCAGATTAGTTGCAACAGTACAGGGCTATTGACCTTATTCCTCAAATATTTGGTGTCATTTACGAGGCTAGGTCTTGCAAATGGATTGTTTTGCATACTACCAAGGCTATGCATAGTATCTAAGCTATCTGTTTGGGGTATGTTTACATGAGTTGTAATCACACCTTTGAGTGAAAGGTGCTAACAAAATTGTTATGGCACTAACCTGAATAAAGATCTCCTATGTAGAGTGCCTAGCAAATGGGGTCCCTGTGTCTTTGTCCAGAAGCAGGCCCTTTGACACCCGGAGCAACTACATAAGTGCTGTCATAAAGCACTGTCAGTGCAGCTTCTTTCTGTGTAGTCTTCAGTTTTGCTTGCTAATTGCAGTGGCAACACATGCTGGCTACTTACCCAACAGTTGCCATCACGCCACTGCTGTCCTGCCTTCTCTGAGGTATCAAAAGGTATCACAGGTACCTTTTCACCCGTGGGTGAAGACTCAATATCCACTGAGAAACAAAGTATGTGCCGTTCCCCAGTTCAGTTCTTGACATGGTCATCAGGAAGAATGTCTTTAAAAAATCAACGAAAATAACAAAGAAAAATAACCAAAAGTACCTGAAGAACTTGAGATGCACTTGCTAAGCAGCTGTGATTATTTCAGGAAGGTGGTGGGCATTGCTCTGGACTAGCCAGCCCAGGAAATTGCTATTTTTATTGCTCAAATAATATATACCCTCTAAATATGCTGGTCCTTGGGTTTCCACTGGATGGAGCACTGGATTTGCATCTTGACAGCCACAGCAAGTGTGGTCTGAGTTGCTTTTGAGATCCTGGGTAAGCAATCAAATGCATCGCTTCTGTATTAGGACATTGACCTTCTTGTGCCTTTTGCAGTGACCGCTCTGGTGTGAGGCACCACACCATAAAAGAGGAGAGCACTGCTCTTAGTGCTATGATTATCAGATGATGTGGAACTGCCCAGCTAGAAACAGATGGTCTTGTCATCCAGCCGAACAAGTCCCCGTGGCACGTTGTTGGGTCAGTCACCCGTAAATCTAAATTCATCGCTGTATGTAATTGCAAACAGGATTCTCATGTACCGGTTTCTGCATGCAAGTAGCCATTAGAAATCTTGACCTATTGCAAAGATGGGTTCCAAAAATTGTCAGACAAACCCAATAAAATTGTAATTGTCTGGTGTACAGGATCTATTGGCATCAAGAGACGCTGTTAAAGCCCCATGTGAGCTGATGCTATATCTAGGAGAGAAGCCTGGCTTGGTGGAAGACCCCAGTCCAGCTAGCAAATTTCACACCAGTCTTACCAAAAGTGACTGTGAATTCTTGTTTTCAACTGGGGGCCAATTTGGGGGCAAGGACTTGCAGTGCATTGCGAGTGTATAAGGCACAACGAACCGTCGTTAGTGCACCAAGTTTCTCTAAGTTGTAGACAAAACCTGAGTTTCTGTTGATCAGACTGGATTTTGTCTGTTTTTCTGACTAGCTGTCCAGAATTTCCTGAGTGAATGAATAGCCAGCCATTTTCTCAAGTGAATAAGTCAAAGCAGATTCTAAGATGCTCCACTTTAGAAATTACTATGATCACTGGATATAAAAAACACTTTCCTTGGTAAATAGTGGCTTTTCTTAAAGGCATAATTCTGAGTATCATTTTACTCTCGGTGATGATTAAATTTTCAGATTTCGACACCTTAACAATTGACCTTGATCAAGGTTTTGAATTGCCCATCATATGAAAAGAGCTTTAGACACCAAGCAATTATTTAGTGATAGCCATCAGGATAAATATTCACCGAAAAGAAAAATAGAATGAGTGCACATCTCAAATAGCAAGTGCAAAAAATATAATCAAAGTCAAAACTTAATTTGCATGTGTCCACAACTCTGCACTATAACTTTTCCCTCCTCAATTTCCATGTATTGGAACACACCGAAGGTAAAATTTAAGACTTCAAAATAAAATTACATCTTTTCAATAGCTATCATGAAAAGATGAGGAGACGAAATCTAATGTCAAATCAAATTAAAGCATATTATGGTGCAAATTCCATTTGCATTTAGCACATTTTAATACCTTGACTATTTACGAGCTAAAGAGATAACATTCCACTTAGATACAGCTACTTCTGAAGTCAAAGAAAAAGTGTAATGGACTTGCTTCATTTCACAAGCAGCTATGGCATATTCAGTTAGAACCAGGATACTTGGTAAATTTGTTATGTTAGAAGAGTGCCAGATACAAACAGATTCCCTGTCCCTTTCTTTATTAAAATCTTTCTTTATTAAAGAAAGGTTTATCAGACCTCCGGCAGAAACTATTCAAGGTGAAACGAAAACTTTGAAACCGTTTAGAAAGAATTCACGTACAGGAAAGTCCTGTCTGTGTGTCAAAGAGGGTTGTCTGTATTCACCATTACAGCAGGAAAAGAAGCAAATATCGCTCACTGGACACCATAGATCAGCACAATATCTCTCTATAGACCAGTAGAAAGTATCACCTTCTTTCAAGCAACACTATATGGAGTTAGTTAAATTTTTTGTTGTATGCTTTCTCATTAAAACATGAGAAAGGCTGTTCTCATAATGTCGCCTTGCACTTCAGTTTAAAAAGGCTAAGTCTCTGTTTAGCTGTTTTGCTGTGCAGGAAGTTTAATGAGTCTGGTACCATCTCTGAGTTGTCATTTGCAAAGTGAAAAACTCAGCAGCATTTAATAAAATGTTTAAACCTCTTGTGGCTGCGAGGACAAGCTCAAGCGCATGTCTCGAGTAGTTGGTGCAGTGACACACGAGCATAGGGACACCTAACAGGAACAACTAACACGAGCAAGTGAGGGACTGGCCCACGGGGTCAATCAGCATGGGTTTGTATGTGTTGTGGTTAGACGACACCAGGTTCTCTTAGTCCCATCCCATCTGCAAGAGACCACAGAGGGAAAAAAAGCAAGTCCAACCCCTTCTGCAAGAAAACAAAAGAACAATTATATCATTTTATGCTATGGAGCTCTCTATATTGACATAACAGCACATAGCTCCCCTTAAAGTCCAGCCTTGGAAGTCAGAAAAGTGAAGAACTGGAGTTCTTTGCTGAGTTATTCTTCCTCTTCACAGTGGAAAGACATTACTATTGTCCTTCTCTAATTCTGACACGCTCTCTCACTGCTCCAGATTGCTAAGAAACTTTTTCAAGCACTTCTGTGGTAATTCCACCAATACTCAATGGTCACCCTTTCTCCTTGTCACTCAAGTTATCTCTACCAGAGAAACCTCCCCTTCGTTTCTCTGGTCAACTCAAATCCACTCTTTTGAGTTCTTGCTTTTGTCTGGGATTCAAACAGTATTGAAAATCACACCACCAGGTTGCACCTCTTTAATAAGAGGGGTGAATGTAGGAATAACTTTTCCACGTCACAGAAGTGGCTTATCTCTTCTGATATTATCTCTGAGACCAACCGAAACTGGGTGCTGCAAATTAAGCATGTAAACTTTGTATTGCTCTCATACTGTACTCAGAGCAATTTGTTCCTCGCTGAGTTTTTGGTGACTTAAAATATTAAAGTTATTGACTCTCTTTTATTTTAAATGTCAGTCAATGTAACTGCAGATACACAGCCTTCTTTGGCAACTTGCAGGTGGGAGTTTCACAGTCAGACCTCGGCGACGCACAAGTTCTGAGTGTACTCTGAAATAGGGAGGTTTGACTTTAGCTACCTGAAGCCCAGAGAGGGCCAAGCTCTTCCTCTGGGTGGTTATGCCATTGCAAAGCAACCCCAAGATGGTGGGATAGCCAGCAGTAAAGGATGCAGTGGTGGACATGCCCAGAGCTGGCGTGCTGGGAACGAGGAGGGGCACTGTCAGGAGCTCTGAAGCGCACGTGCCAGGTGGGTCCTGAAGGTCCCTCCTGGGACTGTGCCAGATCCCTCCTGGCGAGAGAGGCAGGATCCCACCAAGATGAGGAATTCACAAATATCCCTCCTTCCCCTTTGGGGTCCAAATGATCTGACCAAGAACAAAGACTTATTTTGAAATGAACTATGAGAAGACTTCACATTAACATCTTTTTTTCTAAAGCCTCACCATAATGGGCCACATAATAAACATAACTCATGGGTTTTAGATCCCACCCAAGTTCTCCTCTTTAACAATGTTTTGCCTGCTGTCAACTGAGCTGTCCTTTGCAACAAGCCATCTCACTTATTGGTCCCAAGCAATGAAAGAAGATTTAGCAAAAGCTATCTTCAGGACAGTATCCAGCGACACAACACACAAACTAACATTTATACTTTACATATCTTAAGACTTACCATCCATCCATCTTTATTCTCACTTTTCCCTGTTGATTTGTTTGGATTGGTAGATTCAATACGCTTAATCTCTGTCTGTCTCAGTGTCTGTGAGTATAAAATAAGACAATGAGGGGAGGAGAATAACGTGACTTACTGCACGGTCTGTAAGGCTTACAGGCAGTTCCTGATACTAGTGGGAATTTTGCTGCAGAAAAAATGGCAGGATCTGCTTACGATGCTTAGCTGGATCCTCCCCAGTGCTAGCAAGGCGCTCAGGTAAAACTCCATAAAGTTACACCCTTACAGGAAACATTCAAGTTCAAGAATTTGTCCTCCTAAACTGCTTTGTTAGACGTTGGTTTTGTTCATTTTCACCAGTCCCAAGAATTTTTTCTAAACATTAAAAAGTATATAAACCAACTTTTAATTTAAAACACTCCTGCAGAAAAAAAGTGCACCAGGAAAACAGCTGTTCCATGCACAATAGTGACACAGTGACTTACAATGACTAATTAATGAGAACACCTGGAGTATCTTTCAGAGCTAAACTGGAAACAAAATACTGGAGATTAGGTTTTCAAGCTACTGGTGGTCCCCACTAATCTCTTTCAGGTGTAAACCACAGTGTACGTGGAAAGCAAAATCTGACTCATTCCTGCGAGACAGGAGGTCTTCGGGCTAATAATTGCAGCATGTAGTTTCCATAAAATTTACAAGGTTGGCTTTAAATTTTAGTAGTGGCAGGCCTGCAATAAATGCCAATGAGGTCCATCAAAATGAGTATTTGTGTGTGTCCTCATAAAAATAGATCAATCTTTTTAACAGACTCCATGCAGAGGAATTTGTATAATTACAACACATATCTACAGCTTTAGAGTCCTTTCCACACCAAAACCAACATGCTAAGTCATAAATACAGAGGAAAAATAAACACAGGAACATAATAAAAGAGATCTGGTTGGGTTAAGTCGTTCTGTCTCAGCTGCCATGTTGTAGCTAACAGAGTTTCCACTAGGGGTGGGCAAAGGGATTATTTTCCCTGTTTGTCAGCTTCCCCCTCACCTTTGCCTCTTTCACTCTTGGGATGGTGAGCGAGTATGTTCACATAAAGGAAAGGAAAGGGAGAATCAGAGTGGGGGAAGGGTCCCACCACACATGCATATATTCATTCCCAGATCATGCATTAACTCTTATCATGCTGGTCTTGGTGGAGAGATTCAACAAGGAATGAGAGATGCCAGGCAGCCCAAAAGAAAGGACAAATTAAGTTTACATCTTCTGCGTCGTGTCTATAACTTGCCAGTTCCACGGTCACAGCTGAATTGTCAACTCCAAGTAATAAAATATTGTTTCTGTATGAGATTCTCCACCATGCCAAGTTTCCACACAGTTCAGCTGAAGTGGAGGGGAGGTTATGATTCACTGATTCTCTCCCCAGCCCAGCCACAGCTCTCATCCTGATGAATTATCCACCAGCAGGGAAGAGCTGGAGTGTTATGTGTCACATACGCTCTGCATCCAAGTGTACCTCTGCTGCCAGGGGCAAGAGACATGGAGCATGGAAGCAGGGGTGGCCAGGGGGGTAGAAGCCAGGGAAAAAATGCTACTTGGAGACTTGGATGCATTTTGGTATAGTGCCCTCTTTAATAAGACTGGGGACAGAGTTTTATAGGTGTTTATGCACCACAAAACACAGATGGGCATTTAGTGAGATTTTCAAAAACTCCTGTGACTTTTATAGGAGTTTGGAGATGTTAAAAGCTCAAGAGGCACCTCTCTACACCTTTAGATTCTTAAGTATTTTTAAAAAGTCTGGTCTGAAAATCAGCCAGTGCTTTCCAAATTGGCCTTGTTTTTTGAGCAATTTGAATAGTATTGTTTTTAATGGACTTAATAGGTTCCACTTTTGTGTAACAGCCAGAAAACAGAGACTAAGCGTGGGACTCGGATTTATTTTAGACATTTGAGAATAAGGTGTGTGAATCTCAACTAGTTGCTGATCTACTTGTAGTCCCTAGAGACAGCGGACACCTCTGAAGGGGATGAGCCAACCCCTGGAGGTGCCTGTCTCTCTCCCTTGACCACAGAGGGAGCAGAGGCAACAGGCTCGGATTAAGACGCCTAATTCGTAACAGCTGAAGCCAGATGAGATGAATTCCTCCTCCTCCAACAACTTAGCCAAAGGCATACAGAAAACAATGGGAGTGCAAAACACTGAATTCAGCCTCCCAAACCTCTAGCCAGTGTTTAATCACTGAACTGAACTCCCCACTTGAGAGGAGGTGTCGAAGGCTTTTGCCAAAACAACTCCAATTGGTACACGACAGAAAGCAATGATAGTTGTGCTGACTAATAAGTACAGAGTTGGGAGCTGGAGGGAGCAAAAGGGAGATACCCGACCTCGAAGCCTTTCCCCACAAACCGACCAGTTCAGCAGAGGAGTGGCACCACAGACACGCAGAGGCTGCAGCCGCCCAAGGGAAGAGGGCTGCTAACGCAGGAGCGGGACTGTCCAGGCGTGGGTGCCCACAGCAAGAATCCAAAAGCAAAACCAGTTCCAGCCGACTGGCCATGTTATTTTTTTCCCACCACGTATCTATCTCACTACTCTGATCAAGGTCAAAAAGCACACATTTTCCCCTTAAAAATATAACTGTTAAAAATAAGGAAGAATAATCGGTAATTGTTTTCAACGACTTCAAAATCCTAGTCAAAGTTGAAGATACTCTGAAGTTCTGCATCATAGCACAATGCTAGCTCACAGTGAGGCACATGAAGGAATAGCTCTTGTAAAACAGTGTAGACAAATATTCGTATTAAAACTTTCTATTTCATTTGATGTTTTCACTTTTTTTTTTTTTCATTTTTCTTTATATCTTATATTTGTTTCTCATTCTGATCTGGAAACTCTTCTCCTATAATGTACTCTGAATCTTATGGGGAAAAGGGCTTTAAACAAACTCTAGAGAGATGTTCTGTTCAAGGGGCTTTGAGTAACCTGGTCTAATCAAAAGTGTCTCTGCCCAGGGCAGGGGGGTTGGAATAAGATGATCTTTAAGGTCCTTTCCAACCCGAACCATTCGGTGATTCTATGATTCTTTTCTTAAAATATTTCTTACACTGCTTTTCAGCTTTTAAATAATAAAAAGTATCCAAAAGCATGATTTCTCATTACAAAGCCAGCTGATTTAAAAAGCAATTGCTTCAGAAGTTATAGTAGAAACTTGTAAACAACTTCATGTAAACTACTTCAAAGAAAGTCTCCTAAATACACGCCGTGTCCTGCTTTCAGTGTGCTGTATAACTTCTTGCCATAGCACCCCTCAGGCCACCTCTGCTCCTCCCTCGTGTCTTTTAAATGACATTTGAGAATATAAAGCGGCTGAACATCTACAACAGATACAGACTTTGTCCGTAGAGGTGAAGTGGCTGGCAAACCCCTTGTTGGTGTCAGTCAGGACAGGCCTTCACTCCAACCGTGGCTCACGAGATGCCTGGGCAGAGCACAGACACAGGCGGACTACAGACATGTCCTTCAAGACTGGGGTCTGGCAACAGCTAGATGACTTAGCCAATAAACTCATTATGATCTTCTGAACATTAATTATGGTCACACTGTGATCTCAGAGGTTCAGTGCGACATGCAATTCCTCTTATTCCAATCAGAAACCCAGACACCAGCAATTTCATGTTATTTGCGTTTCAGTTTTACTTGTGCCTCTATATGGCTTTGCTCTTCTTAACACTGTTGGTCACCACGATACCCAAACAACACCCATCCAAGGTGCAGTTGCAATGCCCTGTCCCCAGTCCGTCCTCACAAACAGCTGAAAGATTTACTCATATTTTAACTTTCTGTGGGGCAGTTTTCTACACAAAAGCTTCAGCAGAGGTTGTGCTAGCTACTGTCAACATATAGAAACAGTCAGTACCCCAGATGGCTTATTAAAAATTAGACAAAAAGCTGTCAAGAAGATAAAATAGTATTTCACTTTCTCACACAAACAGCTAAATAAATAGTTACGGTCTTATGGGTTTTTCCATAAGAAGAAATCGGCAGTCATCAGGTGTTTCCTTGACCAACCTGAGGAACCCGTGAAGCAGCCATGCTTTGGGAGGCCAGCAGTGCCGGACCCAGCTTTCAAGACTAGTCACCCAGTTAGTGCTTAGCTGAAAACCTCGTTCATCTTCTCAGCTTCTCGCAGACTTCACCCTGAGACTCGCTTTGGCTGACAAAGTCCTGGCCATTTATGCTTCTTCTCCTGGGTTGTTTTTCCTGCTTCCCCTTCCCAGAAACACAACTGACTGTCATCCCCCCTTGTTTCAGCAACCCTTGTCCACATCCATTTCTGAAGAGACCTTGTGCTGCTGTGGCAGTAGCCTTACAAAGCAGAGTTCATCGCAGAACAGGATTTTAACCCTTATGTCCGTTACCTGCAAGGTGATACCCTGGCACTTAGCCTGAGCATCCTGAGTGTTTGGTACGGGGGGGTGACTTCTCACCAATTTCACTCCTTTTTTTCCACTATCTCTTCATAATTTAGAACAGAAATAACACCGGGGCAATGGGGCATGTTCTAAGCGTGTATGAAAATGGGATCCATTTTTGTAGCTTTACATATGGAACAGATTTGGCTTAATTAAATAACGGTATTACAATTTTCACTTCTCTGCACCAGTGTAGCCACTTGCAAGCTGCAGTGATTGCTGTACATCAGCCAAATCATCACACTTCAGTACAGCCGCATCTTTGAGGCAAATGAGATTTGCTTTCCAATGTATTCTGAAGCTTACTGATGGTTCAATAAAACAGCTCGCTGTGTCTCCAGACCCTAAGTGTCTTTTTATTTTAAATACTTCTGCAAGTAACTACATCTTTATCTAATTTTTTTTTATTATTATTTAAATGCTCGGTTTGAAAGCTTTTGAAAGGTACCTGACAACAAGCCTGGCAAGAGGAAGCGTATTGTGTCTGGAGAGCAATGCAGTGAGGGCCAATGGCTTCCACCACTAGGACCATGGGACAAACCAGGGTAAGAAGCAATCAAATTCCTGTGCCCCAGCAGTGGATATTCCCCTACAGCTGCCAACTCAGTGCCAAGCTGTATGGTCTTTTTTAGTCACACAGGCTTTGGATATGAAACAGTGCAATGGGGGGAGGAGGAGGAGAGAAGAGCTGGTGTCATGTCAAACAAGTTGTACACACAGAGCCATGAGCGTTGATCGCTCACAGCCTGGGCTGCATTTTAGCAAGTGAGCTAAAGATGAAAGGTTTTCTGTTCCCGTTGGAAATCCTCAGAGCCATCCATTCACCCTATCATATGTTCACTATCAGAAACTGCTCTTCAAAGCTGAACAAAAACTACTGTGCTGCATAAAATTGACAAAGTTAATCGTATGCAGCATGTTTCCTCTACCATAAATATTCCCAAACACCATTTGTTTCTGGATTTCACTGTTCTCTTAACTAAAGAACAGCTACATTATTGTTTCATCTGTAGCCCAACTGTTTTCTTTAAATTTTTACCACTAAATTGAATCTACTGCCAGTAATCTAATTTACATTTAAAATGCACAATATGCCAACATGACCAGACTTCAATAAAATTTTTACTAAAACTCATAAATGCCTTGATTCTGGTGTTTATAGAAATTTTAGACTGTTCATTCCCCGAATGTTATGTCGCTAGCATCCTGAAATCATTCCCATATGAAATAAGAAACATTCTTAGATTCATGCTGCGTCAGGAAACACAAAATATATTGTCACTAGCCATTGCTCTCAAAATCAAAGATTTGTCAGCTCTCAACAAAATTATTTGGATGGCGTGTCCAGCCTGCAGTAGCATGGGATGCTATGTCTACTCACCTGCTATGGTTATTGATGCAGCGCATCTCATTCCTTGCATTTCAGATTAAAAATGCTTCTTACCACCTTTTCTTCATTTATTTTTCCTTCCTGTGCACGCAACTGCTTGGTTCCAAAATATTGCAGGATTCTTCAGGACTCTTACAAGCACTCGCCATCATCACTGAATCTACCCAGGGGCATTTTTCCTGAGTAGCTACTTGACAATACCAGGAAGATCATTTGCTAGAGGTTTGGGTTACATTTCTCAGTTAGATACTGATTGCCAAATTTGTAATTTTAGCAAAATGAAAAATTATCAGAGATTCAGGTAAAATTGGAACAAGGCTTCAGGGTGGTCTTCTTTCTTTTTGGTTCTTTTTTTTTTTTTTAATGTGGAAATGGATTATGTAACAGACACAGCTCATTCTTGAACTTTTTAAACATTTTGACTTCTTTTTTACAAACAATGTTTTCACTGGGACCATGGCACCAGGACAGGGTATTAGTTAAGTGGAGTTTTTAAAAGAAAAAATTGAAAACAAAGAATACATTTGCTTCTTATTAAATGACTTTTTTATCTTACTTTGAAAGAGAAGTGGTGGGATGTGTGCAGGCGTGCACATGTTCATACACAGGGAACTAGAAAGGGTTGGTCTTTTTTGAGTCAAACCCTCAATTTCTTTTTTTTTTTGTTTTCATTTATTGTTTTACTTCAACAATCAAACCTAGTATCAATTACTTCTGAAGTTCTACTCATAGCACATATCTATATCATTCACCTAATCTTTGGTTGTGCAAAACCTTATTTGTTTGATGACCTGCCCATATCAGAAATGGGCACAAGCTACGGCAGTAGGAGGACCAGTGGCCATCTCCTCAGCATGGTCATAGCTTCAATCAATGTCCATATGCTCTTCTACAGTGTGGATACTCCGATTCAATAAAAAGCCGGTCATCCAAAGACATTAGCTTATTTAAAACTATTTGTGTAAAGTTACGTTTTGCAATTAGGGTCAAACATGGATTCCTGCCTCCTTATCCCAGTGGCTGAAAGCACATTGGGCCATGTTTTACTATACGACTCATTTTGAAAACTCAAGCTTTATGACTTTATGTATTCATTGTTTATTTCCCCCTCTGTGGAGGGGGAAAATATCCACGTGGAGCTTTTTGAATTTAGAGTAGCAAAAAGCTGAAGAGAGATGAACTAAAACACAAGCTCTTTCGTGTTTAGCTATTGGGATTATAGTTGCTTCAGGTAGAAAACAAGGTTGCAGCTGTTTCTTTCAAGGATGAATCAGATGTCTTTGGGTGTGCTTGCTATCTCACGTCTAAATGCCCATAATCAGCTTGAAGAAAGCCTATCAGCACATTGTAATGCTTTGAAACATCAGTTCAATTATGACTGTGTTTTCCTATATCGGAACCTAGGATTGAACTCTATGGGATCAATTCTGCACTTGGGTGCAGGCATCTAAAGGCACGGTTTGGCTCTGAATAAAGAAAAAAGTGTGGAGGTCTGGTTTTATGCACAACAGACCATTGCTCAAGCTGCGTTCTTCTCTCAGGAAATTTTAATAGGATTTTTGTGTACAATAGGATTGTTGTACTCCAGGGTGCAACTATTTATGTAAATATAATCATGCTATTTATGTAAGAAATTGAAAGGTTTACAATAAGAATCAAGAACAATTTCATCCTGAAAGAGTAATCATTTAATTGAGGACGCAGAGTTAAGGTTTAATGTTTCCTTTTTTCCTTTTCCAAGTGGTTTTTGCTAGCATTCTTGTTACACTCAGAGTTACATAAAGTAAATACACATTTTAGCCAAGCCAAAACTGCTGTGCCAACAGAAAGCAATACCCGCACCTGCTGAGAAAATCTCCCTTCTCAGTGCCTGATTTTTGCAAAAGCCCTTGCTGGGACATGGAAGCTCTTGGTTCTCCTGCCTGATCAGCGAGAATCACAGCCCTTATGAAAATCGAAGCACTCTGTACACTGCTGGGAGAGCAACGCCAGACACTTAAAATCATGTGTAGAGCTACCCAGGAGATAGTGGGCTGGGGTTTTCTGGCCAATTCTTTAAACTTCAAGTGTATGTTCTTATTCATCTAGTCTATGCCACAACATGGTAAATCTGATCCACGTGGACCCTGAATCACAGTGTGAACATGACACAAAGTGTGTGGTCCATTCGCTCGAAAGTCTTCGCTTGCTCCATTCACTTGCTAGGGTCCAAGCTGCCCGGGTGTCATCTTTGTTCTTCCTGGGGGGGGTGTCAACAGTGATGTCCCAGTATCTTGAAATGGTACCCTGAATGGCAGAGTGACAATGTGACACGTCTGTCTATGCGACTGGAGACCCTCCGGTGCCTGGGGAGAATAGTCAGGCAAAAACACTTGAGAGAGTTAAACCTTACAAAAGGTTCCTTCCTAACCGTCTACAGACTTCACTCTTGGTATAAGTTTTCCAAACAAGGTATTGAGGAAAAGTTATGTTAAAAGTTTTAAGAAGAAATGTGGTGACCTCACCAAGGGAAAGAACCAGACAATTCCTCGAAATAGAGAATTAAACTTACAGCAGGACTCCCTGCTTGACGGGTTACTAAGGGGTTATTGAGAGGGAATTGAGTGGTAGTAAGTACTTAATGCGTTTATACATTTATACGATATTTCAGGACTTTCATTGATTACTTGGAAGACCAGGAATTTTTTTTTCTCACTCTTCTGTTGGATAAGTTGTTTCTAGATTGCTGGTTTTTCTCCTTACCCTCGAAGCACAGAATATAGTGATAGCTAGGGACAACACATAAGCTCTAGCGTTCATATGAGCATTATACCAAAGGCCAATTTCTTCCTGGGGTCATATATTGCAGGATTAATGGAAAATTTATTTTGCACAATGTTCCTCTGAAGCATGGTCCACTTCCCAGAAGCATCCAGGAGATTCAGTTCTCTTACAACCACAGAGACCAAAGCTACTGTGGATGGTCTTTTCTCTAGCTGTGATTTTCACTCCTTCTGTACAATAGGTCCCAAACTGGGTATAGAAACTTGTTGCTTTGCAGCTCGCATTGAGCAGAAGCCCTGTAGACCAGAAAGCTGGCTGTTGCTGTGGGCCTTGACTCAATGACGCAAAGGGTGCTCTGCCCATATCTAGACTAACGGCACTGGATTAATGTGCTTAATAGAAAATTTCTCTTTTTCAGAGGATCTAGACTCCCACTTGGGCATGAGTATTAGTAGTAGCAGCAACTGCTGAAGATAACTCCAGCCATAATAAACTACTGGTTGAAGGACAGTATGTGACAAAAATGTGCAATAAGATTGTTTCGTAATTTTTTGCTCAGACTGTGAACACTAACACAAACATTTCTTAAAAGAGCATGGAGCAGTAGTCTAAATTTCTTGGTAAATTTAGATCAAATGACACGTTTCAGTACAGTCAGCTTGAAAAATACGACATCCAAGAGCAAAGCGCGTAGGTCTCATTTATGAGGCTGGGAAATGGTATCTCTGAAGGGACTTGGGGACCTTTGTGGATATTCAGACGACCATCATCTCCACCACTGACCCTAAAGGGCTAGTGCTTCTCTGGAGTGGGCACTGATGGGACAACTGAATGAGAGGTTGTAAAATCCTACGCCCGGCTGCTCAGACAGCTACAAAGCTGTCCAAGCTACTTCTCGTCAAGTACCCATACAGGCCACACACATATGATGACCGGCTTTGTCAGTTTTGGAGAGAAAAAATGTACGAGATCCAGCGGATGAAAGATGAATCATGACATTTATATCTTCAAATGAGACCCGTTCGCCTTGTGAGGGGGATGTAAACTGTGCAAGCGGACTTGGCCATGGGAACGTCACCATGCTGTGGGAGGCCCTCTGACACTGGAAACTGGAAACCAAGATTAGAAGGTTGGGTTTGGGTTTTTTTCCTAAAATATATGCTCTAGCTCAACTAGCGTTGTTACTGGTCTTGGAAAGGCAGTCAAGCAGTCAAAGTGCATTATCACAGTGGTCTCTTCTGGCTATGGAAATCTATGAAAACAAGCAAAACACAAACAACACTTTGGAGGCTTATTTTGTTAAAACCCAACAATTTCAATATATATATCCAATAACTAATTCGACTTCTTGTGTAGTACATCTCCTCGCCCTGCTGTCAGTCTACCCAAGAACCAGGGGCAGAGAGGCTGGCATGCCCAGCATCCTGCCCCAGCCCAACACACGTTCCCACCTCGACAGAAGAGCTTCCAGAATCAAAGCCATTTGCTTGAGACAAGGATTTTATATTGTTGTAAATTCTGTGACTTCTGGTCAACCCGAAGACTGAAGAATTCACAAGGAAATCAGAACAAGATTCAGATTCATTCTCTGTGACCTGAAAGCCCAGATCCTAAGGTCTTCCCTGGTTGTTGGTGTTAATGAGCCTGTGACACACAACTAAGCACTACTGGCTCTATCCAGCAGAGGGAAGCAGCAAAAAGAGAGCTATATTTGTTGGTTTATCATTTTTAACAATCACATAATAGAATAACTAGTTACTGCCTAAAGAAATATATTCATAAAAGGCAGCCACAGCCAAACTCCTGACAGGCAGATTTGTTCATTTCTGCCCATTGACTAAGACCATGTAAAAGTGGGACATTTTATTACACAGAGTTGTTTCCTCTGAACCTGTCAAACACTTTAATATAACCTCAAATCCCCGCAAGCAACAAATAATCACTGCAGATGATACTAAACCTACACTTTTACCTGCCCCTGTAAAATTGAATAAAGAAGTTAACAGTACCACTATTGTGATTCACACATAATTGAGTGTGCCAACTAATAATCTTTAATATCCACTGCTGACAGGATGGAATTAACTGCATTTTTCCCTCTCCAACTTTCATTTTTTCCCTCTGGTGTAAGCCAGTATCTAATCCCATCCTTATATCATTTTGGCTATATTAACTCAATTGAGGAGAAAGTACTTAGCCTAAAGCAGGTTAGGGTGAGACCTTGAAATAACAATGTTTACACAAGCTAAAGATGTCTTTTGTTGAAGCTCTCCACTGATGCTTGCCAACAAAAGCTTTTCATGCGCGAAAGAGTCAATACCGAATTATAGTTAAGCCATGTAATAATTATCCTCATTAGACGTAACCAGAGCATGGATAGGATGAATTCAGTTATAAACTCTGCTAATACTCAGGAAGCATATTCTATATGTAATTTAATAATCTTGGAAATAAATACACAATTCTTTCTGTCTTTTAGCACAAAGTCTATTAAAGCAGAGAGGCAATTCACTCCACAGTGAGAAGACTGATTTTTTTCATTATTTGTTTTTAACTTAATCTGGCGGAAGCTTTTGAACACGGTATATAGGTGCGTCTAGCAGGGCTTCCTGAGAGCAAGAGAGCTGGGACGCGCTGACCACCCGGCCTCGGGTGTATCGTCCTGGTGGGGAGGTGGGCATGGGTGGGAGCTTCTCCCCTGAGCCAGGAGTGCAGACCTGGGTGTGCTTGGTCCCTGTCTTCTCCTGAAGCTGGTGGGAGGGGAGATGACTCCCCGTGGAAAGGTGCCATGGGTGCACTGAGGTTTCCAGCCTCTCTGTCCCTGGCTCATGATTCCCTGTGCTCCCTGACCCATCCCTGTCAATTTTTTGAGATCCTTTGGCTTTTTTTAGCAGACGAAGTGGTTTTAGCACAAGGAGCTAACATTCAGGTCCTGGGTAGAGGCTGCCAAACCACTCCTCAGACAATTTCTACCCATGCTGTTGGCAACGCTGACGTAAAGAATTCCTACTCCCATCCCAGTCCCAGACGAGTGGCTCTCCCTTTCTTTCCCCAGTTCTACCATTGACCATCTGCATGTTCATCAGGTGGCATTGTAGGAAGGCCACCTTAAGAGCATAATCTCAAAGCAAATACAGGGGAAGATGACGGTGGAGGTAAAATAAATAAATAATAGATTAAAAAGAGCCTTTTCCTTTACCTGGTTTAGAGCATCTTTAGAGCATCTCCCCACACCAAGGTATGCAGAAACAGAGAAAAAGACAGGACAGAGGGATGGCAATTTTCTGGGCTGGCATTGCTTTCAGCATCCTTGTATTGGCAAGCAGTGGCAACTGTGGACATCTCACTGCATTAGATATCCTGTGAGATCCTCCTGATCCCACAGCAGGAAGCATGGCTGCGCTTTTCCCTGGATTTTTCTTCCCCAGGAGGAGAAGCCTGGCTCAGCTGCCTGAGCACGGCGTCAGACCCAAGGGCAGGCTGGAGCCCCACAGTCAAGCAGGGCTCAGTTTCTCCCCAAACAGCTCACTTGCAACGTCTCTGACTGCGCCGCTTCTTCTGGAACAGGGGATAACATTACTTCCCTATCACAGAATTAACCATCTGTGTCTGAAAACAGGAAAACATCACGTTTTCCTCTTCAGCGTTTAAACCTGATGCCACTCCGCAAACAAAACTTTCCAGAAAATTAACTTTTGGAGGTTGAGAAACCATGAGAGACAGGAGGCCGTTTCGGAGCAGCTCTGAACAGCCCCGGGGAGGCTCCAGCAGACCAAGAGGAGAGCACAACAAGTCATGGCAGCTCCCATCCGTACCCTGCCTCGCCTGTTCCAGCCTCGCAAGGGCTGAACACGGCAACAGGCATGTCAGGAAGTGGTCCATGGCAAAGGATACTGGGTTGCAAGTGTATATATACGCGCATAAATATTTTTAAATAAGGGGCCGAACAAAACCAGCAGTCGTGCACCACATCGCTAGCAGCTACAGCATCGGTCTCCCTGATGGCACAGTCTGTGGGTGAAACCCTGCTGTTTTCTCGAAGCCGGTCTACTCCGTTTGAGGCAGTGGCAAAAATCCCATAATTACAATGAGATGAAAATCTGCTCCTTTCTAGTGGTGTAACTCTGACGTTGCTATCAAAGCTGGTGGTGGTAAACTGATGTGGCAGTAACACAATTCTAAGTCTACCAAGGTAAGGAAGCAGACAGGATGTGGGAAAAAAAAAATTTGTTAATGGATTTATTTTTCCAATGATTATTTATTTACTTTTGGCAAACTGCAGAGTTATTTGAAGAAGATTGATTTTTCAAGTATTGAAAGTATGTGACGAAGTGATCAGCATTTCTCAGAATATCATGAAAAAGGCCTAAGTTCCATGGAAAAGTCATATTCCAAACAACTGGTGTAAGAATGTGTTTGTGTAGTCTGAACATTTTTAAGCAGTGAGGCCAGGGCACTAAATTAAATATCCCATATTTTAAGTTTTCATTGCAAAAATGTTTTGTAGTTACATTCAAAGTTATCAACATTTGAGGAATGATATAAATAAGATCCAACCTCCATGCTATTAAATTAAGCTGCTGCCAGCGTTATTATTGGCAGTAAAATTACTTTGATTGCTATCAGCTATAATCAAATATAGGAAAAGCCTGGAATGCTGATATCTTCCACAGTAGTATGTTCTTAAACAGTCATTAAAAAAGAAAGCTCTGACATGACATATCCATTTAAAATTCTGTTCCACGGTAGCAGATAAATAGCATAATGAATTCTGGAGTTGCTGCAGCCTATGTGTTTAAGCTCAAGTTATTATTTTATTTCCATTTGTCTGTTTCAACAGTTTAATGTTGCAAGTAAGCCAGGGCTCAGTATACTGAGTTATTCACAAGCCTGCGGAGGGCAGATGCCTGACATAGCGGTTCTGGAGAAATCCCTCCCAGCGCCAGCCAGGACACGCATGCCAAACCGGAGAGGGCAGATCTCCAGTGCCCAGATCACCCTGGTCCACCCGAGCACTGCCCAGGGACAGGGTGAATCTCTGCCTGCAGCCCACAGGTGGATTAATTCCTTCAGTTAGGAGCCACGCAAGTGCACCAGCACGGGAAGGCAGGAGCGGTTCAGAGCGGAGCAAAGCGTCGCGTAGCCCGAAGGGGAGAAGCAGTGTCCGAGCAGACGCCTGGGGCGGCTCCTCAGGCAGTCCGCAGCCAGGCGTCCTGCAGAAACTGCCCTCACATCTTGGGCTGAGCCTGAGGTTTGCTCCACTTGTGGCTTTCATAGAAACCGAGAGAACATGGGCCGAGGCTATAAACACAGCTGGATACCAGGGGTTTTTTTTCTTCTCCTTGGGCTAGTCTTCCCCTAACTCCAGAACACCCAGCTCTCCTCCGCACAAGGACATCTCCCCCCAGGACCTCTAAAGGCAGAGCGCAAGGGCCAGGGCACACTAGGTGAGGGCAGCAGCCGCTGGGGATGTTCAGGTTCATCCCACCCTCACCCCATGAGGGAAATCACAGGGGCCGGGTGACTTCCCCAGTTCTGCAAAGCCACACCACCGGAGCGAAAGGCAAAAAAAAAAAAAAATTCTTCATAAAACAAATCCTACAGGATTTCCTTGCAATAATCCTCTGCCTGGGGTAGTGTGCTTGCATTGCTTTAGTCACCTGCTGTTCTGAGGAGCGTAAGTGCCGGAAGAGCAGGAGGGCAGACGTACTCTGCTATTTCCCCACACATATACTGGAAAAAAAAAGGGGCTGCCTCCAGATACCCTGCCTCACAACAGGGTTAGAAGTGGAAGCTAAAATTCTCCCTAAGGTTCATGCTTTGTTGTTGAATTTCAGAAAGAAGTGGAACCACTGCTGGTTGCGCTTGGACTGCACCACAGAGGCCTTTTTTGCCTCCACGAAGATCATTGCGAAGCTGTTGCAGTGACAGCTGGGGTTTTCAGAGGGGCTGCATGAGACAGCACTGCTAAGTGCCTTTGAAAATCTCAGCCTAAATGCAAACAGCAACAGATCATCCCTCCGGCTAATTTGACGCTCCGCCTGTGACCCAGCTACAAATAGCAGTTCAGGAAAAAACAAAGCTCTCCTTTACAAGATATGCTTGTGCCAATTACGCGATATGATCTCACCTCCAGAGGTAAAATAACTTTCCTCTCCCAGCTGATGTTCAACGTATGCCACAAAAATTCCATCAGATAGTGGAAATTCAATAAACTATGAGACAGCATAGATGTCAGAGGGGCCAAATTCGGCCCCAAAATAATTCTACGGCAGTTGTTAGAAATAAGCCTAGAATAAGAAAGGGCAGCTATTTTTAATAGTTAATTATTTTTTATTGGGTGTTATCAAGAGTGTTGAAAGAGCAAGTGTTATTTTATATAAGCGGTAAGGGAAGTGCCAGATACTGTGTTACTTCTAAATTAATTTTATCAGTTGACTCCTTCCTTCAAAAATTCTAAAAGGCTGAAATATGAAGATGCATTTCCTGAACCCAGCAGGTCTTGGACACCAGGTTACAGCGGGAGCAGCTGGACCTTCCTTGCCAGCGCTGCTGCTGAGAGGTGCGGGTCCAGCTCCCCTGCTCCCACGGCACCGTGTCCCTGCATCCTGGGCATCTCGGCAGCCGGCCCAGGCACGGGAGACCTCAGCTGAGAGATGGCTCCCGAGGGGGAGGTTCAACAAGCCGCAGACAGCCACAAACTTCTGCCCCTGCCCGCCCCAGCTGGCCCCAGCTGATTGTCTCTCCGGGTAAAACCTGCACCCGAGCATCCACTCCCGCCGCTCTCAAAAATGGGCAGAAATGGGGAAGAGGTCAATAGCAGCGTGCTTGTTGCACAGATTCACATTAGGAGCTTTTCTTTATATTTTGAAAAGGCGGTTTATATCTGATCTTGTTGCATGAAAGACAAAATATGCCGCTTCCAGTTATGTCACTGCATGCTATGTAGGGAAACACAGACGTTAACAAAGAGCCACAGCAAAGCATCGAGTGCATCTGAATTCTTTGTCTGCAGCCCAGGCTTTTCCTGCCTCACAGTGACAGGATCAGGGAAGAATTTTCTGTGACTAATTAGGTTTTAACTTGCCAGAGAGAACATGGACATTGGCAGTCTATTGTATAATAGTGAAGGAAAGTTTGAACTAGATTGAACTTAATTTCC
Organism: Chroicocephalus ridibundus; assembly: GCF_963924245.1. Lineage (NCBI taxonomy): Eukaryota > Metazoa > Chordata > Aves > Charadriiformes > Laridae > Chroicocephalus > Chroicocephalus ridibundus. Next base: position 55,563,929 of record NC_086287.1, read on the forward strand.
TTTTCACTGAAAGGAAAGAAAGATTAATGAAATATCCCCAAATCCATCCTGTTAGCTTTTATTAAATCAGCAAATGAAATTTAACCTCCAATTCTGTTATAAAATCTTTTCCTGTAGATTAAGTTTCTGCAAACATAAATGAAATAGACATACTCTCCTCTGCAACATTTTAGATATGAAAATTACATTATTTCAATCAACATCACTGTTACTTTAGGCAAATGCCATATTAAGAAACAATTATTTCTTGTCTTTCTTTTCACAATGTTACCTAGATTTTATGAAATGCCAGAACTTTGCTAGTCATTACTGAAAACCATTTGCTGATATTCCAACATGTCCTTGCGCTTTCTGCCAATAGTACAGTTACCCCTCCAGGAATACAGAGCTTTCTTTTATTAATGTTATACTTCTCAGCTCAGGGAGTCTAAGTCATGTTCCTCTCTCACCTTCTCTACTGCTTCTCAGTTCTAGTTGTTGCGTTAAAGCCCTGGCTTACTCCTTTTCTCCTCAGCATGTCGCTGAAGTCAACAGAGTTAGGTCAAGAAAATGCAGCCCCCCCCAGCCTCAGTAGATGAGGACAGGTACTTGCATTGGGCTCAATCAGTTCTCAGGTGTTCTTTATGCAGAATCTGTCAAGCTTGGTCCCTAAACTTGCTCCTGTCCTCCATTGATGGACCAACGGAGGTGAGATCTGCCTGGAGCATCCATAACTGCATGGTGAAGTCTGAACCTTAGGAGTTATTTACCTGGCAAATGTTAAAAAAGATGGATTGGGGAGGCTTTGCTACTTCTCACCTGGTGAGTAAAGCAGAGCTGTGAACACGAGCGTGATGAGCACACCCTGCATGGGGAACGTCCCAGCCCTGCTGCCTGCAGACAAGTCCCGCATCCTGCTGGGAGGTGAGAAAGGAGAGGCTCTGCGGGCTCCGATGTGCTGCGGTGATGGACAGGGTCCCACCTCCGAGGATGGGGCCCAGGTGAGCACTCCCACCATGACGAATGGCCCCCGCCGACGCCGAGCCTTGGGAAAGCACAAGGGCACTGCGGGGGGAAAAACGTCGCTGCCATAGAAGTTAAAACATTAACACTGTTTACGTCAAACCGGCAGTGCTCGGTGCTACACAAGACAATATGAAACCGTATAAAATATTTGCAATGGTTGCCAAGAAAGTAGATGCTGCCAATACTCCAGAGCACATCCTCTGGAACTGATTACTTCTAATCCTTTAGAAAATGTATAAATAAAATGATGCCAAGACTGATGGACAAGCCAGGGCACCTACTCATGTTTCTAATATATTGCTTTCCCTCCACCCCCTTCCCTTCTCTGTACAAAATACTCTCCTTTTTTAGTAACTTAAGTTGACAATCATCAAAAGAAATCAAACTGTATATAAATGAACATTCTGAAGCATGTCACAGTACGTCAGAAACTATTGAAATCTACTAGAAGTCTCCAAAACAAGTATTTAAATCTTTTAGTAATGCTTTAGTAGAGTGATTATTTAACTTCCTAGCAAGAATGCATTTAGCAGGAACACCAGAGGCGTTTACCCTTAGTATTAGCTACTCAATCACATAGCCTAATCCCAGAGGCCTAATCTGCGTGTTAGTGGGAACACAGCAATTATCTACATTCATTAGAAATTAGAAAGGGGGAAGGTGGAGGAGAAAACCTCAATGGGTGGATAATTAGTTTCACATACTCCCATTGTTTGCATGAGGCCAAATCCATATTGCCATTGAAGTCAAAGGAGCTTTTACTAGACCGTCCTGCCTTTTCTTGCCATCCAGACCACCAGCTATGATCATCAGGGCTGCTTGTCTTAGCCGAGGAGACACAGGCTTGTTCTAGCCTTAAATATATTAGAATGGTCTTTCTTTCTCATAAGTGTCCAGTAAGCTAGAGTGAGTGGATTTCAATAGCCTGCTTATTGGTAACTGCAGCTGGTGCCTGCTTTGGGTTCTTTATTTCGTGCTTAACACAATACTGCTTTAGAACAGATGGATTTAGCAAAGCCTGCTAAGATACTAAATAGGAATAGGGTGTTCTTAAAGCAGCTGGACACAAATTGGGTAAACATATAATGGAAGACCGTTTCTCTCATTCTCCATTCCCTAATAAACATGTAATGATTTATCATGTAGCTGGAGAACTGACATTCCTCTCAATGGAAAGGTAGTGTTACGCCTCAATATGAGTCATTTATGTTTAATCCCAAATAGCGGAAGAGAACAGGCTACTCTTGCAGCCCTATTTCTGCAAGCTCATTATAATTACAGCTGTCCTCAAGCTGAAGAATTCCGACATACTTCATGTCTCCAAAGTTTTACTGTAGCTCTTTGTAGCAGCAGATCCATGCTCATTCTCAGTCAAAGTAGTAATAAAATGTTCTGCAGTATTCTGTACCCCTATAATCCTCTCTTTCTAATGCCACAAATTGGTGAAACCAGTGTTACTGAACATATTTGGACTTGTCCAGTCACTCCAAGTGACCAAGAAACTGTGCAAGATCCAGCTACAGACACGTATCTTAAGCTCAGGGTCAGAGGTGTTGCTGTTTAGAGGTGTTTTGTCTTCATTATTAACACACCATAAATACAAATATTAAGTGCTTTCTAGCATTGAAAGTTTGGCAAATGCTTATCATTCTCTTTCCTTTGAGAACATGCATTGAAATAAGTCTTACTGCTAGGTCAACTGCCAGTCTATATACAAGCAGCAAAAATGTGTGAATCCAGCTTGAGCACAACTAATCACCAAGTCTGAGGTGTGAAATGTGGATTCCTCCACACATGAGATTCACATTCTCTGCTCAGTGTAACATCGATCTTTGCAAGGCCTCTGCTATACAGGGCAAAGGAGAAGTACTGGGACGAGAGGAGGTGCGGGCCAAGCAGGGTGTGATGGATCTATACACCAGTATGTTCAAGGAAGTGTTTGATGCCAGCTGTGACTGCAGGAATGACCTGAAAGTGTCTCTGAAGACATTAAGGGACTTTTGAGAGAGAGACAGGACTTCAGTTTCTTGATCCATCCACATATGGGCTCTCAGCTGTGACAAAGACCAGTTGCTTCAATTTTGCTACTGGTGAAAGCAGGGAGAGATGGAGGAAACAAAAGGTTGTGGAACATTGGCGTGCTGCACAGACGACACAGGAGCACTTCCCCCGGCACACCTGGGTACTGCAGTGCCCAGAGTGGCCCTCTGCTACGTGAAACCTTGGCAGACATCTCGTCTGCAAGTGCTTAGTGACAAAAAATGTAAAATGGGAAGAACCAGAAGAAATTCTAGCCTTGAGTTCATTTTCAGGAGGAGATCAGGGAGTTGATTTTTTTTGTAGAACTGTAAGATAATTTGGTTTGGAAGAGACCTCGGGAAGTCATCTAATCCAGTCTCCTAGTAATGTCCTACTATGCAGACAGGCGCACCCCCTTTTACACAGAGAAACTCCTTGTAATGGGGAAACACTTAAAAGCATAGCATTACCCAAGGATTCCCTTTTGCTGGAGTGACGTTTCTACAGTTAAAACAGGCAGTAAAAGGCCATCCTATAATGACAAGGAGGTGCAAAAGTGCTGTAGTTGAAAGCTTAAACAAGAATTTATTGAGGTGAATGATTTGTAACAGAGTAAACAATTTATGATGAAAAATCTGACTGATGTGACTTCAGTAACTCTTTACTAGGAGGTTTCCAGAAACAGATCCACAAAGCAGGAAGACAGACTCCTTCCACGCAGCCCGAAAGCAGATAGCATTTGCGTGGCAGAAAACATAACTTGAAGATGCTCCCTGGAAAAAAACGTGAAGAGCTCACTGAGAGCTTCTTTCCAAGATGTGTGTTGTTGCTTCCCACTTTCTGGGTGGTGGTGGTAGTGGTTCTGCTTTCTCATGTATCAACTCAGCCTCAGACACAAACTCATTATTATGTAAAATACAACATGCAAACTCAGAATCTAAAACCCTATAATCTTAAAATCCAGCATATGGAAAATGTAAATAGGCGGTATGGTGTGAGAAGCTGTTTTCATCTACTTCTGCCAGCAGCTGGTGCCCAGAAGAAAAAAAAAAGCTCTGTTTGTGCCATCCTTACACCAAAACAATTTCCGAAGAGCCATCATCTGTCCCAAGTGAGGCCACAGATTGCTTTATTCAGAAACCTCTCAAAGCACAACTTTAGCAGTGTGAAAAAATGAATTTACAGAATCTTACTGAAAAAATTCTGTTCTTTCTATGGACCCAAAAACAAAACCACAGACACTCTTCTTGTGACTACTGCTTATTCATCATGCAAGATGGGAGCGAAGTGGGGGTGGGTCTTGGTTCCTTCTCCTGCCAGTGGCTCATCCTTAGGCAAAAGCAACAGGGGAAGCGATGGCAGCACTGCATTTCCTAAAACCACGCATCTGAGCAGGGCACGGGGGTCACCACCGAAAGAGCTTTGGAGACTCAGCTAAGTAATGTCCAGGGAGAGGTTCTGGGCGCAGTGCAGGTGGTCCTCTGCACAGCACAGAGGGACGGCAGCCTGCGGTGGGATGGAGAAGAGCCTGTGGGGCTGGGGACCGGCAGCTCATGGAGAAGGAAGGGATTCTGCAGGACAACTGGAGAGAAGGACTTGGTCAAGAGATAGCAAAGACTTTCAGGGTTAAGGTAAAAGAGAGATGTCTCTTTGTGAGGAACCTCTACCTCTGGTTCACAAACCTGCCTTAAACAGTAATAATGCAGGACAGTTATTGCTTTGAGAGGCTTTAAAATGCAGCTGCTCAACATATCTCTCCAAATTCTGTTGTAAGCATGCAGAGTAATGTACTACAAGAAATCCATTTCCACCAATAGCCTTGGCCCAGCACACCACTGTAAGAAACAGTTACAAGCACCCTGTAAAATAACAAATGTATGAGCCTCCAGAATTACACTGTGACAAGACATACATCATCAAAGGCCACAGCCCAAGATTACAAATGTCATTGCAGCTATGACCACATTTGATAATCAATCTCATTTAGTGTTTAAAAATCTCTCACAGGTTTTTAATTAAACTTTAGAGGATCCAAGTGATGGCTTTTTGCTATTGCACGGTATATGTTTACCATAAGATTAGTTCTGGCTGATTGATGTGCGTGCACTCAAGCCAGTTCAGAACATTCTGCATACAAGGCATGCAAAGTCTGCTTGTTCTGTAGCATACCTCAGCCACAATTAGCTGCCATGAATTTATTTTCAGGGAAGAACTACTTATTTTAATTACCTTTACATTATAGCGCCAGCTGAACTGGTTTAGCAATTACTACATTTCACTCAAACCTTTGTCCACTTTTAGAAATTAACTAAGGTGGATATTAGCCTACTTACCTAAGAAAATGAGGCTTTTGCAGTCATGCTGTTTCCGTGTGTATCCGTGTCTGTCTGTGTGCACGTCCCTGCCTTGGAACGTTTTATCACCTCGGCAAAGTTCAGCTGACCTTGACAGAGGTGGAAGGTCTCTAAGATGCTACTTCCCTGTGTTTCATGCAAACGGGCAAACCTCTGGAGAAGGCAAACTCCAGTATTTTCCACACCATGAGAAAAGCTGCCTTATTAGACACCAACAAACATACAAAAGAAAGATAATTTAAACAGCCTCAGTCACAAGAAATATTGTATAGGACTACAGGGTATTTCAGGCTGGCAGGACCCCCAGAAGGGCTCTTGTCCAATAGCTTGGGTGAAGCCATGAAGCCAGAACAGGTTGCTCGGGGCTGTGTCCAGACAGGTCTGGAGAACCTCCAAGGATGGAAGCTGCACAACTTCTCCAGACAACCTGTCCTACCACTTGCTGTCCTCGCAGGGAGAAAGTGTTTCCCTGTACCCAGTCTGAACCCCTCTGGTTTCAATGCACACCCTGCAATGCTGAGCAGAGCCTGGCTCCATCTTCTCCATGACCTCCCTGTAGGAACCAAGGGGGATGCTGTGTGGTTCCCCTGAAGCTGTCTCTCCTCCTGGTTGAACAAACCCTGGTCCCACAGCCCCTCCTCATTGGTCTGGGCTCATCTTGCTGCCCACCACCTCTGTGGGACCTTTCCCAGACTGGCAGTGCCAGTCCAAATCCCTGCTGGGGCTCTGCCTTCCCGGGCGCTTTGCCTTTGCCCTTGATTGAAATGCTAGGAGCCGTATGAAATACAAGCCGCCGGCCACCCTGCTGCTGGTGTCAGAGTCTGGCCATGTGGGACAGTCCAGCTGTGCTAAGCTGCAGCCGGAGTCCGGTGGCTTTCCAGCACACCAAGAGCGATACAGGACATCTGCTCCTAAACAGTGTCTTAGCTAGGCTGGCTCTCATCTCTGTGGTCAGAGCCACAGCATGGGTCTATTTTAATGTCTACTTATTTTAAATGTATTTTGAAGGCAAAATTTTGCCCTCACCACTTGGCAGAGGCTGGGAAATGGACTGACACAAGCTCATCTCCTGCCACCCTGCCTGTGCAGGACTGGACACACACTAAGATGCTTTTCACCAGGAGCAGCGTGCCTTTCTCAGCAGTGCAGACCAAGAGAGGAAAGAAGCAGGCTCCAGATTCAGCGCAAACCAAAGGAAATCATGCTTCATATAACCTGCAGGTAAGTAACTGCCAAAAGTTAACTCAAGTTCAGGCAGCAACTGGGTAAAAGAGAAAACACATTCACAACTGTCATGTGAGACAGCCTCTGCCTCAGAAAATCCCTAAACCAAATAATAACCCCATAATAAACCAATAACCAGTCCCCTAAAACAAAACAGTGGAATATTTTTGCCTTGTTTATATACATGCACTCCTTCCTAGACGTCTGTGGTTGGCTACCACCAAAGATGGGATACCAAGCGGGACAGGAACCTAGCATTGGTCTGACCAGCATGGCTGTTCCCATGCTGAGCCAACACTCGGGATTCATGCAATCAGGCCACCTGAATTGTCCCTAACACTGATGTGCCCCTTCATGTGCTCCCACGTCATTCCCTTTTCTCCCCAGCTCTTGGGAAAGGTGACCACACAGGCAGCCTCCCAGGCCTTGTCCCCGGCTCAGACAGAGCACAAGATCACAGCCCTACCCATTTTACTGGGCTTAAAGCTTCGTTCCCATTCAGGCAGTGAAGATACCAGAAATCACCCCGTTTTGAAGGGGACCACAAGCCTGACTGTTCAGTGGGCTAGTTCTCACTCTATCAATTCTTTCTTCAAATACATGTAGTACCAACTTGCTGAAAAACTAGGCTATTTGACATTGTTTTGAAGTTCATGCTGTCTTCAAGGCCCTTACCTTCAATTCACATATTGTAAACCTTTCGAGTCTGGTATTAATAATAAATATTATTGCCATGCATCCTTATTTTTTGCTTAATTTAATTACAGAAAATGTAATAGCCTTATGAAAACAATATATGAGTTTTCAAACCTAATTAACATGATACAAGTGCACAGGTCACTAAAACAGTTGTTTTATCTGGAAGCCTTCCATGCAAACAGATAAAAACAGAACTACATTTAATTCAGCAACTTCAGTTGAAAGTTAAATCAAAGATGACTAGTTCTTGCCTAGGGGTGCAGCCTTCCTGGTAATAAATGCTTTCCTCTTGTCATGATTTTAGAAAAAGAGAAAGAGATATGAGAACCCTATCAAAGAGTTTAAAGTATGTCCAAGTCAGCCATGACCAAGGCTTAGCTGTTAGACCAACCCTCTATCACCAAGGAGAAAATCAATCCAGATGTATTGTATTGTTTTATTACCTTAACAGCAAGCTTTATGTTTAAGGTAAACGCACCCATTTCTCCCTCTTCCCCACCTTGGTATTCCTTCTTTACCACCCCTTAATGCCCCCAGTCTGATCCCACAATTGCTTTTGGGCTATAATGTAAGTCAGCAGGAACTCTGTGTTCCAGTGAGACAAAAAATGAGCCTTATGCTTTTACTCTCCTTTTGCATTTTCTTGAATACTCTTCAAGTGTTGCCCTGAAGGAAAAAAAAAAAAAAAGAAAGCAAGCTTGATAATGGCAGCAGAGCCATTTGTAATGCAGGCCTGGAGACCTGCATTCAGCAAGTGGTTTATTGCTCCCAGTACAAAGAGAGGCGATTCCCTCATTTCTTGGAAAAGGGAAAAAAATGACTCTCGTATCCAGGATGTCACGTGTCTGCCTACCCACAGGCATTTGTCTGTCCATCAGCCAAGGAGAAACAACTGCCCACTGAGAAATAGACAACGCTGTTCGACAGACATCAAAGCTGATTCATCAGAGGACTAACGCAGACAAACATTTTCTCTACGGCAGTTGAAGAAGTTCCCGCCTACCGCAACCTTGGATGGTGTTCCTGCTCCTGTACAGCTGCTTGGTGTCCCTCCAGCTCCACAGCCAACGTGTCCTCCTCACGTCTGCATGCATGGCCATGCTGCCCGTCATGCTGTGGGAGGACCATGTTGGATAACCCTCACCGTCAGAGGGGATTCCCTTGGGTTTTTCATGGATTGTGTTGGAACAGAGGGTGAGTGCAGGGGCGGAGGAGAAACCACGAAAAGGAAACACTCAAAGACCTGCATCCCCTGGGTGCAATTTGGCAACCCAACCAGGTGAGCTCAGAAAGCCAGTCTAGCTGCTTGGGTGCCTTGGGGCTTCAAGGAACCTTCATTTTAACCACAACTTTCAGGAAAACAAAGTTATCCAATAAGCCCAGATGCACATCAATTGAGGCTAAGTTGAGTTTGTAGCACCTGGAAGATACAATCCATTTGGGGTAAATAAGTCAGCTGTTCCTTCTTTGATGAGTACCTCCAGTTGGCAGGTTCAGCGCACACTGGCAGCACTGAGGTGAGGGCATGGCAGCCAATGGATACGCTCAGTCAAAAGCAGGCCCAGAGCAACAGGAGCCAGGCTTCCTAAAATGACTCAGTGTCTACAAAACCCACTCATGAAGCAGAAGACCTGTTCTGGAGGACTTCCCAAGCTGAGGGTTTAGACCCACCTCTCTCTTACATCAGAATGGCCCAACCACCAGCAAAGCGGTGCTTTGGGCTGAGCCCTGGAGAAAGAGCAGATGTGGCTTCTAGCCCCTGCCTGCATATTTAGTCATTTGAAAATACCATTGGAAAACCTATACAAGCAAAGCAGGAGGAGATGCAGTACTCCAGAGCTGCTGGTGGACTGTCATGGGTGCCTGTGCAGGGACCACTTTGCTGGGACAGGCTGCCTTATCCCAGCCTCGCCCACAGCTCCCCAAAATGTCCCCTGCACACGGCAGGTATTTCTGCGACAGAGCTGTGAGTGATGTGAATGTGCGACTCCACCCGCTTCTCTAGGAGCTTCAGAAGCGATCAAAGGAGTATGTGAAGACATGAAAATCCAGATGTCTCCATATTCTCCCTACCTCCATAATCCCCACATTCCAGTAATTTCCTCTGTGCAACAGTCCATTAGCAGATTTTTAGAAACGGGCTTACAGCTTTGTGAGTATAGAGCCAATGTCACGACCCAAAGCCTGTATCATCTCTCCTTAAACTAAAACATATCCCATTCTCACTTAAAGAATGGGATTCAAAATTTAATGCCCTTTTTTCTGCTTAGTTCACACTCTTAAAATGTTGAACGCTGCTACCCACTCAAATCATCACCTCTGCAATCCTGTGAGAAAAAAACTGATTTTTTTCTGTATCTTGATGTCAGGACCTTCACTATTTTTAAACTTCTCTGCAGCATCTACACCTAATTCATAACAAAATGCCCATTTCACAAGAGCCCATAACAGCACAAGGGCAGGTTTTGGATGAGTGCAGAATTACAGAGTGAAACCAAGCAGGGTTTCCCCAAAGAAAGGCTGGTCATATGGCCGGCAGCTGGGACACAGCAGTCTCCTTATGTAATGTGAAAAGTAGTAATAATTACCATTTCCCGTGCTCCCCATTTCAACAACAAGTAAATGATAGCTTAGAAGAAAAAGAAGAAAGGTAATGTTTCTTTGTAAAGATTAAAAAAAAAAAAAAAAGTGAAGATTCAGGGGAAAAAAAAGAAAAGCTGAAGAATGAATGAAAGGACAAATACTTCAAATAGAAAAAAGAAGCTTTTGTGCAGTCATGCTTCCCCAGACGCACAGAGCAGCTTGCAGTCTAGAATTACTAGGGACAATTAAAACGAAACAATAACAAATGTGTAGTCCAAAGGCGAGGCGATCCCCTTTCCTCCCCTGGTCCCTCTCCCAGCCTGCAGCTGATCCAGAGAGCGGGCGGAGGTTTGTCCCCCGCAGGCAGGTAAAGCCATAAAGCACGGGAGAGAAAGTCACCCCGGGTTCACACCAAAACGCGTCTCAGCGCAGGTTTCCCAACGCAAGCACAGCAGGGGTTTTGCGGTCAGCCTCAGCGCTGCTAAATATAGATATTTCTCCCTCCCGAGGCACTCCCCTCCTGAATCACTAGAGAAAAACCCATCCCCATCACACGCAGGAGAAAGCGTAGAAAATGTTAGGACCCACTGAATAATTAGAAGCAATGAGGAATAGTTCTGAACACCCAGCGATTCCTCTGGAACAAGGAAAGAAGAGACGTGACAAGAGCTACCAGCTGGAAGAGGAGACAGAGCGAGTGATGACAGGACCTAAAATGGCTTGCAGTTGCTTCTGGGCTGCTGCAGCTACTCTTTGCTATATTTAAAGAGCCAATGGCCAGAACAGCATTTTGGGAAACATTCCTCTCGCCAAGGCGCTCCTGCGCTAGAGGATGTCGCTATTCATCCGGGGAAGGAGGCCTTGGGAATCTATTTCAAGCGAAAGGACTGCTGCTATGTAATGATATATCCGGCGATGAACCCCGGAAGATTTATCTTGTCAAACTTTTTTGAAAAACTTCCTCCAGGCAACACAGTCTGAAGGAACAGCTCCTAAATTTGGGATGCGGAGAGCTGCAGAGATTATACTGTCATACATCACAGTGGCACCCTCCCACCCCTGTCCTGTGCCAGCCCCGAGAGGTTCATACCCTTCACTCAGCACCTTTCTGTGCCCCACAAGTGCTCTCCGGCAGGATCTTGATTTCCACCCATGGCCCAAGAGGCAGACGGCGGCTCGGGGAGCACACAGCTTTTATCTCTGGAGTCCCTGAATCATTCCCCACTGCGGTCACCGGGACAGGTGCTGTCACACAGGCACAAGGCGGGACTTCACAGCAGCACGTGAGGCAGTCTGCTCCTCTACCAGGACACACAAAATGAAATGTGAGATGAAAGCGTGTGTTCCCCTGGCTATGGCACATCCCCGTTTCTACTGGGGAGGTGCGAGACCAAAAATATGAACACAACAGGGCCACAGCTTTTCTTCTCTTGTAGCACTTCAGTTAGGCTACATCCCAGGGCAGCTTGGTTTTGGCAATTTCCTCTTCTCTCCACTCATTTTGCTGGCATTTCTATTTCTTTTCCTAATCAAAATCTCCAAGGCCAGAAGAGCAGGAAGGAGTGAGAATTGCAGCCATCTCAAATCTCGACTAGTGATGAGGAAGCAGAGGGCAGAGTGAACGCTGTTTGCTATAATCCCCGCCAGCCCAATACCCACAGAAGTTCAAGGATTCAGGCTGTGATCTGTTCTGCTTAGATTTTAACCTGGGATGTCATGCTGAAGCACCGCGGAGGGCTTGAATTTGACAGCAAAAAAACTTCAGGAGCATTTCTTATGAAGCTTGTGCTCAAGATAGCAGAAACCTCAGTATTTTGGCCCTCTTCCCAAGAGGAACTGGCTAAATTAAGGCTCATTTCAGTTGTGGATATAACCCTAAACCAAAACCACAGGGATCTGACTCAAAATCTGCCTGCCTGAAATTGAAGCAGCTGGAATTCAAAGCTGGAATTCGAAGACTTTCAAAAGGAAGGTTCAGGCTTGCAAAGGAAAACCTAAATTTGTCAAACCCAAACAAACACACCTCAGTGGTGAGCTCTGAGCCCATCCTCTACCTTCAAAGAGCCCCGCATCCCTCATGTGCCTCTGAAAACGCAGAGTAGGTTTGTTATCCAAGTGCCTGCTTGCACGGAGACTGGATGGGATGGAAAGAAGTGATTGTGGGCATAATTTTTCTTCCCAGAGACTGGCACTGCCCAGGCTGCGGTTGCAGGTGGAGGATGCACTGCAACATGGCAGAGATGTGGATGACCCTTCCCTGGAAGTGTTCAAGGCCAGGCTGGATGGGGCTTTGAGCAACCTGGTCTAGTGGGAGGTGTCCCTACCCATGGAAGGGGGGTTGGAACAAGATGATCTTTAAGGTCCCTTCCAACCCAAACCATTCTATGATTCTTTAATTCTATGGACCTGGGCTTGCTCAGGCACCAGCAGCAAATGCCTGCTGCCCAGAGAACTTCATGGTGAAGCCCAGCTGCTGAACTGCTCCCCGAAGCCCAGAGGCAGCACAGACAAGAGGTATCCTCGCTCTCCTGAACTCTGTAAATCAACAGTGAGTTTGACCTGGGTTTCTCAGTCTTGTTCATTAGGCGTAGCTGGACTGAAAAGGGGAAAAAAGAAAAAAAAAAAAGAGCAAGCTTGCTGCAGCTTTGTTAAAAATGTACTTTGGAAGCAGTTTAGGAGAGGGCATGTGGCTGCCCTTACAGCCCCCTCGGGATGCTGCGCTTGTGGGAAGTGCAGCAATGTTGGACGAAGTCTGCATAGCTCTAAATCTGCTGCAAACGCCCTGCTGGTTCACGGCCAGGTGAGAACAAGGACTGAGGTACAGAGCTGGAGGCCACCTCTTTATATCCGTGCAGCAGGGCACGGAGTCCTCTCTTTTCTAATCTCAAACAGATGGCCCTGCCATCGAATGCACTGCACCCTTCTCTTGACAATGCCTCAACCAAGCCAAAGAAGGCTGAAAACAGAGATCTCAGTTGTGAGTCTGCGTTTGCCCTGTGGGGACCATTGCTCACTGCAGTTAGGGACGGGCCTGCCCCAAACCTCCTGTGTGCATTTCAAACACATCCCAGACTCTCTTTTCAGAGCTGCAGACATAAGCGGGGCAAAAATACAGGTTCAGCCTCTGCATTTCAACTTGGATTTATTCCCCGCATTTCCACTCGGATCTATTTCTAATTTTAACTACATCCATCATAATGCTTAGGGTTTGTTTTGCCTTTTTTTAAAATAGCAGGGCTCTCAGCTCCACAGACGGGCCCGGTCGTGTTTGAGTTAATGTTCAAGCACACCAATGTATTCATGTCTCTGCAGACACGGGTGAAAAGGCCAAATGCAGCTGGCTGAAATTCTCGCCCAAAGTGAAAACACTATGTGACATTTCAGTGACACAGTGACTTTGACACAGGGCTGGCGGTCCGACAGCCTGTTGCATTTCTCTTTGGGCTGTCATTCTGCAAAGTCTGATCAAAGAGGAGTACCCAGGGCAGCAGCGGTTCCTTAAGGGCACAATAAAATGCGAGTATGCCAAGATCTGTGTGGCCAAAACACAGCATCACTAAACAAACAAGCATAAGGCAACATCCCTTCTGGAGATGGGATTACGGTCATTCCCCTGTCCAAAACCCCCAAGGCTGCAAGCTTGCACCTATAATGATTGGCTGGTTATAAAGCCTGCATCTTTGGTTTGGTCTAAGTACAAATCTGTAACAGAAATTATTTACATTATATTTTTTTAATGCATTAAAAACATACAACGTGCACCAGAAACTACGAAGAACTCTGTGTTCCTCACAATGGCCTGTGCAAAGAGTTACAGAGGCTCTGCTAGGATATCTCCCAGCAATTTATAAAATGAGCTAAAATATTTGTAAAAAGAAATCCCAGTCCTGATAAAGAAATATGATCCATTTCTTTACAGTCCAGCATTAAGTAAATTTAAAGTGAATTTACTGATGTACTGTCCAATAACCACTCAGACTGATATAGCCTGACTGATCTCTTAAATATTATCACCTCTCTTATCTCCTAGGACCATGTCTTTAGGGCAGGGGACATCTCTTTGTTTTGCATTTTTTCAGCACCCTGTAGTTCTTGTTCACACCTGGGATGCCGAAGTTCTGCAGTACCGCTACTGCACAATATTGAACGGTTGAACTACAATACTGTTACTGAGCAATATAAACACAGGTACTTACCGAGTTTGAAAAGCGTGAGTTAGTACCCCCCAGCCAGCAAAGCTGTGTGACTCTACTACATCTCAAATACATAATTTGCTCAAATGCAAAGCACTGCCACAAGCAAAATCCTGAAACTGGCCTCAGTTTCCTTTAATACCTCACTGACCTCTCCCTACAGACACTGCCTGGCCGATTTGAAGTTCTCATGCCTAAAACCCACATGTCCTGTCCCCTTTACTCCCTGGGGCTTCCGCTGTCATGCAGAAGAAGTATTGTGTCAGGAAATGAGTTTTCTTGCCAAGTTTATAATATTCTAGACAAACTGAGAACTGTCCCGGGCTGAGGTCTCGTGCACTTCCACACTCAGGAAATTCAGTCTCATGTCTTAAGATGTGGTGTCTTGACACCAGGTGGTACCTGTATGTACTTCCACGCATACAGGTTGTGTAGTGTTTCCTTTTAAGATAAAGGCTACGGCATTTTTCTAGGTGCTTTGTGCACTCCTGCTGGTGTTTCACACATACTATGCACTGATCTCAGTACAAGCCAACAGGTATTACCCATCATATAGACTGGCCTGTAGGTCAGTTAGAGCTTGTATTCCCTAGTCAAAAACCAAATGGTATCTATAAGATTATTTTTTTTAAAGGAAATGGTAGGAACACAATCAGCAGTTTTAATGGGAACTTCATCTCTGCTGTACCTACTGAAGAGCTAGTCATAAACGTCATTGTTTTCCTTGTTTCATTAGAGAACAACATGAGGCTTTGGTATGTGATCTATGGCTGGGCTGCACTAAGCAGTGGATTTAACCATGCTTCAGTTAAAAGCTTTACGGTAAGTACAGGCTGTGAGAGGTGCTGAGGATTGATAATGGTCTGCTGATCCAAAAGTTTTGGAAAGAATGTGGGCTAAAGCCCTTCTAATGTAAATAATGTAAAGAGCAACCATGCCTTAAGCTTGAGCTGTTACCTCGGGGGGGAGGGGGGCGCATCTTTTCACTGAAAGCCTCTGTTGTGCCCAACACCACTGAGCTGGTCGTTGTCTGCTTCTTTAGTACAAACGAACAGGAAGGGCAGCAAGCTGAGTCATGTGAAGGCATTCAACACAACATCTTCACAGACGCATTTACCAGGTAGTCAACAGGACCATGATGCGATATCCCCTTCATTCATCAGTGGAATATGTGACTGTGTCTAAAACAGGAGTTTCCAAGACATTCCAAGAGGTTAGATATTCATTCAAGTTTTTTTCTGTTTCAGGGAATAGAACTGGCTTGGGTACAAAAGTCTTATCCCAGGACAAAGATGAAAACGTCCTTTTTAAAGGGAGTTTCTTCTCGAAGAACCTGGGACAAAGGGATTATGCTCTTCCTGAAGGGGAATTAGGGAGCTTCCACAGCAGCTCTTACACCACTGGCTGTATCTGCACCTACTGCTAATGCCAAGGGTCGTAGGAGAATAGAGACCGACTAAATCTGAATTAAAATTAGCATTATGAAAAGTTTCCAAACTGATTCTGGGTGTTGGGCTGCGGGTATTAATGAGGATAAGCTCCAGAAGCTGCCTAGAGGATAATAAAGTTACTACAGGATTTAAACTACCACAATTGGGATCCGAATCTAAACTACTACAGTTACTCCAGTTTCATATCAGTGAAACTAAGCAAATAATCTAGGCCTTCCTACCCCGATCCCCCATGGAGACAAGGAGCGTAATGTTGAGCCGAAGGAATACACTGCATTGTAAAATCCAGGAGGTGTCCAAGTAACTAGACTTACACCTCTGTTTCTTACTTTATCACTTCCATTTTCATAGTTACTGTTTTTCTATTCTGACCCTGCCTTTATCTGAAATGATGGTTAAAAATACTTTTTTAAGCAACCAGAATATCCTCTCTAAAAAACTGGCCAAATCCTAATTTCTTAACCTGTTGCTCTAGGAAATATTTTTGCTGTAATGTTAAAATACTTAAACACATACCAGTTCCCAATACCCTTACCTGTATTGTCTCCTTTCCCTGCTGAACCACGAAGTCTTTGGGAACACATGAGGATTTGCCGCGCTCTAGAACATCATCAAAACCTAGCCTAAAGGAAGCAAACATTTTCAGACCAAAATTCGAGATGTGTTTTAAGATCTACTAGAGGCAACAGTTCTGTGATCCGCCCATGGAAGCGCCACTTCGGGGGGGCTGACGAAAAGAAGAGATGGGCACAGTGAGGACATCCTGATCTTAGGGATGAGCGAGTATCCACTGCTGATGTGTACGTGGTTTGCTTGGCCTCAGGGGTTTTCCAGGCTGCTGTGGATGGATGTTGTACATAGACAGGAGAGCAGTGAAGGGGGGTGCCGAAAGCTGGACGGCAGGGTACGGAGCCGCAGGGCTTCCACATGCTGGACAATTCCTTCTCTGCTGCAGAGCTTCCCTCCAGAAGATGAATTATTACAAATTATGGGAAGGTTTCCTAATAAAGGAAAGGGAATAAATCCATCAACCTCTTTTCTGCCTGGTTCAGCAGAGTCCCATGGCACTTGTTAAAGTTTGTGGCTGAATTGGGACCATAGGTAGGTTTTGATTTAATCTTGGCTCTGCTGAAGTAGACGGCAAAAACTGAAACTTCAGGAGGAGAAAGATGAATACACTAAACCTCTTGTCCCTTAGTGGTTCTGCTTTACAGAAGACAAGAAAGCATCACCTTTTGCCTGAAGCACAGGTGAACAAGCTCTTGCTGGCTGTAGTTTATTTTCTGGGGTATGTAGCATTACTTGCCACTCTGCCCATTTGCCTCCTAGCTACCCCTTAAAATCTAAAGCGAACTCACTCACTCCACTGTGCCAAGTTTTTGCAGTAAACAGTATAGCTAGTGAAAAATAAATATTTCACACTGTTCCTAACTTCCCATTAGAGCAGTGTTCCCCCTCCATCTCCCTGTGGAGACAGCCTGGTCTAGCAGGCATCTCAAAGCTCCTGCCTTGGTAAACCTAACCTTCGTGGCCTCTCTCAGGTTGTCCCCATTTTTCAGGGCAAGCAGGGAGCAAAATAGCTTCAGATGTTTTCAGGTCATGCTGTTGATCAGCGATGGAGGAGAAGCCAAAACTGTCAGTTCACTGTTTTCTGCTCTACCACCACAGACACCGGGTCACACAGTTGCTTTTTTTTTCACCAGTAACAGACTCCTTTTTGAAGAATATTAGAAATACTTGCGAGATAAGCTGTTTCCATTAGAAGGTCATGGAATTTTGTAATATTCCATGCATCATTTTGTATCTTTAACTCAAGGATTTTCAGGCTTTGGCATCACTAGCACTAACTTATTTTTTCAGACCTTATTTCATGATATTTGGAAAAGATTATTTATAAGACTTGCCTTGAATATATTGTCTTAATTCTCTATTTGGTTACAGTCCCAGTGGATAGCATTTTCCAGTGCCTACTAAAGCATAGAGAAGGGGCCAAAATGACAGTTAATTCAATAAGCTCAAAAGCCACAAAGATTCTACTGAAGAGCAAAATCCCATAAACTGAATCTGTATTTTCATTGTATTCAGAAAAAAAAAAAAGAATTTTTTTTTAAATATTAAAAAGTCCTGGGTTGATCAAATTGTTGCATATTTCTTTCTGGGTAAGTGGTAGTGAGTAGAGATTTCTGACAGTTGTATATTAAATGCAGGTGGCTCTGTGAATGCTATTCCTGTCTGATACACTACATTAACCATAACCTGCAATTTCTTCCAAAAGAACTGGAATGAATTAAATTGTTTAATAAAACCTTACTTACCTGGATAAACTCATTTCTAGTTTGCATTTAGGTTCCCCTAATGCATCTTTCCAGATTGTTATTTGTAACATAAAAAGCTAGAAGTGTTTACTTAGAAAACCAAACATCGAGTGTAATCCTGGTAATTGTCCAAGATTTTCCTTTTTAAGATTGAGCTTTATTATATATCTTTCCTTGCCATATTCTGAATTGCTAAATATTTCATTTAGCATGAATTGATAACTTCATTCCCACTCCACAGCTAAATTCAAGGCTCAAATGTATACCCTTCTGCATAATTTACAGTTCAATGCACCACTTCTGAGCCCGCCTATAAAGATGGATTCAGGCTGTAAAGCCATCAAGAGGTTTGGGGGTGGACATATCTGGATGCGAGGTTTTTTGCTTGTTGCTGTTGCTCAGTTTAAAGCAAATCCACAGAGTAGAGTAAAATGCGGCATCACGGATCTATACCTTAATAAGATCATCTCTCATTGAAAGGAAGGTTTTTAACACAGAAGCAAGGCAAAGCAGTTAAATTTTATCAGGAGTACAAATCGAAAAATATTATTTCACTTTGTGCATGGTGAATACAATAAACTTAAAAATTTCGCTGTTCTAAAACTTATTTTAAATGCCAAAAGAAAGCACACTTGGGAGAAGATAACAGCTTTATCTTGTTTTCACGGTTAAAGCAAAGCATAAAATTCTTTGTAACTGAGAGCGGCTGAGACACAAACGCAGCCCTGCGATTCCAAGTGTAGCATCATTTATATCCATAAGCAGATTAAATTTTAAAAGTTCTCTCAATACCACTGACCAGAGGAGCAATGTCATTGTTAGAAAACACACGCACTGGTTACCTTATAATCAAATTTTCACTGCCCTTTCTGACAGGTTTTTAAGTTACTTAAGGGATCTATTTATATGTGGAAGCATCAACATCATGCAGTAAATCCAACCACAACTCAGTCACATATTTTATTAAGTTTAAGTTCAGTGAAAGTGCAGAGTAAACTAGGGCCCTATGTCTCTCAGTTACATCTGATTTGCGGTTGCTATAAAAAGGCCCACATGCCGCTCTTTCAGATGTGTTTTGGATTGAAAATAGGATTAATGTGCTAAAGTGTGATTAGAATGGTTAAACACGATTAATTGGAACAGACTTGTATTGCCAAGGGAGCTCCGCTGTTACTGGCCGGCCTCCAGTTTACCAAGTGAACAAAGCAGGCCAACTGTCCAAGTTTTTCCATGTCTTTGCTTATGTGCCTTTTCCTTTGCATTTTCTCATAGCCAGCTTGTCTCAGAGCAGATTAAATACAGCTGAGAATGTTGGTCTAGGTCTGCAGCGAGGATCCTCGGGGAATAAGCAGGAACCTCAGGCCCAGACTTGGCTTCTCCAGCGCTGGTTGAAAACTGCCATGCACCTAGGGCAAGGGTCCAGGTGGATCGGCGAGGGAGTGGGAGTAATTTGGGGTTTTTAAAATGATCTATTAAACCCCTGAACTTTAATCAAGCTGCTACCATACTGACAGCTGTGATTTACTCGCCCACGGCTGCGAGGGGTAGAAGGGGGCAAGGGCTGGGGAGCACCGGCACTTGTCCCGGGCGTCAGAGACCACGCGTGTGCCACATGAGCTGTGCTGCTCTGTTTTTATCGCCGGTAAAATTCACGTGCATCTGTGCCCCAGAAAACTCTGTTTTGGGGGTTGTTCAGAGATATTTGGCCGGACATTTGGCAAATCCTGCCCCTCTCCGCTAACTGCCCTCCCCTGCCTTTTCCAAGCGCAGATTAAGGATTTAAAGCTTAGGTAATCAAAGCTTTAAACTGATCCTGCCTGGAGAAGTCAGAATGGTTTAGTATATTGTTCTAAAACCAGAAATACCTCAGTGGTTTGTTGCATGAAGATATTAAAGTTTGCACAAATTAAACTCAGGAGTGCAGACATTTTGAGCTAAATTCCTGGCTATAAGCAACTAAAACCTTCGTAGCAATTAAAACCATGTTTGATATTTTTTTTAATAACTCCAGGCGCAATTCAATTCACAATGGGATTGCCTTTCCCAATAACTAAGTCATTGTACGGCTTGTGGAGTAACGCCGTTCTCTCTGGGAACAGGCTTGGAAAATGCACATACATACACAAGATTTCCAAGACGGCATGCACGTGTGTACACAACAGTCCTTCAATATTTAGAATCCTTCTTTAAAAACTGCCTAACCACTGGGGACAAAAGGGTAACCATATATTTATCTGCTGGGGTTCGAGATCCTGAAGCAATTATTAGAGAAAAAAAAAAGGAAGATAAATTCAGGGATATTTCTTGCTGCACTCTAGTTCATTTACGTGACTGTACATAAATTTCCATTTCTCTGAACAATGGAGAGGCAAAAAGCATGCACTAACCTTGCTCATAATTCACAAACTTGCCTTGGAGTCAGTTCAGTGTCTCTTCCCCCTCAGGGACCCAGCGACAACCCCTTCGCTTGCTTTCTGCTGGCTTTCCCTTCCCTGTCTCCCCACCTCCCGCTCTCCCTTCCCAAAGCCAGGCTTCTAGCTCCTGGCTTTGTGGTCAAGGAACATCTCTGCTCAGCTTCTGCACAGGCTTTGCTGTGAAGTCCTTAGCATTGGGTAGGTGATAATGCTTCGGGTCCATAATGGGTGTCCTTCCATTTTCCATTTGAAAAGGTGCTTAGCACACCATAGTATACCAGAACAAAAAAGGAGAAGACTCAAAAGTCTCTTCAACCAGCTTTCTACCCGCCCTTCACATAAATGCAGCAAGCACGGGCGGCAGCAATCCCTTGCAGAGGTCTGATTTTAAGCTGCTGCCACATGGGAGTCAGAATCCTAAGAATTTCTTCTATCAGTAGCTGCTCAGAACCTTTAAAAATTAACTCCAGCTCCAGAAGAAACCAACAGCAATTGCAGACGCCTGACACGTTATAAGCTCTGCGGTCATCCAGGTGCTCTTGAAAACGCTAACCTACCGTGCCAGTGCTTGCAATGAGTGACTCATCCACATAAAGGCATTCTAGGTGTTTCCTTTTGTTCGTGCTGGGGAGTTATTAAGGCCTTCTTGGCAAGCTGGGATCATGCCCTTTACTCCCAGTAAAGGCATGCCTCCGCAGCCTACCAAGCCTGCCAAAAAGTACACTGACGGGTACCTTCCCAGCTACGCTGTTACCTATCTTTTAACACCCGCCTTGTCAGCTCCACACCCAGAACACATAGCCAAGCATTATCCAGGAGCAAAAAACATCCAGTAACGAAGACCAATCCACCCCATCAAAAATACACATCGAGAGTAAGCTTCCAAAGCCCTACAGGTGGACAGTCCTTTGGAGTAGTCTGGTTTGTCGCTAAAACAATGAAGTAACCATCCAGATGCTTTGAAAATGTCTCATAAGGACTTCCCTTAATCAAAACACTCAGTTCACAACGTTGCTTTATTTGAAGTGCAATTTTACAATGCACTTGTAGACACCTAGAGGCCAGTTCTCCCTCCATTGTACCCATGTGCATGAGATACAGTTCCACAAGAAGAGGAGCAGTCTGTGGTTCATGAGTTCTGCCAATTCAAGTTGTGATCGATAGAAGTTTCTGTTCCCCACCTGGAGAAGTTATCTACCCAAGTTACAGTACCTACGTGAAGATGGGAATACCAGGCAGCCTGCCTGTTCAGATGCCTTCAATGCTCCCAGCCTGGTATACAAACAAAAACATCAACATCTATTTCTATTTATGTTACTGTGCTGGTCTGTGAACTGACTCAAAATCCCCATCAGCTGTAGCTGATCTGGCTGATGAAGGCACCATCCAGCTAACTCCAGTCACCACAGCCTAATCCAGCAGCACTTGTGAATCAGAGCCCTGGAAGGGAATTTTTTCTTTTAAGACTTCCCTGGAGGGCAAGGCTCAGCATGGATGATGTCAACAAGGTTGTCACAGAATCACAGAATGGTACGGGTTGGAAGGGACCTCTGGAGATCATCTAGTCCAACCCCCCTGCCACTTGCAACCTGCTCTAGGGTTGCTGTGCAACCTGCTCTAGGGTCACCTAGAGCAGGTTGCACAGGATCACATCCAGGCGGGTTTTGAATATCCCCAGAGAAGAAGACTCCACCACCTCTCTGGGTAGCCTGTTCCAGTGCTCTGGCACCCTCAAAGTAAAGAAGTTCTCCCTCATGTTGAGACGGAATATCCTGTGGTCCAGTTTGCGTCTGTTGTCCCTTGTCCTGTCGCTGGGCACCACTGAAGAGAGTCTTGACACCCACCTTTTGTATATTAATAAGCATTGATGAGATCCCCCTTCAGTCTTCTCTTCTCCAGGCTGAATGCCACCAGGTCTCTCAGCCTTTCCTCATCGGAGAGGTGCTCCAGTCCCTTGATGTCTTCGTAGCTCTCTGCTGGACTCCCTCCAGCAGTTTCTTATCTTTCTTGAACTGGGGAGCCCAGAACTGGACACAGTACTGCAGATGTGGCGTCACCAGGGCAGAGTAGAGGGGAAGGATGACCTCCCTCGACCTGCTGGCCACACTCTTTTTAATACACCCCAGGATACCATTAGCCTTCTTGTCACACAGAGATCCCTCAGAGATCCGAGTCATATAGGCGCGTGGATGCTCCGCCTCAGTTGACGGCAAATATTTCCATAGCATCTCCCAGAGAGCTACTGTGTTTTTGATGCATCAGAAGACAAAATAAAAGGCCAGTGCTTACATCTTTGATGCGGTACAAAGTGGAAACGTTCATTATTTTTCAAACTAGTGTTGCACCCTGCTAAAAAAAGTTTTAAGAAGAGAAATCCCACAGCCAGACAGGTTGGATAGTTCTTCACCATGCTCATGTGTTGCATCTAACAGTTACGAAGTCATCAGACCATAAAAGTACCTGTACCACATCCAAAGGTCCAGGCAGACCTTCGCCTTGTCTTTAACACCAGCCAGTTACATTTTTCATAACCAAAAATTTTAGAAAGTCACTTTTTATTTGAAAACTTATTTTTCAGTTTGTTGTGGAGTACACTAAGAAAGTACAAGGTACAGCCTCCCCCCGTACACCACCACCGCGGTGTCAGTGGGAAGCTGTCGGTGCTGAGAAGGAGAAAACTGCAGCTGTGTGTCCCATGGCGCCCGGTGTCAGTGATGCGACCGGCCGCACGTTCTGCACCTTAATTATGCATTTGGGGATCTTGCCTTAGGGGAGGTTTCCATTTTTGCTTTTTTGTCAGATATGATCAGTGCTTAATGCATATGCAGACACATATGAGACCACTTCCAGATTTGTGTAGAACACAACGGTAAATCTCCGAGAGAAGGCTGTTTACTTTGGTATTTATGTCTGCTGTAAGCCTTACTGTAGTTACCTAACCTCAGCTTTAGTGATCCAATCAATCATCTCCTTATCAAACACGAGACATGCCAGCAGAGAACCTGCAGCTGAATTGTTAGCTTTCCTACAAGAGACACAGAGCAGTGACACATAAATGGATGGGATGGAATTACAGGAGCGTAGGTGGAAGCGGAATTGGGACCCAGGCTATTTATAGCACTGAATTAAGGTAATTCAGAAGTTACAGTCTGAGTAGGATACCTGAATCTTTGCATGGATATTGATTTTTTTGTGGTCTATGGAAGTCACTTAGCTTCCCTTAGCTGTACACCCACAAATCTGGGGACACTGGTGTGACCTTGCACACTGCAGTGGGAATAAATGCACAGAAGGTGTAAAAGAATGATGGTAATTGCTCTTTTGCAAGTAGACTGGATATATCTCATTTGTTTTCCTACTAACACTTCCCAAAAATAATACATTGACATTTATAATACACTTTCCTGAGTTTTCCTTTTACGTAGAGCGTAGCCTCACAAAATCCTTGCAAGTTGAGTACCTTTACCTGCATTTTTACAGACAGCAAGGGAAAGAGAGAGCTGGAACAGCAACATCAAGGACTGGATCCGATACTGAATGCTCCCGTCCTGTTCAAGGAAAGCACGAGCACTGGGTTACACTGAAGTCAGCGAGTCCTTCCTTTGATTTCAATAACATGCTTAAGTGTTTTGTTGGAAGGGAGCCAGAGCCCTCAGCACCTCGTGGGGCTGGGCCCTCCCTGTCTTGCCCAAAGTCATGAAGCGAAGCAGCAGCAATTGTATGGTGGGAATATCTCCTCTGGATTCCTCAACAGGACGGCAGAGAAATTAAAGAGGAGAGCAAGCGTCTGTCCCAGATTTTCCACAAAGCCCTGTGCACCTCAGGAGAAGAATTTGGAGAGCTTAGTTACTGCTGCCTAAATACATATTTGGAGCAAAATTCTTCTCTGCATGCACCTGGTTTGCATGAATGCCACACTTGTGCATGCAAGGGAGGCATGTGCATGGCTGAGAAGAGGAGCCTGAATAAAAATGACGCCTAATTACATATGTCACACAGGGAGAAAAGGCCAGCTTTACACATACAGGTGTATATAAATTTCTTTAGATCCAAAATCTGATATAGGGCACAGAGGTCTGAATATGATATCTCTGGTGTGAGGCCTTTCAGCTTGAGAATGATGCTTGTCCCACTGAGGAGCACAGAAGAAATATATCGCCCATTCTGACTGTTAAAATCATAGAATCACAGAATGGTTTGGGTTGGAAGGGACCTTAAAGATCATCTAGTTCCAACCCCCTGCCCTGGTCAGGGACACCTCCCACCAGACCAGGTTGCTCAAAGCCCCGTCCAGCCTGGCCTTGAACACCTCCAGGGATGGGGGCATCCACAACCTCCCTGAGCAGCCTGTTCCAGTGTCTCACCACCCTCACATTGAAGAATTTCTTCCTAATATCCAATCTAAATCTACCCTCCTTCAGTTACCCCTTGTCCTATCATTACACTCCCTGATGTCCCTCCCCATCCTTGCTGTAGGCCCCCTTTATGTACTGGAAGGCCGCTATAAGGTCTCCCCAGAGCCTTCTCTTCTCCAGGCTGAACAACCCCAACTCTCTCAGCCTGTCTTCACAGGAGAGGTGCTCCAGCCCTCTGATCATCTTTGTGGCCTTCCGCTGGACCCACTCCAACAGGTCCGTGTCCTTCTTGTGATGAGGACTCCAGAGCTGGAAAAACAATCAATTATCAATCCTTTAACATTTCTGTATTGTCCTGCTAAATCCTCCCACTTTGGGCTGAACCACGCCCTTTGAGGAGGCTGAGGACTGTCGTGATGCATGTGGAAAAACACGTGGAGCTGGCGAGTGGCATTCAGGGAAGAGGAGAGCTGACCCCGGATCCCGCCGGCCCTGGGAGCCACTTGCAGCCCCATGCAGGCATCGTCTTCTTCAAGGCACCCCAGAGCCTCTGAGCAGAATCGGGTCCTTGAACAGGGGCTGAATGTAATATGCTGGCACTCAGCAGCTTTTCATACATCTTTATCTCTTCTGCCGTAAACTGCAGTGCACTGCACAGATTTATGGGAATTCTTTCCATGTTCGCAACTTATAAGTATTAATAACCCGTCCAAGTTGGAAAATAATACACCATTCCTAACTCTATTAACTGCAGAAAATCTGGCTTCAGTTAAAATAAGATCCCCTTTAGCAATGCCCAATATACAATAAATATTATATATAAAAAAAGCCAGGCCGCATCTTATCTGAGGTACGGTAACAGTAATGTTTTTGCCTGAGGCACTGCAAACTTCAGGCTTAAGAAGTCAAAATGACAGGGTGCAGATGATCACTGGAAAGTTATCATTTTTAACCCAAATAGTTACCTTGAAGTCTTTTTTTATCTAATAATGATTACAGACAGGCAAATTCAGCCTGCCCGCAAATCTACACTGAGATATCAAAGTTGTAGATAACTTATTCAAAAACTGATTTTTTAATATTTTTGCTTCTGTCACTAATCTGTGAGGAAAAAAAATGGCATTAGCATTTCTGCTACTGCCATACAACAGTGGCTCTGAGTTTCCCAAACAAGCAGTTTCATCCAGTTACCGGTGGTTTTAAAATTCCTTGCCTTCTAATTTAAAACTAAACCCTTCGGTCCTTACTCTTCTGTCCTGTTGCGGTCAGTGGAAGATCTTTGGTTGAATTAAGACTTCAGGATTCAGGGTAAGATCTTCGGAGATATTTAAACGCCAGATTTAGAAGTTTTCAGTAGATGTTTGGTACCTGAATACTTGTGTCTGGGCCGTACCGTTACATAAAAACTACATCAGTGTGTTAGAGTATCTCAGTATCCTTCAGGACTAAATATGCCAAGACTTGTCCTCAGGGTTACTCAGTGAATCTTTAAACTGGCAATGCTTCAGACCAGCACAGCCTCGCTGGTGCTGTAATTGCACGACTCTCACCCTGCTTTAATTTAGCAGAAGAGACTCACTGCGTGCTCTGCCTTAGCAGGGGTCACTTGCAAAGTCAGCTGCCAAATGTCTGCTGGTGGAGAATGCAAATGCCTTGAGTTATTTACTGAGAACAGCCTGTCTCTGGCCTCAGAAGTTCAATTAACCTGATATCCAGTTAATTAAAAGTTAAAACCAGCCATTGTCTCAGGTACTACTCAGATGCCCTTCACCAATTCCTGTGCCTCCATTACCGTATTTTACCCTTTTCTTTTCCCCATTGCTCAGCGAAGCCCCAGCACCATCCCCGAGGAAGGTGTCAGGGTAGTGGTCTGTCCAGAAGCTGTGTCACAGACCACATATAAAATCCTGTTATCTAGAAAAGCGTTAGCCCATTAAGCTGTGCACTGGGGCAGGGCTGAGCGGGGACGCTGGTGCCGTGACACAGCACAGGGTGCCTGTCCCTCGTCTGGCCTCGGTCACCTGCAGGAAGAGCTGGATGTAGACATTCTCCCCCAGTAACCCAGCACAGGAACATGTCTTGGGCCACTTGGGTGTTTTTTTTTGTTTTGTTTTGTTTTTTTTAGTGATCCCCCTGGGCATGAAACCCTCTCAGTGTCTCAACATCATCATCTATGAAGCAGGGGTGATGAAATGTAGGCATTTCACTACATACTGTGAGATCCACAGGTGAAAAAAACCTAGCCGGAATCACTGCAGTGGCACACTGTGGGAAAAATACGTGCATTTATTAATTATCATTCCACCATTAGCTATGATTACGATTTGCCCCATTTCTGACATCCCCATTTTCTGACATTCACGGTAGTCCTTCATTCAAATTCCCACTTTCTTGCATTATTTTGTGGCTTAGTGTTAGTTTATAGGATAGATGCCAATTTAAAGAGTTCAGGTCCAAAATCACCCAGAATTTGCATATATTCAAGGGTGTGGAGGAAATTTTAAGTGAAGGAAACAAGCTAGTGATGCAATTCACAGCAGCTTGTGGACCCTCCTGCACCTAGAGATGTTAAATTCAGAACATTAGTTTGGTTACATCTTTATTAATCACATTGCAATACTGGCTGGCTCAGTATTGCTTTTTTAGCAGATTTTGTCTGAGCAGAGAAAGTCAGAACATTATCTCTTTGGCAAACAAGCTCTTTTATTCATTTATTTATTTCTTTAACATCCTTGTCCAAGTTGCCAATCTAGCAAGCTTAGAACAACTGAAAATTAAAGTCAATGGAGAAATTGAAAGGTTTCACATGCATACCAGAAGGCAAACTCATGTTCAGAATGAGATTTGGACACAGTTATCTCGCTCTGAACATGACCTCATGTATCTGGCAGCTCTGTTGGCTTCCACCCTTCAGCAGAGTTTGAACTCTTTGGTGGATCAGTGGCTTAATCTCTGACTTGCTTTTCATTGTAGCAGTGAGGGGAAAACATCAATAATTTTGCAGGATTTTGCAAGCAAGTGTCAAATGATTTCTTCATTAGAATTACAGAGTCTGCAACTGCCGTTGTTTTTATCCAGCTAAGGTCTGTTCTTTGCCTACATGGCTTCTGATTTTGTTTTCTCCTTTTTGTTGTGAGTGGAGTGAGGAATTGCGGAGGGTGCCCACCAATTCTGAGAAAATGGTAATTTTACCCCAGAAACACATCCTTAGCCAGATTTCACAAGAGCTGAAATCCCCAGGGCCGGTGCTTTCAGTTGAATGATGTCCATTTGAAACTGAAGTCACGTCACTGACTTTAGAAGGAAGATTTCAGATTTGCACAGGTTTGAACTGGGAAGTAGGCCCTTGGAGTTATTGTCCACATTGCTCCTCCAGCGATGCTGGGCTTTTCCACCATCCCAAACCTTTCAGACTTAACTAGAAGCAAGCATGGGATACGCTGGCACGGGTTCAGACATGTCCCCACACCTGCTGCCATCGAGGGTTGTCATTTTAACCAAAGGAGTGGGAGAACTGATGGGAAGGTGCTTTCACCACAAACTGGATGTTCAATAGTGTCTTGGGAAACAGCCCAATGCCGAGCTGCAGGCGGTGCAGGGGCAGATGGGTTTGAATACAGCCCATTCTGCTCTTAAAGTATTTTGGGAAGGAAACAAAGGGCTAAATAATGGCAGCCCATCAGGGTGGGGAAGCTCTTGTTTTTATTTCCCATTATAGTTTTCATCTATGAAGGAGGTTTGGCCAAACTCACTGCTTTCTGAGCAGCAGCAGTCATACTTAGGGGAAAGATATTGTGAAAACTGTGGAAAAATTGAAAAACACATTCTTTCATAACAAAGTATGAACTAAAGGGCTTGCCTGGGTTTCAATATAATTGACAGAAATCTGCGAAAGACATGAAAAACAGAAAAAGAGGCAGTTTGCTTTGATCATCTGCATGGAAGAAAAGAGATCTTCAGAAGTCTGGTTTTCTAAGTTATCCTAGACAGTTACAGCAGGTTTTGAAAGTCATTAAAAAGGCTGTGGATTGGCATTTCCTCCGAACAGCCAAAACTTCCTTTCTCAACCAAATGAAATTTTAAAGAGTGTCTTTAATTATGACAGTTATTGTTGTGATGGAGGCCGGATGCATTTCCTGTTAAAAATTGCAGGGAAATTTTTTATAAGTTTCAGTTTGGGCCTGATGGCTGTATCTGCAGAGTATTTTAGAGTAGGTCAGACCTGGGGCTACGTCCTGTGGCTACCAGGAGCCAAGGCTGGTGCAAGGCTGGTAGCTAAGGAGAATGCTCCGGCTCAACCTGTGCCTCCAGCTCCGTGCGATATCCCGCCTCCAGCCCCAGGCTGGCCACGCAGCCCAGAGCCCAAGGGCTCCAATGTCACCTGTTCCCAGGAACATCCCTTTTGTAGACAATGTGAGTTAAAGATGACTCCCTTCATCGTTGTCCAGTCCTGTTTTTCCCTCGGGAGCACAGGTTTGCCGACTGCAGTAGCTTTCACAATAATTTTAGGGCTCAAACAAATAACACCTAACCCACATACTAGTCCCGTTGAAGAGAAATTGTGCAGAGATTAAATCTCTTGAGAAACTGTAGAAAAAAGGAGTCATGCTCTTAATAAATACTAGAAACATTCTGTCTCCTTAAGCACAGCCGTTTTTAGTAATTAATTTCCTATAGATGTAGTTAGCTGATTTAAAGAGTCAGATTTATTCTGATTAAAGCATTTACTTCAGTGTCAGCAGAAGGAAAATTTACTGCCTCAGGAAAACATAAATGTCAAACGTGTGCTTGGATATACAGAGTACGGTAGATATAAAGAAGACGATGTTTTCACAGGCCATGTGCTTAAAGGTCAGTCGGGTTAAAGAGTACTTTTTTGTTGTTTTAAAGCTGCCATACTTGAAGAAGGAGTTGTGCAGCTGAAGGAAAAACGGCAAGAGGGAATGTGCTCTCACGTCCATGGGAAGAGCACCAGCCACTCAAAAGGAGTGCATGCATATAAACAATAGCTGAATTTGGCCCAAGACCCATAAAGAAGACTTTTACATAATATTGTTCCAGTGCCAGAACTACTGCTTTTCTTCTCTGATGCATATTCGCAGTTTTGATTTGTTAGACAACCACAGTAACCATGGGTATTCTTCTCTTGCAACGTCTAAGATCTGTTATACTTGCGTAAAAAAATGCTACATCCAACCCAATTCTTACCCAGGGAGAATTCCAGCCTCCAGCAGACTAAGCCAGAAGCGCCTCACCTGCACCAATACGGTAGGAACATTAGAGAGAAATTACTGAAAAATTAAAACCCACCTCTTCGATCCAAATATTCCTGTTGGAACTAAGGGAGCAGTACCGGTGCCTAGCTGTAGGTATTGAGTTGCCGGTGCCTAGTCGTATGTATTGAGTGCCGTCCTGGACCTCTCAGGGTACGTAAGACTTTAGCACAAGGCCAGCAGAGACGACAGAGGACCTTTACACAAGGCCTGGGCCCTTATGGAGTGGCTGGAAGGCACCTACATTTAGGGATCTGAATGTCTCCCGAAGTAACTGTAAGGATGGGAGTTTTTAAAGCAGAAATTAGTACAGAAGCCCATGAAATTCAGGCTGCCCTAGACAGAAACGTGAAGGGGACGATGACTCCTGGAGTTTGTGTGTTCTGGGGACCAGATCCCACATTCCCACCATCAGCACTGTCAGGGACTGAAATCCCACTCCGTATTCCCAGTAACGTCAGGTCCCATCCTGAAACAGTCTGGACTTCTGCTGGCTGTGGTCAGTTCTGAGGCTGCCTCAGCACCTCAGAAGAGATGTAGCAGGATGAGGCCATTAGCCTGTATTTACATTGCCTGGTAATGCCATCAAACGTTCTACTTCAGGTCATTAGCAATCCATCCCTCCTGCCTTTCCTCTCCCTGAGGAAGCGCTCGACAAAACCTGCTTCGTGAATTTCTGTTTTTTCATTATTGTTGTAGTCTCCCCAGTTTATCTTGCTCTTTCATTAAACACAAACCACAGATATGGTTTCAACCTAACAGCCTGTTTGCAAGAAACCAACCATTCAGGAATAGGAACACATCCTTTGCACGTTCTTCAAAAATTCATTTAACGTGATTCATTGCTTTATTCTTTGCTTGAAGCATGCTTCACTTACATAAATAATATTTTACCTTTCACTTATAAATTCAAACACAAAAGCAGTTGCAGTTCTCCAAATGCTCATATACATAAAATATTACAACATTATCGCTTTCCAAAGGTCAGCTTCTCTTCTTTCCTTTAATTGGGATTCAAGATTTCCAACAATAAGTCATTACAGCAGATGTATAGCTCTTTTATGTTTACTAATTCACATCTCTGCTTTTCCACTTTGCAAAGAGGAAAAAGGAAATGGTTTTAAGTGGGATAAGTACACTTTTTTCTAAACAAAATAAGAAGAGGAAGTTCCAAATATGGAGGAAACAGAAGTAACTGGTGATCTGATTCAGTAAGAATTTATACACAAGGTCTATTATTTTTTGAAAAGTTTATCAGTCATTCCCCATAAAAGCCACATTGGAGTGAAATGGTATCAGCATCTTATGTGTCGTGTCTTAATGTGCCTGGATATGCAAGTCAGAGTTCCTTATTAATAAAGCTCCAGCTGTGAAATGGATCTTCTCACACCTCAAATGACAATATAATATCAATATCTTGACCTTTAAGTCATTCTTTTATGTTCTTGCAGGAGTAGATCTCATTTTGTGACTGATTAAAATGAAGGGTAGGATTTCGTTATGAAAATATAACCTAATTTGCCAGATAATACCTGAACGGAAATAATTCTTGTTTGGAGTGGAAAAGGTCTGTTAAATCAACCAACTTGTCTGAGAGGACAAAGATAAACACAGCGAGTGGTGTTATTTCCTGTAACATGATTTTTCTGCATCTAAATGTAAAAATCTCACCTAATGGGAACTGTGTCCTTTGGGTCCCACAAGAAGAACCTTTCCAAGGAGGCAAGGAGAAAGTTTATAAATGTGTTACTGCGAAAAAGGTCCGTTGTAAAAAAAATAAAATTTGAAAATAGGGAAAAGAGCAAGTGGTCCATGCACAAGGTGATGTCTTATCATTAAGAATTTTTCTTGATGCAGTTCCTTTTTTTCTGATTTCATGTGGATGTGTTCCTGGTATTCCCTCTAACCTGGCTGTGCTACAAAGGAAGGGAACATTTTTGGTTTGGTTACGTACCTGGACCTCAGGGTGTGGGCTGGATCCCTGCTGGTGTTGGAAACTGTCTGTGTGTCCGTGAGCAGATGACTCCATTCCTCCCATGTCTCACTTAGCCATTTGCTGGATACTTGTCTTTCCTGCTACATCTCTGCGCTTCCTTGCATGTGGCACCATCCTGGGGTGATGCTGCTGCCACACGCAGGGACAACAGTGTCTAGAAAGTGGCACCTGGACCTTGTCAGCAGTTGAAGGCACAGCAGCCCTTCAGGGTCCGGCCTCGCAGTCACTGTTGTCCCAAAACTCATGGGATCGTTTGCCCGGTGTGCAGGCCAATAACACACAGAGTTGAGGTATTAGTTCTTCATTAGCAGTTCTGCACAGAAATGGGTGCTAGGGGGTATTTCCACAAAGCTAGCACACACAGCATTGAAACAGTCATTAATTTAGACATTGTAAATTAACATAATTGACATATTCGTTGCTTATCAACTTTCTACTGGTGCTCATAATTCCTTATCTTGAAGCTGACTGGTATAAAATGTCCTCATCTTCAATTAAAGGTAGCGTCTCTTAATTTTACTGTGCAGGCTCAGTGGGTGAGGGTCTTCAAGTGGAGGTGCATATCCTAACTTCTAGAGGAGCGGTTTTCATATTATAATTAGTGACGTTCACCTACAGATGACATTTCATGAGGTATAGCCAAGTTTCTTGGGCAATCTGCCTACTAAAGTTTTTGGTACCTGGTTTTAGATCCATTGGTTCTTTCTGTCCCATGGTCTTTTTAAGAATCATTTACCCAAATGGTTTACTGAGTTACAACTACAGAATTTTAGACATCATCACCAGTACCCTCAAAAACCAAAGCTCCTGCTGATTAGGTGGTTGGGTGCGGTTTCCTAACTTGGATGCCAGCTCTTTGCTTGGGAATGGCTCATCGCCTTCTCAGGCTGGAGCAACGCGACAGCATTTCAGCCCCTGGCTGCCCCTTCCAGCCCCGTATTTTGAGGTTTCCAGCCCTGCTGAGCAGAGGACTCGGCTGCCTGTGAATCCGTATCAAAATCATGGCAGTTTACAGCCCAGCGTAAACCAGCCCCGGCTTCAATTTACATTCCTGCACCAGCCAAAAATGGTGCCAGTTCTGATGCAAGTCAGAGCCCTGAGTCGCCTCCTCATTAATTCCTAGATACAGGTTTTAGGTGCTTTAGTCCATCCTCGTAATTCAGTTCCCCTGGATTCCCAGTCACTTTAACATCTCCTCTTTGAAGTCCTTCCAGTTTATCTAGGTCCTTTTTGGTAATAGGGTGCCCAGCAGTGGATGTAATTTTGTTTCCCTATATATTTTCTAAATCCTAGCTCTTAAAGCATTAGGGGTTTATGTGTGCATATATATTCTATTATGTATTACCGTATATCATATTATATATAATGCGAAGAATTTGCCTTCATATCAGTGATACCAATTTTATTGGGAGAGAAATATTAGCAGGATTTGATTTTGAATCACCAGCTGTTTTTTCTTTAAGGATATTTCTTTCTTATTGGTGTCCTAGTGAACGACTAAAATGTAAACTAAGTTGAGACTTAAAACACTGGGATGATTCATACAAGCATAAATTTATATTGGTCCAAATCTTTCCGAAGTCTCTCCAGAATGGTTTGAGTTTACTGGACAGATTTCAGGCTGCTATCACAAAAGTCCAAAACCGGACTGAACCGGACTGAACCATCTCAAGGCTCAGATATCAACCATCTCAAAGCTGCCAGTGCCATTTCTCCCGTCAAAATCCACTCGCTGCCAAGCTTGGGCAGAGGGCAAACAACAATAATGGTCACAGTACAAGCTACGTTTTCAAATATCTGTGCAAACACTTTTACTCCAAGTCGGAGGCAAACATCAGTGATATTAATAATAGACTTCCAATCTATTTCAGTGGGAATTGTCCCTTATATACACAGAAGTGTATATAACAGTAGATATCCACCTAACTATGATAACCAACAGGAGTTCACCCAGCAGAGGTTTGCGCCCCAGTAAGAAAGCTGTGTCAAGATGTATAATCTAGGTGGAAAGGCTTAAGCAGAGCTATTTCAGAGACTTAAAACAACTCAGGAAAGTTATACATGAGATATGAACCTCCAGTTCAATTCTGAAGTTTACCACAGCCTCCTTGGTGATACTGGGCAATCTGCTCAGTCTGTCCCCAGATTCTCCACCATAATGAAAGTTTTCCTCGCTTCTTCCAAAGGGGAGAGGCATAGGACCTGTCATGGGCCCAGCCCTTGCCCACTGTGACTTTCTTGATTATGGTAATGATAGTAATTGACTTCAGTGTCTTTGTTTCTGGAATTACTTGTTAGAGGGTTTTTTTGTCTGCTTGTGTAGACAGAAAACCTTCCGGGAGCTGCACTGCCTTTTACCAAGTGAGATGACAGCAAAGCTGACACTTGCAGCCCACAGCCAGCTGGAAGGAGAGGGCTCTGCGCCTCCTGAGGTGGGCAAAAACCAGGGGGCAAAACCCTGGCTATTTTGGCTATAGATCTCCCCTGTCCTGTACCTTGTGAAAGAGCCCACCTGAAGGCTGGGAGGCAGAAGCTTTCGCTGATTTTGCACTGGTGTAAATGACAGCAGACAGTAACAGAAAATCACTCTCTGTACCAGGCTGAAAAACAGACAAAACTCCACTCTTCCATTAAACAACCATGACTGTACATGGGGATTCATATAACCTCCCCAGCCTGATAAAGTGCTGCATGGGGTAAGTACGGTTGTTTAGGCTGAAAATCTTTGTCTCTACCAGAGATAACAGACACTGCTAGTAACCTCACGGAGATCAATCGGTGCTGAGCTAGTTATGTTTTTTGAATGTTTTTTGAGGATTTAAGTAACTGCATTAAAAAACGCCTCTTTCCTTTGTAAGCTACGCAGTCACATACTATTGCAACCCACTCTGAAACTATTAAGCTAAAGGCAAGAAATAGGAAAACATGAGGACTTTTGAATAGTGAGAATTTGCACAGGGAATCAAAGAGGTTTCAAGTTCACTTACTGCAGATGTTTCTATAATTGAGACACACTAGAAAAATGCATTAATGCACAAATCAGTCTTGCCTACAGTTATCTGAACCATAAAAAAATGTCCATAGTCAGGATATAATTCCCTATTAAATCCTATAGGATAGTTAAAACCAGAATAACATAGGTTCTTTTTTCCTATTAAACTCTTTAGGACTTTTTCAGTAGGGGAGTCCACAGGGAGCACAAACAAACCTCAAATCTGTTGACCAATTCACCCCATAACTCGCTTTCATACACTCGCCCACAGATATTAAGGACCTGAATTTTAATGAGGCCAGCTGGTGACCTGAAAGATTTTTTCAGGTCCCGATCTCACTCCCATTTAAACCGCTAAGACTTTCTTTGGAACTGGCTCCAGCTCCCTTTACTGCATGTGCCCCGTCAGCCATCCAACCCACATTCCTGCATGCAAGGGCAGGAATTGCACCTACACGTGTGCTGCCGATGCAAAACGCACAACCGTTTCACAGGTAAAGGCGGCGCGAGGAGTTCTGGCTTTTGACTTCTCAAAACCGCAACGCCTGAAGCATGGAGACTATTCAAAGGAAAGAAAACGCTCAGGGCAAACCTGATGCAACCTGGAAATTATAATTGAGTCCTCATATTTTCAAATGTGACATATTCCCCACTTTTATGGTCCCATATATGTAGAGAGAGAACTGGCATGTTCTTCTCCGGAATAAACTGTTAGCTCCCTATCCAAACTCAGCGGGGAGCAGCTGTACCCTGCTGTAACATCCTACAGGGAAGATGCTTTCGCTGGAAGTCTAAAACCCCCGGGAGTCACTCCCACCTGCACATCTATTCGTGCCCCGAGAACCCCCCGGGCACACAGCCTCCTCCTGATAAACTACATTTTAACAAGGATCTCCTAACCCCAAATCCAGAGATTAATTCAGATTATCAGGTGCTGGCTCCCAAACATACCTGCTTGCCCTGCATTGCTCCTCCAAAAGAACAGCAAACTCTATTTTATTTTTATTTTTTTTTCCCCATCGAGACCATGATTGCCGTGATGGATCAAAATAATTACACAAACAAGAAGGAAATTGCATCTCTCCGTAATCTTTATCTCAGCCCAGCGGGAGGCGGATGGCTAAGTATGAATAACAAATTATCTTGCAGTGGATTCCACTAATCAGCCCCAGGGCTGGGCTGGTTTAGCGTGAAGCAATTCTTAGCTTTTTGCAGCGCTAGTTTAGGACTTGGGCAGAGGACCCTACCCCCTAATTAAGAACCTGAAACAAATCGAAAGCAGCTGTGAATAATTAGACAATTTAAGTGCTGTTAAGAAGGAATAGTTTTTGTAGCCATCGTAATAAATCTTATGCTGTCTGAGCCCATACGTTTTACGTGAACTTTTTTCTGCTGGTGGGTTAGTGCATTACTCATAAAAGAAACAGTATCCCTTTTGTTTTGATTGGGCCTGTTTAATAACAAAAGAGCATATCACTATAAGTGGAAGTGTGATGACAAAGAGAATAGCCTTTACTTTCCTTAATTTTCAATAGTTGCGGTTCAGATCCTATGTCAGATTCCTGGCATGTGAGTTTGGTGGAAAAAAAAAAGAATTCTTGATTTGCACTGTAAATAATACCTGAGCCCAAGCTACTTAACATTTTTTAGATTTCTTTGGAAAAATATATGTCAGGAAAATACTTCAGAATTTAACAACCAACCCTTTAGCCCTATGTAGCAGATAAGTTCTTGAAGTATTGACTAAGACTTCAGGAAATCTATTTTTCTCTGAAATTTTCCACCTTTTTTTTAATCTTCCCACTTGTCTGGAACTCAGTTAAAGCGTTTCACAGAAAGTAATTTACAGAAGGAAAGCTTTCATCAGGCACTGCAAAACTATTCAGGGCCTGATTCAGCAACCCATAGCAGGCTTTATTAGA
This sequence comes from Chroicocephalus ridibundus, assembly GCF_963924245.1. NCBI lineage: Eukaryota > Metazoa > Chordata > Aves > Charadriiformes > Laridae > Chroicocephalus > Chroicocephalus ridibundus. Next base: position 55,600,724 of record NC_086287.1, read on the forward strand.
AATTAGTTCTGTGAACACCTAAGTATATATTTAATTTGTATGTTACGTGCGGCTTTTCTGTGGGCAATGCATCTGCCCACACACTTAATGGTAACGCCATTCTTAAGTCCTTGTAGGATCCAGCCTTTTCTTGGATAATGGCATTTCTTGCAAACAGGGTATGGAACGAACCTGATAATTTAGAAGCGTGCTTTGGCTGTATTGCTATCTTAAAATAACCTTCATTCCTCTGTCATTTTGATGGGTTTATATCACATAATTCCAATCTGGACACGGATTCTGAACACCCAGTTTTTAGAGGATTCATGAGATGCTGGGGTTTTTTTCTTCCATTTCCAGAGAAAAGAAAACAGAGCTGGCCGTGGCAGCCCGTGTGTTCGCAGGATTTGCAACCCAGCCAGCAGAAACGCAGCCGTGAGGAAGTACCTGAGGCAAAGTACCTGGTTCTGCACTCCAAGGGTCTAGATGCAAGTATGGAAAAAGGAAACAAAGCGTTGTGCAAAGCCTCAGAAAACGAACCTTACGAAAGTGGTCTCAGTGGGGGTAAGGGCTGCGATCTATCTTTTCTCTAGCTCATTCAGTGGCAGGCAGTCCAGCCCTTGTCGCACACCTTTCTGCTGTAAGTCTGGTGACAGCTCGCACTGTTCCACACCTGCCTGCAGACGAGATCTGTGGCAGTCGCTCCTGTACTGGAAGCTCTCCCCATCCTTGACGATATCTAGCTGAGGCTCTGAGGGCCATTTCTTCAAGTCTGAATTACCCTTTGTACGGCTTATCCCCAAGGTATCTGCTGTGTCTGACCTCATCAGGACGCTGCTGTGTGGTGACTCCTCTTCTTTCCGACTGTTCTTCTGGCCTTACATTGGCATTCAGTTATTCTGCACATGGAATCAGCGGGCCCTCTGGGTATGAGGAGCTGAGCTTTAAATTTCAGATATTATATCACCTAGGAGCTTGAAGACTACATATAGTAATTAAGAGTCAGCTTTGTACTAAAATATATTCCATTATTTGTGGAAAAGCCAGGATGTCACAGAAGCAAGGCGACAGTTCTTTGCTAGGCTCTCTGTGCAGAACCATGGCAAACATTTCCATCACTGACGTTATTTACAACATTCAAATTCCTTTAGAAAAAAGAGAAATAATGTTTTAGGTCCCAATAATACTTTAAAAAATAGTAGCAATTTACGCTATCCCAACTTTTCCAGCCTTCATTTTTCATTCACCTGCTTGCAAGTGCATGTATGAATTTCCTTTTTTGAGAACAAAGGTTGAATGTGTCTTCCCCAGAACAGAAGTGCACTGACAGCAATGAGGGACTTAAGAGATAGCTCCCCCATCGAGCAGGAGCAGAGCAAATGTCAGCAGAGACACACCTACCTATTCATACGTACTACTTCTCTTTCCTCTCTATCAGACTGGTGTCCTCTTTGGAGAACTAGTGTCTAATGAAGATCCCCAAAGGTTTTCTAATTTTGGCCTAGAATACAGCTAGAGGTTACAGTGGCCAAAAGAACAGTTTGACGTTTCAACGGTACATCTTTTGGCAACCACTTTAGGCACAAGTCATCAGTCACATCCACACTTGGGGCTCTCTGTTAACCCTGGAGATGACTTTTTGGTGGGTCAAGGCAAGTCCTCAAGGCCCAATGGGCCAATATAGAGGGAAGCAGATGCAAATCAAAACCAACTCCTTTGGTTCTTGTTGGCCTTGATGGAACTGCAGTAGGGGAAGGAGCAACTTTGGCCACCGTAGGAAACATCTGAGCATCTTTCCACCCCCAGCCACCTCTGGCCCTCAGCTTCTCATTCCATAAAATGGGGCTAATAGTTCCTTACCCTGTACGCAGCTGCAAGGCTTAATCAGCAAAGGTTTATATGGTGCTTTAGGAGCCTTGACTGCAAGTTGCCACAGACTTGCTAACTACATTATTTCAAAATAAAATAAACACATTTTATACAATCGAAAGGAAAAAAAAAATTAAATTCACCACCCCTTCTTCCCCTCCAAACCAGCTTCTCAGGACTTCTCCAGCCATGCATTACACCGTGCTCCATACTCAAGGTTTCACAAATAGACATAGCTGGTTGGCCAATAGTTTTTTGGGGTTTTTTGTATATTTTTTTTTTTTACCCTGGTGTTTATAATTCCAATTGGTGTAAAATTTCCTGATGGTTAACACATCCCGTTACAGACACTTTTGAATGAATGACTCATTCCCAAATAATTGACTAGCTTTGTAATTTGGGAAGTAAAAATCACATTTATGAGTCCCTTGGGGGAGGGCCTATAATGTTGTGCATAAAAAGTAGATAAATCATAAAACCTGGTTTTTTTTTTCTTTTGTAAAAACTTCCATTAGCCTTTGTGTGCACATTAAAGCAATGCCCTCTAAATGTGTGCAGCTGCTTTAAATCACTGGTGCACTTTAAAATCAAGTCTTTTTATATCTTGATGTTAAAATTACATGTTGGTTACTGTAATTCTGTCTTGTTTTTTGTGGGACATCCTTGGATCAGATCTGCTTCTGGAAAGACCTCTCCCTTCGCTCTAAGTTTTCTAATCCCTGTAAGCAGAAGAAGCCTAAGCATTTTGCAGTCAGTGTAAATGGTATTTATCAGGTAAACAAGAGAGACAAGCAAAAAGGACCAGTCAGTGCCGGTGCAATTAGGACCCCATCCTCACTTAGCAAACACATGCATTTTAGATTGAGGTTTCAAATAAATGTGCAATGTGATTCTAATGGGATTTGACAAGGGTATTTGATGGCTGCAAGGCAAATCTATTATTATCTACAAAATATCTAGTTACGAATCTAACCCCGCTCCCCAAAGGTGGTACTGAAAATGGGTAATATTTAAATTCCTGAATGAAATGCCCATGCCACTTGCCTTGCCTTTGCAGGCTAAAAGGCCCGTATACCTTTGTGCTAGCAAGGCCTTTTCCCACATTTTCAGAGTACTGTAAATTAGTTTAGTATGCTTGAAAGAACCTGTAATTGTAACTGCTCTTGTTGACACATCAGCTTGATGCCACACAGAGCACGACTGGGACCATATCCCTTGGTTTTGCAGCTACAGTGCATTTCAAGTGCTTGACAGGTCCAGCGCTAAGATGTTCTGAATTAGATTTGAATTACAACCGCTAAATGCCCTTGTCAAAGCTTGTTATGCCTGAAACTAGCCATATACATTTAACTGACTATTCCTATGGAAGGTATACTGCTTAAACAAAGACATACTCCAAAGTTTCATACAGAATTGTCAAAATATAATTGAGTTAAAAAAACAACTAAAGCATAAGAAGAGCAATCTTTACTGCCTTTTTCCCCCCCTTTTCCTTCTTTGAAATAAATCCAAAGGACAATTTAGTGGAATCTTAGTCTGAAATAAAAAGAGCATATGCAGTTCCCACAGAGACATTGAAATCTATACGAATACCAGATTCATCCATACATTGATCCTAGTGTCAGGAAAGGCCATAGCAAAACTTTAGAATCTTGCCCTGTGAAAAAGGTTCCATATCACATTGCTGGCATTGGCGAGCATCTAGTGCTGCAGGAATACAATGAACTGAAGCTAATACATACATGAGAATCAGGATCAAGCCTCGAATTCTAGAAGACCCCAAATTTGTGCTTCATCAAATAAGGGAAGCATAATATTTATACATATACATGTGTGTACGCATGCATATACCTCTGTGCCCATACGCAATAGATAATGTATCTATGCAATGTTTATACAGTTTAGCCACACATAATAGAAACTTCCTTCTAACTCGCAGATGCATTCATGATCACGTACTGGTTGTACAAGGCCATAATCATACAGTCTTAGGCTAGAAAATAGCAACCAAAGAGCACAAAACAGATTTAGGCAGCATTTGACTCTCAGTCTGTGCCATGGAGATCTCAGTAACTCACTGGGCTGCTCCTGGATAAAGCCTGGGCTGCTGAGACCAGCTGTGCGGTGGCTGGGGTGAGCTGCTGAGGCTGCCCTGGCTGGAAAAGAAAGTGAGGGTGGTAGGCACTGTTATGTGCAAAGAAGCTGGCCCAAAGCTGAAAGCTGAGAGAAAAGAGTGAGGCTGTCCTGCAGACTAGCTAGCTATCTCAAACCCTCTTTGAAGAAGCAAGACAGGTTTGCTTAACCTAAACCCACAAAAGCTCAGGCAGCAAGGAAGAGGAGGAGCAGGCTATCGCATCCGTTCAGGACCAGACAAACATGGGCACACTTGTGTACGTGACATAGCATCATGGGCTTCTCTTCCTCCCAAATTCTCCTGCCTGAATGAAATAAAACATCTTGGGCAAAGAGCAGCTGCTTCACCACAGATTTTCTTGTTGAATTTGAAAGTTAACATCACCCTGGAAGTTTTCAAGACTGGAGGGCAGGTGTACACTCTGTTGAGCTCCCGGGTTTGCGTTCCCTGGCCGAACTAACTGGAGACATAGACCTTGGTGCCCTCGTTTACTGCCTTTCCCTCTCTTACAATGGGAACTGTGAGCACAGGAGATTTTAGAGGGGGGTTGTTGGCATTCCCAACAGGGAGCCAGCACATGGCAGAGGCACGTGTTCAGAAGGATCCCATGTCCTTCTACCTATGGTAGATGTGGATGTAGACTCAACATCAGTCCTTTGTTTCCAAAATAAGGATAAAAGTCGTTCCTCTGCGTGCCTTGGCTTGTAGACTGTAGTTTCTTTGGGGAAGAGGCTATCCCTCCCTGGGAAGTGCACAAACCACCCAGTACAATGACATGCCATTTCTTCCGGGGCCTCTAGAAGGTACTGTAAGACAAACAGAGAATAGTCCTGCCTTGCAGATGGACAAGGGCTAGAGAAAGACCAGGGCAGATGCAGCGGGGCTGTGTTCCCATCTCCAGTGGTGTGGCTGTGCGAGCAGATTGGGAGCGCACAACTAACATTTCTCCCATCTGAAGCTGCCCTGCCCTAGGCATTACCTCAAAAGATGAATTCTCCAACAGTAACAACAACAACAAGATTTCTAACCCCATTCCAAGAGCAAAATGTGGCCTGAACTGGTCAAAACCTGCTGACAGCCTTAAGCACCATGAGAAACCTGTTTCATGATGGCAGTTGGTTATTTTAAAACTGAGCTGAAAGATTAATGGTGAGATTTTCAAAAAATGTAGGCTCCCAATGACAGGAACTGACAATTTGCTCATGCAATTTCCCATCGCTGCATGTGCAATAGAGAGAAACGGGTGGGCAAAATGACACACGGCCATTCTGTGCCTATACTTTTTCTGGAAACCTTAGCCCTAAAAAGGCAATAAGCAACTAAGCAGAGTGTTTAAATGAAAGGCAGAAAGACTTACGCTGAGATACACATTGATATTCTTTGTTAATTTTTTTATTCAATTAAGAGGCACATGCTGATTATTTTTAGCAGTGTCCCCCTGATACAATTCAGATGTAAATCACATTTCTGTAGTCAGCTGCTGCTGTTTAAGCAGAAATATTTTGACACTATAATTACAGGGTTGAAACTATGCTTTACATTAGTGTATAAAACACTCATTAAATTAAAATTCTTCCATGAAATCATGAAAATAAACAGTCTGTCTGAACTAGCATCAACAAATTCACAGGATGCTTCTGCGTTTTCTCAGGGCTGGCCTTCAAGTGACTGTATTACAAGGCCCTTATTTAACCGTGAAGTGTTAAAGGTTCACATTCTTTTGAAGGTCCCATTCTGCTTATTTTTAAAATTATTGCTTTAATTGTTTTTACAACTTGTAAGATTTTAAAGCTATTAAGCCTCAAAGTTGTGGGAAAAATTAAAATGGTGATTATTATAACTTGCATAAGTCTGTGAGACGGCAGTGGCACTGCTTTTTTTTTTTTTCCCAAGGGTGGATTAAATAAAAGGGGTCCATGGCACCATATGTGGCATGTCACATTGGTCTATTATGGCTGAGAAGCAGGATACACGATGTATACACAGTGCCTTGTGGGATGGAAAAGAAACCAAAAGCTCAGGGTGGTAATGGTGTTAGGGGATCCTTCTTGCCTTCTCCTTTGCTCCCCACCATCTTCCTGCCTTTTGTCCCCCTCCCATCCATCACGGACCTGACAGTCCTGCAGATGATGGATCCACTGTCTGTGCCCCGGAGCAGGCAGAAGTTTTTGGCAGAAAGTGCCAGAACAAGAGCATCCCAGCGAGGTCCATCCACATTGCAAGAGAAGGAAAGAGGACACATGTCTTAACCCTGCCCTGCCAACACAGGGATTCATTTATCAGGTCTCTTCTCGCTTAGTCCCCTCCCCAAGGATAAGAAGTTTCTCCTCATCAAATTTTTAGGTGTTCCAAACTGAGGTCACTCTCCATAAAAAGAGTCAGTGTCCTCTGGCTTGACAGTCTCATTAGAGGGACCCACTGATGGGCAATGGCATCATCCCTGGTTCCTCCACCACCCACCAAAGGCTTGAAGAAAGCTTGCTAGGTGGGACCATGGTTGAGACCCCTGAGCCTCAGCCTTCACTCCCTGGGCACAGTCACAAAACTGCGTATGTTGGCACGCTAATCCCTATAAGCCCTGATTTGGGTTTTGCTTGTTTTCTCTTCATCTGTACAGTATCACTGATCTTTTCAATGCATTGAGCGAGCTGCGGCTGTGCTGGGCTTGGGAGTGTTGGGAGTGAACGGCACGGGATCTTCAAGATGCAGATGATGTAATCACAGTGGTCTGAAACATTTTTTTTGCTGCATCTATATTCCATTGAAATCCACAATTATGGTTGACTTTTCTTTGATTGAAGATATTCCAGAAAGATGGACTGCAATGGTAATTGCACCGTTTTATCTTAAGATACGAATCTGAGACTGATCCCTCTGGTCTTATGAAATTACAGTCAACATGTTATTTTCTCCATTTGTGCACGAAACGTATATACAACGGTGGTCGCTGCAATGTATATTTAGTCTTAACTTGTCAGAACCATCAGCTAAAAAATATTCAAACCCTTCAACCATTTTATTAACCAGGATTATGCACAAGAAAGTCTGTTTCAGAGTGTAAGTTTTAGTACACATTGTAATTTAATAGTAAAAAAAAAAAAATTTTAATGCTATAGTTGTCTTCTTTCGGCAGCCACATGGATGATTTTTTGTCCAGCATTACTGGTATTATGGTTATCCCTCCTCTCCCACAGAATGACATTTTTCCACATTGGGTAGCAATAGCCTCCTTTTCAGAGCCTAGGCACTATAGTCCAGTGAATTCAATTAAAGTTTTCCTTGAGGTTAAAAGGAAGAAAAGTATTTTTTCACTGGGAAACATTAATTTTTCATTCTAGCTTCATATTATCATGAAACCTGTGGGGGATGTTCAGTGTGGTTTTGAGATACCCCGCTAATAACTGAGTATAAGTTACCTTTTTATTTTTGTTCCAGATAATTCCACAAATTATTTTTAGTTCTTAAATTAGATAATTGGAAAATAAAATTTTTTACTTAATATGTTTATTCAGATGAATTGTTGTAACTCTTGATCACTAGATTTTCAGGTCCTACAAAGAATCTCATGAGAATTCTTTCAGATTTTTAAGTACCTTATACAGAAAGTTTCATTGTTCAACTAGGAAAGAAAGGCCAGAATAGAGAACCATTTTTTGGCTAATAAAGGCTCCTTCAGAAGAAGGAGAAAGACTTTTTAAAAATGTAAATGTCTTTTCTCTTGAAAATATTTTTGTTTTCCAGTGCAAAAGATATATCTAGTGAGCAATTAGAAATATCCAACATTAAATTTATTGAGCACATTACATGCTACTGCCTCTGGGTTACCACAAGATAAGAGTGCACGTTAACACCTACGTAGTTATAGTTTACTTTCCACTGATATTCTCTGGTATCTGCTCAGCACTCATTTTTCCTGAAAATATCACTTTTAGCAGAGTTGTTCTCTACAGTATTCACAGAAGACAAACACAGCTGAAGTGAACTCAGGACTTGGCTTAATAAAAATATTTTTCTAGAAATTATTTGCTGGGACTATCTCTTATTAAAGGCATTACATATACAAAATGTAATTTAGTGACAAGTAAGTGGTGACACATTAGCGTAAGGGTGAGCGTAAGCTCTGAGGACAGAGCGACTTAGTGATGTACCTAGTGATGGCAACATAAACAGACATTAGTAAACACTTGCAATGACCAATGCCCAAATAAATCAGATTACTCTGCAGTATATCTGTTTATACAAATACCTATTTTGGTGAATTTAAGGCATTCAGATGTGAACCTTACCTTTCAGAGCTGCATGACCTCCCATCCTCGGCAGAGGATTTAACTGCTTAGTCCTACCTCTTTTGGCAGAGGTTCTGGAATATTTTTGAGTAATGGAAGTGGAGGCCATAAACAAGACTGCACAATCCTAATTTTCCACCAGCCTTCCTGTTTTCCTCCTGTGCCCGGAGCAGTTCTGGGGATACTCAGGAAACACAGAGCTACTCATGGTTGAAGGAGACCAGTCACTGACCACCAGAGCTAAAAACCCAGAAACTCGTGTTTCAAGAAAGGCACTTTGGCACCCATCCTGCATTCAGTTTCAGCTACCTCCAAGTACCTTCCCCTTCCTCAGGAACAACTCCATTTCTCCTATTCTATGGTAGGCTGGTCCATTTGTGACCCCTTACTTAACCAGTGATGATGGAGACATATAAATTCCTCAGGTCCAAGATCAACAGCTGACACCACCGTGACTACAGACTTCATCCTCCTTCCCATACTTGCCTCACCTACGGAAGTCTAGGAACTTGCAGCTTCCCTACACCAGGAAGCACCAACATGGTCCAAACCTTTAGGAAATGTTAGAGCTTCCCCTCCCTTCTGCACATTGTTCCCCCTTTCCTTATATTCTCCAGGAACACATTTTCTCTCCCCTACCTTCTCAAACGCAAGAGTTGAAAGAGCAAAATGCGGACTAATTCCCTCTCCTTGTTAACATCCTAAATGACAACTGCTGCTGTGGAGTGGCTCAGGCATCTGGGTCATCACCATCAGCTGGCTCTGCTGCCAGCCAATTCAAGAGACACACAGCTGAAGTAGGCAGGATGAGGAGTTATGACCAATGAGCTGCTCATCCTGTCAGTAAAGCAGCTTTCCATAGAGAATGGAGTTTTACTTTTTTAAAGTTGAGGAAGCTGCAGCCTAAGTCCTCCAGTGGTACAGCCTCCATCCCTGGCTGGAAGGGATTTGTAAGAGGCAGAAATGGAGGTGGCCAAGCAGACAGCCAGTCTTTGGAAAATGTGAACATATCATACCACCACCACCACAGTGACAGAGACTGCTAACGGACAACGAGATCACTGGCTGTCAGTTTTACAAATGGTAGCAGATTTCAATTTAACACTCACGTTTTTCCTGAAAACCATGGGCACTTCTTCAGAGACTCAGGAAATATTTGGGAGTTAAAGAGGGTGACCAGCCCCCTTTCTGTGCCCAGGACCCCTCTTGGACTCGCTCCAGGGTGGCTTGAAGGCCAAATTCCCATGTAAAACCTCTGCCTGAGCAAAGTGCAAGGATCTCCTGCAACACTCAGCGGAGAGCAAAGCTTCAGTCAGAGACGCAGTGTTTTACTGCTTCTCCTCTCACTTGATTACTGACTGTGAGACAGAAATAATCAACTTGAATGTTGGCTAACGTGCTATTAAGTGCCGCTGTGTGCCCAAGGCGTTCAGGCAGTGCTGGGCTAGGCTGGGTAACAGGGAAGGTGCTAGACGGTCACCCTGTCCCAAATGTGGGGCATGAAGCGTCTTGGGCAGCACCTGCAAAGGGGCATCTGGCTGCTCTTCTGCCAGCAAGCATTTGGCAACAGGGTGATAACGGCCATCACCATCTCAACTGACTGTCTGATGATGAGGATGGAGCATTCATCCTCAGACTGACTAAGAAAAAATTAGGTGAAAACATTATTTGGCCTTGCTGGCAGCTAGAGCCCCTTCTCTCCTCCACCTCCCTCCCTCCCTCTCTCACACGTCCCCAGGCACACTTGCAGCCTCTGATCGCTTTATTGCTTCCAGGGGGAGAACGTCACGTCGTCTTTGCACAGATCTCTGTGCCTTCCCTTGCATCTCTCTTTCTTCCCATCCCCAACTCCTGAATATGTTAGTAGTACTAAATAAGCAGCACTTCAAACAGTTTTGAAGCTTCCTCTGGCAAAACCATAAAATCTGTACTGGTAAAATATATATATATTTCTGTCCCAGATTCCCAATCTGTTTCTTTTAAATCCAATAAAATTTATATCATGGGGCTTAAGGGCAGAGGGCTTCATACAATTGAAACTGATTCAGTAAATGCAAAACATAAAAATAAAGTATTGGTATTTGATATTCCTATATTTCAATATTGCTTTGATATTCCACTATGAAACTTAAACTGGGTTGGGGTTTTATGCATTCTTTTTCCCCCCTCTTTGATTTCCCCACTTTTTCTTTTGAATTTCGTCTCTTTAATCACTGGACCATGGATCAGAAATATTTGCAACTTGTTTGTGGAAGGCCAGAGTCTAAAGCAGCAGCTTGCTTAGAGAGTTATTTCACCATCTGTTCTCTCTTTTTCCATTAGATGGCTGGTTTTACATAGAGATTCATTTTATCGAGCTCTCATTTGCTCTGTAGTGCATCATCTTGTTTCATTCGCACACTCACACAAACGCTCACCTATTTCTCTCTTCGCACACCGTACGTATTTGTACAACGACACATTGAGAGCACACATACCTCAGAAGGCAATGTTCTCTACTGACTTTCACTAATACCACGTGTAACTCGTTGGAGTCAGGGTAGGGTTTTTCTAAAATTGTATAATAGATCCAAAGATCTGATGGCTGAAAGGGGCTGTTGTGATCACCTCGTCTGACTTTTGATATAACAAAGGCCATAAAATAACAAAGGCCAAGAAGCAATTCTTGAACCAAAACCATACCTTCTGGTTGAGCTGGAGAAAATTAACAGAGACCTCCAGTTTGGGCAACCCACTACAGCCTTGGAGAATTTGTTACAGCAGTCATGATGTACATCCTCTTTTTGTGAGGAAAACATCACTGTGGCGATAAGTGGTATCCCTCAGGGGTCTGTACTGGGACCAGTACTGTTCAATATCTTTGTCAATGACATAGACAGTGGGATCAAATGCATCCTCAGCGAGTTTGCTGGGGGATGAAGGGATGGAAAGCAGCTCTGCCGAGAAAGACTTGGGGGTATTGGTGGATGAAAAGCTGGACATGAGCTGACAATGTGTGCTCACAGATCAGAAGGCCAACCATATCCTGGGCTGCATCAAAAGAAGCATGGTTTTAAACTAAAAGAGGGAAGATTTAGACTAGATAGAAGGAAGACATTTTTTACACTGAGGGTGATGATGGCCCAGGTTGCCCAGAGAGGTGGGAGATGCCCCATCCCTGGAAACATTCCAGGCCAGGTTGGACGGGGCTCTGAGCAACCTGATCTAGTTGAAGATGTCCCTGCTCATTGCAGGAGTTTTGGACTAGACAGACTTTAAAAGCCCCTTCCAACCCAAACTATTCTATGATTCTATAACTCTAAGATTTGTACTATTCAATGCCAAAAGAGAAAAAATACCAGGAAAATTCTTCATCACTTTTTTTTTCCCCGTTTTCTGACTAATTCTTACTTCAGGATAATCCCCTCACATCCCTGCTCTATTTAATGTTGCGAACTATCCTTGGTGTTACTAAGAACAGCACCTGGACTATGGTTGTCCTCTTCTATGAAGGAGAAAGGATGTGTGTTGCCTTCCTTATCCTACTTGGTGGCTGTCAGAATTGTCAGGGTTTTATCTGATATACAGTTAATCTCAGAAATTCATTTTTCTTATATACACAGACAATGTACAATAGAGGTTTGAAAGGGACAGAATTCATCTGGAGAATCACGAATTCTGAGCCATCCTTTTAACAGACAAATAGCTGACATCTGATTATTGGGAAGATGCTCTGGATAATTCAGCCTGTTCTGTGGTCCCACTGTCATTTTTAAGACATATCATGCCTGTTTCTTAGCACAAATTGCTTAACACATCCACTCATTTTAAGACAGAAAAAAATCAGCTTGACAAGCATTCATTATGCTGAAATCACATATTAAAGAGAGTAACATTTGCAAAAGTACCACAACTATTAAGGGAGAAGAAGAACTTATATGAGGTATAACCTTACTGTGCAGTGGGTAACAGAAGCATTAATAGGAAAAACCTAAGTGGAAACAGTTGACAAAATAAATTAAAGTGCAGCTCTCCCCTGAAAAGTGACTAAAAATGGCATCCTAGGGTCCCATGTTTATTATGTGTTACCGACTCCAGATCAGATTTGCTCAGTATACAAATAAGGGGTGAAATTCAAGCTGGGCTGAATTCAACTGGAGCTTTGCAGATGACTTCAATGGGGCCAGGATTTCATTTTAAGAGGGTGGTTTTTTCCATTTTTGACCAGCCTGTGGAGACTTGACTTGGAGGATCGCAAGGCTCGTTGAAATGTAAAACAGAAAAATGCTAAAAAATTTCAAAATTGCTTCCATTTTGCAGAGTTGAAAATAGGCCAGTTCTTCACTTGTGTGTTTTACAGCTGAAGATTTTGCATACAATGTTTTTAATCAGTGTTCTTATCAAGGATATCACTGACATGTTTATTAGTATTTTTTTTCTGCCAAAAACACAGAATTTGGAAATATGAAAAATCTAAATGATCATGCTGGCATTGATCTTGATAATGCTTGTCAATAAAAATGTCAACAGAAAAAAAGAAGCCGAACCATGACATGTGAAAAAGTGCAGTTTTCTCTAATGAGCTCTTAACGTCTTGAGGAAAAAGGCAACTTTTCAAAGAGAGGAGGAGAGAAAGGAGGAGAGTCCTCCAAATGGGGACTCGCTTTCCCCAGGGCTTTCTGTACCTGGACCAGTTTTATGGGTGCCACCCTGAAGCCCATGAAAGCTGGTGGGTGCCTCTGCTCCGTGTTTTCATCAGAGAATCCAGCTGGGAAGGGTAACCCACGGAGCTTCCCTCCTCCCTTGTGCTGATGGGGCTGGGGAAGGAAGTTTGTTTTGCCGTTTCCCGTGTTGTACTCTTGCTGCGGTTAAAAAGAGACTCCAGACTCCAGAGCTGTCAATCTGGCACTTTTCACTAGCACTTAAAAGCAATTTCAAAATCTATTAAAAAAATTAGATCCCAAACCTGCTGTATGTGAACAGACAACAGCAAGAGCCGTATGAAGGGCTTTGATTGTAGGCAAGGCCGGCTGCGGAGAGTCGGTGCTGTGCGGATATTACATTTTATTTTTGATAGCGCAGGACCTCTCCGTGCTTCTGCCATGTCTAAGCTGTCTGTTTCCATCAGGGAAAGGTCTTATGAGCACAAAACACATGGGCAGCCTTTCGGCCCTGTTTCAAATTTCTGCAACACAATAAATCCGTTTGTTTTTATTTCTCCTTTCTGTAAACATTTCTCCATCTAACATAGTAACTGCTGTTTATACAGCGCAGTAAAAACACAGGTCAGAGCACAATAAGATTATAGTCTTACTTCAATATGTCCAATCCATAATAAAATAAAACCTTACAAAATATCCAGAGGAACAGTTTGGGGTTCTCTTCATATTAATGTATGTCGTATGGGAGGGTTGTATTGGGGCATAATATTTTCCACAGCTGTCAGGACTTATTTAAAAGGCAATATCCTTTTTCTGGGATTTTATTTAGGTTCTGTTTATACCATGTGTAGGATTGTTAATCCCATGATGTATGACTCAGTGGTGTATGATTACTTGAAGGTAATATGTACAAAATGAGCTAAATATTTTGGGATACATCCTTGGGATCTGACATGCTGGGCTCACAACAGAGGAGGGCGGGGGGTGCGATAAGGAGGGAAGAGAAAGGTGGTTAACTGCAAACGGCTTTTGTGTCCTGTGCTTGGCCCAAAGGGAACTTGCATCCATCCTGCTCTAGTGCCTTCCCCGTTCCCTGTGGCCCCCATGATCCCTTCTGCAGGGAGGCACGGGTCGGAGGCTCCGATGCATTGGTCTTGAATCCTTTTTGACAGCTCTCCGCTTTATGCCTCCCTGTGCTGGGGCATTTATCCCCCTGTCCTGGCTCTGCTCTGTTCACTGTGGCACATCTGAAGAGGCAGAAATCCCCCAAAGACCAGCTACATCAGCTTTCATGGGTGATTGCATCACGAAGGACAGAAGTGGGCTGATACGATGCTCTGATGTGAAATAAGAAACATATAGTATGTCTTCAGGTTTAAACGACGTGAAACACGGGTTCATTTCACAGACAGCACGAATGTACTGAGATGTGCTTTCTATCAGCTGTGAGTCCTTTGACATGGAAAACAGAGGCATAACTAAAACCACCAAGCTAAATTTGTCCCAAGTGTAGCTTCATTGGCCTTATATCAGGAATGTCTTTGGCCCAGTGACTCTACAGGTATTTATTTTTGCCATTTAGACGGGTTCTTTCCAAGTGAATGGAAATGAAAGGAAGCCATTAAAAGGACATAAAATAGCCGTAGTATTAGGTTGTTAATTTTCTCTTAGTTATTCAATACGTTTGGTAACCAGCTCGTTTGGTTCGAGAATTTGCAGAGCACAACTTCTGTGCTCCCAAACTCTGGGTGCTCCTGGAAATATGTAGAGATAAAACTTGTTAAGGTGCCAGCAGGCCAAGGTTTTGTAAGTATTTAAATGCATGAAGAAGCAGACAGACTCCTAAGGGGGTGTTTTTAAAGTGCCCATACGCCTGACTCCCCCCAGTCATGGGAGTGCGAGTGAGGAGGGAAGAACTCAAGCGCCTGAGTAAGGTGCCAGGCCAGGAAGATTTAACAGCTGAGATCTGGCTAAGTATTTTGCCATTTTTATCCCTAATATAGCCAGCTTTTGAAGGGTATAAAGCAGGGCAAGTCTTTCTTGAAGCACAGGACCTGAAAAGGACTTCTCAGTTGCTGGGTGCATCAGCAGGAGGAGTTAATGTGAAACCCTGAAATCTCTGAGACCTTGGCTCATCCCGGGCCTGCAGTTACCTTGAGTGATGGTTTTGAGCCCCAGACACACCTCGGTTCTTACACAGGTTGCAATCGCATGAAACCACTAGGAACGACACGCGCTGCTGTACGATGTTCAAGGTCTGCTACGAACAAGCACGTGGTGAGAGATGCCCCACCAACACAAGGCTGCCCCGGGGGCAGGCAGGCAGCTGCAGACCTGGCCTACTTTGCCACAGCAAATTAGGAGGAGAGGAGAAGGCCCCCATGGCAGGGAGGACTTAAAATACATGAAATTTAGGCATCCACCCAGAAAGATACCTTGCATGGGGCTGGAGGGTTTGTTGCACAGAGCAAGGGAGGGGGAGCGGGACAGAGCGCAGAGGAGAACTCGTGAACCTTGTGAAATACAGGAGAGTCACCTTCGTGGGAAGGCATGGGACCAGGATGCTCAGCTGCATTACCTCAGCATGAAGAAGTTGGGAAGAATATGGTCCGTTTCAGAGAAAAGAGATGGTATTGAAGCACCTTCATCATTTGAAGCCAGATTCCGAGATATTTACGTATCCCTAGATAGAGATATGAAACCTGACTAGAGGGGAAGACTGGAGGACATTCAACGTAGCACAGCTGCAGTAGGCTGTATTTGTACGCTCCCCAGATGAAAGCTTATGTTCAAACTTTGCTCTGATCTACATCAGTTAACTCTGTTCAAGCCCAAAGCAGCCATACGGGCAGCCTTGGCACTGTAGTTGGGTGCAGGAACTGTATGAAGTGGGGAGATGAATAAGAGAGTGGGTAGGGTGGTGAAAGCATTTGCTAGGCTGAACTTCAGTGGTACAGTCAGCCATTTTACCGTGACATTACTGCATAGACTGACAGGCAGTTCTTCACCACCAACGCAAGCCTTGGTTACAGTTGAGCATTGACCACTCTGATGGAAAACAGTTCTTAATGAGGTGAATTGGATAACTGCAATTTTCCCGAAAACTGTCAGTGTGAAACATACTCAGCAGGGAAAAGGCTCTTAGGGTGGTAGAGCTTTTCTCACGTAGGATGTTTAACACCGCAGGATGCTACATGGGATGTTGCTGAAGAGTCTGTAGGTGAGAACCCAACCAGCGTTGCACTGGCCACTGGCAACCCAGGGGGCATCCACTGTCTGCTGACACAGGCTCTCTTCTCACTTTACTCCCAGATGCTAGCTTGCACTAAAAGAAATAAACAAAACGTGAAACTGTGTGCAACATTACTTTCCCCGTGTCAAAGTATTTGCTGGAAAACCACAGGGAGGCAATGTGATTCCAGAGAGGGGGCAACAGGCGGTGGGCTGCATCTTCCCCATGCAAGAACAGCAGTGCAGCCCTGCAAAATCAGGACAGTTATTTAAAAACAACCTGTATGATTAATTTACTTAAAAACGCAGGGCAACTGCTGCCTGTTCTCCTGCTCTTCGATCCTGAATAGTCAGCTTGCTTCCGTTTTTTAAGCTTTCTGTGTCACCATGACATCTAAAAGTTTACATTTCTTCATTCAGAGGAGAAGGATTATTGTTTGTTTAGGTTTGCTTTTTATTTTTTTTTCCTACTGACAAAGTGGGGCATTATGCAATACACTGGATATCATGATACTGGGTAGTTTTTGGCATAGTGTCTCCATTAATGTACAGCCACAGTTAGAAAAAAATAGAGAAATCTTATGTACACCTCATAATCTGACAGACCTATCCCATTTATCATTTCTATGGGCCAAATCCTGAAGATATTTATTAGCTACGGGTGAGATCCTTGTTTATTTTTCAGTGCAGATAAAAGACCTTGTCACAGAGCAGGACCTTCTGCTGGATGCTGTACAAGCCTTCCTTTTAATTTAGGGGAAAGAACATTTACACAGTGTTCTCCAGGCAAACACCAGCTCACTCTGCACAGAGCAGGCTGAAGGCAATGGGTTCATGTTAGTACAATGTTGTATCTATGATAATCTACTTTTCTAATAATTAATAGAGCTGCACTAACCATAACTTCTGGTCAAGACAGGCTGTAGCAGAGAAAGCTTGTATTTGTTCAGAGCAAGGTTAAATTATTTCAGAAAATGGGCAGACCAGGCTCACGCGTAGACAATCTCTATAAGTGGCGTGCAGAAGCTGTTAGTTTAAGTAGGCAAAGGATGCAGGATTTTGTGCTGCAATTTAATATTCTTTACACATAAAAGAGGCTGAAGACCTTCTGAAGCCATAAAAGTCGCTGGTGAAATCCATAGAAATCAATAGATTTGTCTAGTCTTTCTGTAAGCACTATTTGATGATGAAGGGAAGGCCAGAGTAGTATCTAGAGTTTCTAACTCTTGTGGGTTTTACCTTGAGGCCTTACAGCTCTTTGGAAGTTCCACCACCACCCAGAACCCATGGTTTTTACAAAAAAAAAAAAAAACACTTCTCCATGTCACATATTCCCCTTCCCACTTTTCTCTGGAGCTGATTGACCTCTGAAGAGGCACTTGCCTAGAGAGCTGGTAGGTAGAGGCTGACACTATGACCACATTTGAGGCCCAGTCAGAAGACATAGTTTTCGATTTTCTGCATTGTGCATCACAAAAAAGAAAATTAAACTCCCATGTTTGCATTTTTGAGGCAAAGAGGTTCCATAGCAAGCCCGGCATGCAAGGGCAGGAGCTTTCCTCTAATTCTCATTATTTGTGACAAGCTCTGGTTGCATGTAAATAACTCCTATACATCATAACGCTATTATCCAGTAGTGTCTTTTTCTTGCCTTTCTATATCATTGTCAAGTTTATTTACATGGCCCCTTGCTCTTCAGTTAACACCCTTCCAGACATACTATTTTCCTGCTCTATAATTATCAAGCCATTGTAAAGCTAAATTGGCAGACACTATATTGTAATTCTGGCACTTTTAGCCTAATTGGGGATAACCACATCAAGAGAAGACAGTCAGTGACAAATGAGCATTTTTTTTCCCTGAAAGATAATAGGTAGCTGCTTCAATCACTTTTTTGACAGCTCAACATTTCGGTATCTTTTTGAATGTATATTTCTACAAGGAGAAAGCTATTACCAATATACCACACAAGCGTCTCCTGTCCATAAATCTATTTTTTTGTTATGGGAGAGCTTTACAAGTCAAGACAGTGTGGGCAGCTTTCTGCATTAATTTCAGTAGGCACGTCCAGCAGGACCTGCAGCCTCTCCACCTGGTGAAGCAGGACCAAGCTCTGCTAGACCACCTGTGGGGTGCTAAAGGGGTCACAAAAGGGCTTAATGGACAAACCAGAAAAAACCCAGACTTCCTCTGGGCTCAGGAGAAACGTACGATAGAAGCAATGTAAAAGTCCAGGGCTGCTGTCCCTGGGATGAAAGGGTTTTTTTTACACTTTGAAAAAATATTTCATCTCATTCATGACATATGGGCCTTGGAAGTCATACAAGCCTTGTGAGATATTAAATATGTAATGCCTTGTGGTGACAAATGTACATTGCCGAGTGAAGGGTAACAGGGGCCATGTCCCCTGCTAGATCTGCCCAGGCACACGTGTGGTGTCCCAGGGGAGAGGCTGTCACCACACAGCCTGCCCACACCACGCCGCCCCGCCGGGCATTTGGCCTTCCTGCTCTGAGTCTTTCTTATTAATACCCTTAGCCAAAGACAAAAGCTTTGGTGAGAAGCAGCTTATTTTGTACAATTTTGGTGGTGTTGATGTGAGCACAGCACTCATTGCTGGGAGGTGCCAGTGCAAACATCTACCCTGACCTACCTAGCAGTCAAGACACCACAGGTTCCCATGGGCTGTCAGAAGAGACTTCAGATCCTCCAGAAACTGCCCGTGACACCACAAGGGTCACTGGCACACGAGGGACCTCCTGCCCCTCACAAGTCTCCCTCCTCACCTCAGGCCAGCTTCAAAACCCCTTTGGTCTGTGGGAAGATACTCCAGGAACCCAAAGCACTCTCCATGAGCCACCCATTTCGTGTTGGCATCTGGGGCAGCAGAAGAATAAAAGGACTCAAATGTTTCATAGGCTTTTAATCCAAGCATTTCAATCTACACATGTGTACCTCTCTTAAATGTGTTGCTTACTCCGCCTCCAAATTTCTGCATAATCCATCCATCCATTACACCCTATACCAAATGTTTTGCCTTGTCATCTCCTTGTAAATAGAGGGTGTCAAATACATGGCCAGCTCATTGGACACAGCTAGGGAAATAGTTTAATCTTCCCGATGGAGTAATTAAAGAAATCATCCCAACTAGCCGGTCAACTCTAGCCACACACCTAATCAGCCCGGCTGGAAGCAGGAGGCTTGCGGTACACATGCACTGGAAGGGAAAAGACATGCAGGACGTGTGGTCATACATGGAGAATTCATGTTTTTGGCAGCTGTGTTCCCAAGGATCCAACTGTGGGACTCAGTCTGAGAAAAGTGGCCCTAAGTACTGGAAAGACATTAAAAAGCCTGTGATGGGCTCTCCTGGTAACTGCTTCAGGAAAGGCAAATCCTTGAGTTCAGCTGAGACTGTGTACATTTTGCCCCCCATTGATAAAATTGCTGACGTGTTTTGGGCAGTAACCCTCCAGCTGCAGTCACGAGCAAGGAGCCTTGCCCACACAAAAGAGAAGGAAGTTATCCATGAAAGCAAGAACTACTTTTTTGCAAGTATTTGTCTAGCACTGTTCAAAAAGTACCATACTGCATCGTATCCTACCTCATGCCTGTTACAAGCTCTGAGCAGAAAGGATCTAATAACCAAGAGACTGGAAATTCCTCTTTTCCTCATTTTCTTGAAGAAGTTTCTCTTTGCCCTACTTAGTTTTGTGCTGCAAGTTAAAAAAAACTGTTCCCCAAAACAAAATAGTCTGTTGTGACAATACCCTAACTCAATAACGAGTCTGGAATTTAATTAAAATCTCTTATTTCAGTCTTTCTATGTGCAAGCTAGCAACCTTTGAACTTTTCATGAACTAACTAGCTTTTTTTGAGGAGCCTGCCAGTTTAGTAGAGGAAAGAATGGAGATCAGTAAACCTCACAACTGCAACAGCATCACAGTTCTTGCCGCTGACTTCAATTCTTTAAGGGGAGACAAGAAAAGGAACTTGACCAACAGTGAGAGACAACATTAATTTTTGCTGTGTCCCTTGATGGCAATGCAAGAATTGTTTCTTTTCTTGCTTTTTTTTTTTTTTAGTCCTTAATGGACTTCCCTATTTTTCTTCGTCATCCCAATAGGGAATAATATTTTTCTTTCCTTTCTGTTTTATTTCCATTTGCCTCACAAAAGGACCCCTTCTTAGAAGAGGAAACCACAACAAAACTGTTTGTCCTAATGTGCTTCGAGCAGGGTTCCACCTTTATAGATGAGACTTAGCTGTTTTGTGCCTTAATTAAGCCAAAGTGCAAAGTCCCACCATACCTAGCAGAAACCTTTGGCTTGGAAGCGTGACCAGACCCATCAAGGGAAACAAGGAATTCAGTGGAATGCAGTAGTCAGTGCACTAATTAGTGTCCAACAGCTGCATCAGAAGTTTGAAAACGGTAATATTGAGCTTGCAGCTGAAAGGACATGAGATGTTCTTTCCTTCATGCTCAGCCACGTGTACCTGTCCCTCGCTGTGTTCACAGCAGGACTGGAAGGGGGTGAGGTCAACTGGATGAGGGAGTTGATCTGGCTGACAATGAACCCTAAGGGAAAGGGCAGGAAAATCCAATACAAGCAGTATGTCTCTGGGATGAGGAGGAGGGGGAGGCTGGTTGTAAAACTACACCCAGGTATATGGAAAATAACATTTAAAACATCTGATCTACGATTATTTAATACTGTGCATCAGCAGCAGAATATCCTGTTAGCAGAGAATAAATTCACTCCAGAGTTCTCCTGTCTCAGCTTACTAGAAAATTTGTGTTTTCAAGTTCCCAAACTCAAACACAAACATGTTTCTTCGAAGAGTGAAGTCTGCTTGGAATTCATAATACGTGTTCTTGTATTCTGGGTTCTGATATTTATTTTAACTTTCTGGAGCACCAGAAGAAAAAGGTTCATTTATCAAACGGTTTGGTGCATTTCAGCGGGAGAAAGCTGCTTCCACAGGGGTGTCTGTCTGCTGCTGTTCGGAGGAGAAGGGCAGCAGGTCTCAAAACCCAGGGAGTTTTGTGTTTATGCTAGAGGTCTCAATTGGGTCAGTGTACCTCGTTTGCCGAAACAGGCTGCCATGAGATTTCCAAGCTGACGTTACTAAAATGCCGTAGCAGAAAGAAAAATTACCTGTCTTGTGAACTGAAACGAGGCTTTTGATAACTGCAGAGCTAGAATACATCCTATTCATCAGTGACATTCAGATGGGCCACTGCGTAAAACACATGTCAGCCTCACTGATCAGACGTCTGCCAGAGAAAGGCAAGCAAACCTCATAGGAGAAGACATTCTTCAATCAGCAGAGCTCACAACACTCCCCGTGGAAGCCGCTCCATTACAAACAGCTCTGTTTCCTCTGCTGAAGGTGCGGTGGAAACATCTCATTTCTATTTAGCTGATCAGACAACCATTTCTTTGCAAACTGGAGTGTGGTATAAAACAGTCAGAATGAGGTCTTTAAGATGTTATACGTTTTCTTGGACAGTTTTTAATTTTAGACCTCTGAGTCTTGTTACTGTCCAGCCAGAGCTTGCTAGCACTTTGGGAGTGCCAGTTTCCTTAGTGTTTGAAGTGACAGCTACATGAACTGTGACATTTTAAAAGCATGATGTCTGCTAGGCATGTCTCAAAAGTTGCATGTGTTTGTTAAGCCCATAAATCTGCATGTTCGCTTGTTGCATTACAGTTTTAAATTCAGATTCCAGCTTTCGCTTCTTTTTTGCCAAAAAATTTGTATATGTCAGTGTTTAATATTTCACTGAAAATTTATTGTAACTGGAAGAACTCATGTAGTGTAACACTCTCAGACAGAAGGGGTGTCTACACTGCAACCCGGAGGTGTGACTGCAACTGGAGCAGACAGCAGAGAGAGCTTTCATCTGGCCTGCTGGGTACTGATAACAGTGCAGCCATGGCAGCAGAGGGCTGACTAACCCATCAAGAGCTGTGCACCTCGCCGTGGTCTCCATGCGCTCTGAGGCTGCTAGTTTCAAGCTAGACTGAAGGGCTTTCGTGAGCTGTAGTCCCCTTGGGTTTCTGACATGGATAGACAAATGGACAAGGAGACCAGATTAAGAAAGAATACTTTTCGAAGAAAATATGTTAATGGCGATTATGGCTGTCAGATGAATGAGTCTGGAGTTTCAAGAAAAGGTCAGAAACCAAGAGCTTTTACCCTCTTTTACCCAGACCTAGGGTCTTCAAGGATAAGGGCAAGTTTCTCTTGCAGGTTAGTAAATGGCTGAAATAAAAGGTATTTAAAATCCATGAGAAAGCGAACAGAAGAAATGTGCCCCAAGAACTGTGAGAACCAAAACAGATGCAACCTCTTGGCCAAGAATTTTCCAAGGCATAGACTGGCATAATACAGAAAACATATACAGACAATATCACAGTATAACACCTGGTTCTTTCCCTGAGCATCCACAAGCCAGTATCAGAGAGACAGGGCTGTAGGCACGATACGCTTCTGGTCTGACCCAATATGGACATAGTTTCATTCCTGTGAAAAAGCTAGAAGAACCATTTTTCACTTCCCCAGTGGAGAGAAAATACCCACAAGGGGTTGTCTCAAGGAGTTGTTCCTGGAGCCGTGCTCCTTAAGCAGGCTCAAAAACTATTCAGGAAAGAGAACTGCATCTCATTGCAGTTTGTCCTCTGAAAGTATCAGCTTTGGGATTCACAGTGGTCTAAAGAGCAAATATTATCTTAGAGTAAGGAGAACACAACCACAGTGCTCGCTGCCCTGCTGTGTAAATGCACGGTGCCACCACATCATGAATCCCTGATGCTGTTTTGGCTGCCTGGTCTCTAGCAGGATGCAGCAGAACTGCAAAAGGGAAAGGGAACAAGCATATTGGAGAAAAGTCCATCAAGAGCAGTAAAAGACAAGGATGTATTGAACTTTCATACATGGAAGCAGTCAGTGGAAAAGGTACTTTGATTGAAAAGAAATGGCTATGTGCGTTGGGAGTGGAGAGGATAAGGAGGTACGGAAGAGGTGTGTAAAATCACAGATGCTACAGAGAAAGTAGATAGATAGCAAAAGCTTAGATCTGTTGCAAGGACAAAGAGAAAAAGAAGTCAAACCTATTGCTTGGGGGGCAGGGTGCAAAAAAGAGATCAATATTTCCAAACCCCAGTCTCTCTTGCTGAACCCATCTGGGAAGAGGCGCTTCAGCTCTTCTTTGGAAGAGGGGAGTAAGGGAGCACCCAGAGGCTCTGAGATGTCCAGGATCTGCTGGGAGGCAGAAGGTATGAGATGCCCCTGGGGCCATAACAACTTGTGTGAATGACTGTTCACTCTTGGCCAACCCATGGGAGCTGAGGAGGTGAGCCAAACAGGCTCAGAGCAACCAAAGGAGGCACCTTCTCACCCAAGGTGTAATTACAACATTGGATGTCACTGCCACAGCATGCAGTGGAGGCTGAAATATGCAGATGGTTCAAGGAGGAGTTAAAAATGTCAGTGGCTATTAAGGCCTGTGGTGGGGACACAGCCTCATGCTCCAGGAGTCCACAAGCCATAAAGTGCCACAATCAGATGGTCTACCAGGAAGGATAACTCTACGCTTACTCCATTGCTTACATTCTTTCCTCAGACACCTATAGACCACTGCAAAGGTATATCTTGGGCTGGGTGGCCTTTCAGTCTGACTGGTTCTAACAGTTTTATGTCACACCCTTATGTAGTTCACTCCCTAAACAGACTGGCTTCCTCCGTATGTATTTTTTTCATTTCTAAAGAACAACTTGCCAGTGAGATGAAGTGACAATGAATCACTCAAATAATGGCGATCTACAAGAGTGACAGATCTGGGATCAAATAAGATATATTTTTTAAATCAGTTGAACAAGCAATTATTTCCCAAAGCACAGTAGGAACCAGGGTGAGCCCAGCTCCATTAGCTCTAGAGCACAACATCTGCAATACTGAATATTTAATAGGAAACATGTTTGCCAGAGCGGATCAGACCAGTGCTCTACTGTCTTCATCAGTAGCTATTCCCAGAGGCTTCACAGGAAGGCGCAAGACATCCCATAATAGACCACTAGGAAATATTTTATCCATAAGAAATCCATCTCCTTAACTCATTTTGGTTAATGATGTCCTCCTTCCTTTGAAGGCTGATACCTTTTCCACTTTGGACCTCTTATTATGCATATAAATTCCTAACCCTGCAGAGCGGTTGGCCTCAGTAATACTTCCTGGCAGAAAGTTCCACAGGTTAATTATGTGTTAATTATTTCCCAAGTTCCCTTTAAAAAACCTGCATCCAAGTCAAAGAAAATCCTCACCTCCCTTTGGTTTCAGTGGACTCAGGGGCTCTGAGACCTTGGCAGTTGGGGGTGGCATTGACAAGGTGGTAAGGAATCCAGCTATGCGTGTAGTTTGCGTTAAATGGAGCATACTCCAGCTGCCCCCATTTCTGATAGAGATCTGAGAGCTGCGGAGATTTAAGGCTCCCTGCAGTGATCCATCATGACTTGAGACGCAAGCAGAGCTGTGTTCTGGGATGTGCAGCTCCCTGTGGAGCGTTTTTCCACACCAACAAAGCAGCCATTGTGTGTGCACGTATGTGTGTCCGTGTGTGTGCTCGCGTAGGGGATGGGGAAGGAGGTGAGCGGGAGCGAGCCACAGCACGCAGACTGATATCTTCCAGAAGTATTAAGTAAACTTCTTCTATCTCACCACCGAAGTGAATTGCTAAACGCTTGCGGTCTCTGACACGAACACACTGAGATGGCGCTTTGATCCATGCCTCTGCGCGGGCTCAGTTTCACACCACACTTCATCTGACCCAGCCGCAGGCTGCTCCCAGCAGCCGTGGCCCGGCTCTCCCTCTCCCGCCCATCCTCATCCATTTCCAACACTTTCTTTGTGCCGGGACCACGCGGCCGCACGCAGACACATTGGCTCGTCGAGTAACCCGAGCACCACGTCAGGAGCTGCTCCTGGTGACGTTCCCATGGTTGGTGTGACAGGAGACACCGCTTGGAAGCACATGGGCAGTGGTCTCCAGCGGCTGACAACCAAGGGAAGCAGAGACTGGTGTCAGCCCATCCTTCCCCAGCCGTCAGCAGCCCTGCCTTCTCCCTCGTGTTGATGCTCCTGAAGTTATGCAGTAGGTCAGAGGAGGGACCTGATCCAACTGAAAGCTAACCACGAAACAGAAAATCATGCACAGATATGCTGCGATGGGGATAGTTCCTTTGCCCAGTTCAGTGTCAGCCTGCAAACACCGCTGCTGGTGCTGGGGAAGAGGCAGGAGCACAGCACTAGGAGGGCAGGAAGGCTGGATGTCAAGCTACACAGGGACTTGCAGGGACTAAAAAAACATCATTTTTTTCACCTTTTAGTCCTCACCTTTGTGACTCTAAACATGCTCCCAACGCAGCCAGCCGTGGGTTTGCCCAGCAGGCTGCGCACAGATGCCAGCAAGGCTGAGCGGTCCCCAGCACACACTGCCTTCATCCCGCCTGTGCTCCCCGGAGCAGGGGTAGGATGCCAAGGGGAAGGTGAGATCCAGCAGGAGACCAGGTAATGGGAGCCTTTTAATGAAGGTGGAAACAAACAGCACAGGTGGGTTCAGGGACATGAAATCAGAAGAGGACAAGGTGATGTAGAAGCAGATTGGTCTTCCAGGGCACACAAGCTTTGTCACAAGAGCTCTGAAATGTCATGTGTTGGCTGCGTCCCTCCCCCTGGGGACGGGAGCTGCTAGGACATGGTGGGATGTGACAGTTTATAGACTGGAGCCTCTCACCCAGGTCTGAGAGAGCAGACAGACGCAATGTTCCTGCTAGACAGGATGGACATTTTTTTGCAGACCAGACCACCAAAGCTATTAGCCATGCTTAATGTCACCAGTGTTTCAGTCTTATCTTAATGGATAGGAGGGCCCTATTTTTAGAATCAGTCAAGAATCTAAGATCAGCTCAAACGACAGTTTCCTCCAGCATTCAGATTATGTTGCTCTGACTCTGAGGAAAGAGAATAAACCCAGAGATTACGATTTCAAAATGGGAACAAATGAACAGGGATATTTTAGGATATAATTTTCACAGGCCATGGAGTGCTTGATGGATGTGACTGAACATGCGCTAGCATCAGAACTTCTGGCTCCTGACCCAGTAGCCATTTCCTTCTGTATTTCCAGATGCAGGAACTTTTTTTCCATAGTTTTAGTGCTTGATTAAGGAGGGCAGCACAAGGACAAAGACAGCTGGCTGTGCACCTACTAGAGCTCTCCTAGGGAAAGAAGCAAGGACAAATTTACCCGTTCCAGCCCCAAGGACAAAGGGACAAATGTGAAAACCTGGCCTTCATTCTTTCCCTCTGCAAATGTTGGGGGTTTTTAGCAAGCTAAAAATTATGGCACCTAAATACTTGGGGGAGAAGAGTCATTAAGAACATTATAAGCACTTCTGCTACACCTTGGCATTAGTAGTGACTGCATTGTTTTCTTTAGAAGCTTCTGAGTGGCGGAAAAGTGGATATAAAAAAGAAGAAATAGTCAGAAATTGTACAATATTCAAGCAGACTGTAATAATGTTAAATACCATTTTAAAGCCCCTAAACTACTTTAAAAACAACAGAAAAGGGGCTGATTTACAACCTGCTTCACAGCTGAAGGGTGGAGTCCAGTAGGAGTATTTGCCTTTGGATATGCTGGTAAAATAACAAACCTATATTAATCCAGCCTTGAACGTAACTGCCAACATTTTGAATGTATCTGTCTGTTAACAGTATAGCGAAGCAGTCAAAACAGACTTTGTTTTAAAAAGGAATAAAAAGATGAAGGCACCACTAAGACAGAAGTCAGTTATTCATTATAATGCTTTTTGCAGCAGTGCTCTGCGTCAGAAGCTGTGGAGCTGGTTGTTTTCTTTGCTTTGTTGTCAGATGGCTTGACGTGCGAGTCATATATGAGCAAGTCATAGACACACACATATATAGCGTGTGTATAGAGAGAGACATATATAGACACTAAAGATTGAATTAGTAAACTTTTTTACCTGGGGAAGAAGGCTGAGGTATAGATACAAGTTCCAATGCACAAAAAAAATCATATTTTGGTCTCGGTTCACGGGCACACTGGTAGAATAAGGTCACCCACCAGGTACCTTCTTTTGACCAGCACACCCCAAAGTCATTAGCTAATGAGTGTTGAGCAGGAAAGCAACTGCTTTCAAAGTCATGCAACTGAATAAGCATGTTTGGATTGATATACTACATGGTGGGGCACAGCCATCACTGGCCAGCAAAAGGGGGAAGAGTTACCTAATACCAGCAGCTCCCGTGTTACACTGCCCCGTAGGAAGACCTGAACTGGAAAAGCAATGCGGCCGTGAGCGACAGGACGGCTCAGCGACGTCTCTTGGTGAAACTCAGCTGATCGGATCACGGTGCTAACAGGCTTGCTCCAAATTGCTAACAGCTTGGCGATTATTCACACCACACAGACTATTACAGGGACTGAGCTGAGATGTCTCTTATGGAAACCATTACGGAGCAAACCGTTGGGCCCTATCTTCTCTGTGTAAATGAACAGAGCCCAACTGAGCCAACAGAGGTTCCCCCTTTTTACAAGAGCAAAGAATGTGGCCCCCCGGCTTTGAACCCTCCAAACGTGCCAAAACTGTCACCTTCGAGGGCCGAGTGATCAAGGTTTGCTCTTTGCATCCAAAACGATTATTTCGGCAAGTCCTTGAACACAGGTAAAGTAAAATAAAGTAATTGAAACATTCCAACCCACACTTAAAAGAAAATTAAATAATAAAAAAGACAGACTAACAGCAAGAGAAAGGATTGTGCTTGATTCTTGGTGCCAAAGTCTTCCTCAGTGAGAAGTTTAACTTCTGCCTTTTTGGCAAGTAGCTGCAGACAGCGCAGCAGAGACTTAGGCCTGCACCAACACTGATTTCTGGCAGCTCACTCAAGCGATGGGGTAGGAGGAAAACACCTTTCTGTGGTACACTGGGATCTTGTAGAGCCACCTTCCTTATTGCCCCCACCATTGCTAGTCATTTGTGAGTAAATAACAGCATCCAAAGATGTCAGTAATAGCTTTTCACTGTGCAGGTTACCCTACAAACGCGAGTGAAGAAACCTTCCCTGCACGACAGAACTTAAACACATAAAAGCAGAAGTCTAAGGGCATAAGCACATGCGACTATAAAATAAAAACATGTTTTATAACAAACAGCTGACCTACACACCTGTTCCAAAAAGGAGTTGTTGGACATCCCTCATTGTCCATGGCAGAATAGGTACATTTTGGGTTGAAGACGATCACCGTGCTTGTGCTCTGCTTGGTAGTACAGACGGGCAGCCCCTGGCCTCAGCACCATTCTCCAGTTAGCTTTCTGCTGGTACATCCGTGTTAAATTCAGGATGACACTGACTCCCCAGCTAGCTAGCTCAGTCAGCTCCAAAATGACAGCTCTCATTTTAATGAGCTTATAATTATGTGGTAACTCATCCGTGACTTGGGCTCCTGGGTGTTCTCCTCATGTAAAGCAAAAAACGTGCTGGTGAGCTCCTGAGAAGACTGAAGCCAATGGGACTCTCACCATCAGCATCGAGGGATCAGGATTTCAATCCATGCTCTACCTCAGTCGATGTCCCTGGCTGGGCAAATCGCTTAATGAACCATTAAACAATTTATTGCTTTGGGGAGAGTTACTTATTTCCCTCTGTGTTTGTTTTCCCCTCTGACAGGGATAACATACGGAGCTTTATAAATCATAATTAGCAAGCTTTGAAGGCACTTTGAGATCTTGAGATAACAGCGCACTTACAGGTGCACAGTGTATTTATTCTTAACACTTCAGGCCAGTGGTTCCTGACCTGGGGGCTGCTAAGCCATAGCTTACAGAGATGGGTTGCACGTCTGATGGAAGTACAAATGTCAAATTAGTGCTCACGAGTAGAAACCGTGACACGAACCCAGAAGTGGTATTGGGAGCGAGGTCACGAACCTGGTAGTGAAACCAGAAGACAGATCCATCAGCTTTGCAAGTTCCAGAACGGCTTAAAAAAAAGCGCACTTTGTACTGATAAATGTGTTTCTACTCAAGGCTAAAATGCAAAGTCTCACAGACCTGCTTTTCTGTTGAGCTCTCCCTCAAGAACAACAACAAAAAGTTCCACCTATGCCAGTGATCTACTCAATTAGATTTTACTTCAATATGTGTTAAGAGATTGGAACAAGATTTTAAACAAATGTTTACCCCGAAAAAAAGCCTTAACAGATGCAAACCTATATTCGCCATGGGTATACATAATCTGAATAATAACAATAGTAATAATAATGAAAAACCTCTGGGACATACTGTGAACGTCAGATTGGCCACAAACTTTACTGCATGGAAAACCTCCCGGCAGGTGGTTGTAATCCTGCTAGAAAGGATCAGGGCCGGATCAGCAGTGCCTCAGGGAGTTAGGTGCCCATCTCTTATTGGATTTGCACGCACAGAACCGTTGCTTCTTGAGTTACTTCATTAAAAAGTTGAAATTTTGGGTCACGATGCCATGTCTAATCGAAGCGCTTGGCTTGCAGTCAGTTTATTTTCTGGGTTTATCAATGGCAAATGACCACTGCCCTTGATTTTTACAAAGCTTACTGGTTTCTTCCTGGGCATTGCACCCTCTCTTCATCCTGAAAAGGAGGTTTAATTTTTTCAGGATCATTATGTATGGAAAATGTTTTTCATAGGGCAGCAAAAAAAATTAAAATAAACCCCCTCACCACCCCCCAAGGGTTTTAATTTGTCAAAAATAATTTATGCCCGCGTAAGATCCATTCCTTAAAATAAATACTGAAACCTCGGAGAAAACCCTTGCGCAGGGTTTGCAAAGGAAAGAAAAAAAGCGCGGCGTAAAGGGGAGCGGTGGTTTCGCTGCAGCCCCAGCCCCAGCCCCGCCGGTCTCCTCGGCGAGCAGCGCAGCAGACCGGGGTTTTTACTGGCCTCTGTTGTGTCTGTTGAACTGTTGCTCCGTCTTTAGCGAAATCTCAAGCAACAGAAATCCTCTATTAAAACCACCTGCGCGGCTTTGTCAGCCGAGCTCCGTGCTGTCAAATAACTTAGCTTCTTAAGCCAATACAAGTCATTAAGAAGAAGGTGAATTAGAGATTTAGACGTCGCCGATAGTAACTATCTCTGATCAATTGATATCTTCCTCTGATAAAGCGGCGCTCCTCGGCCGACCCCCTCCCCTGCCTCATCCGCGCAGGCCCCGACCACTGGATCTAATTACGGGTGAGGAACACCAGGCCCTCGTCAGCGCTGAAAGGCCATCAGTAGGCCTATCCATTAATAACTCTCCTGTGCGCTGTACATTGTAATTGTCAGACTGCAATTTACAGTAATCCTCCAATGCAAAAACTTAAATAGCTGCAGCTGATTTGAAATTCATACAACCAGTTGAAAGAGAGAAAAACAAGATGCACGGGTTAAAAGGCCAAATTGTGCAAGTGTGTGCGCTGAGTGACAGACATTTTAGTACTAGCCTGGGACCATATTTTAAAAGGTCACTGAAAACTTTTGGCTTGGGCCCTCTGACAAACAATGAACTTTCCATATATTTATTTGCCATCTCTTTGTTTTTACAGCAAGCAGAATAAATGAGTTAAATGACGTTGTGCGGGTCTGCACATTGTCAGCACAGGTTATAAGTCATTATTAAACTCCATCAAATCAGACCAAACCCGGTCTAGGCAATGAGACTAAAAGTTATTTGCATTCCTTCTGTCATAAAAAATCATATCCCCTTACCCAAGACTTTCGTTTCTTTATTAAATGCAGCCACAAGAGTATTTCAGGTCTGGCAATGTGAGCTCAGGAAAACCTACTCTGTATAACTCAGTGTAACAGCTTAGAACCGATTCCACTAAAATGTCCCAGTTGAGTGTATCTGGGCACTCAATCAAGACACACATATTACTTTTAAATAAGATTAGCCTTTATATTTTGCTGCTTAAGTTAAAACTTTTCATGTCATTCTCTCATTTTATGTAAACTCCAACATAATTCTGTTTTAGAGAATACTTGAAACAAATTAAAACCCTCAACTCGAACGTGTCTAGCAAAACTTGCCTAATGGCATAGCAAGCTGTTTGGTGACACTAAAACACTTTTAAATAAGATGAATTTTCCCTGCGTTGCCCTGGCTTTGTAATTACTGCTGCTGAACAGCATACGCCTTTGGTTACAATGGCAAAAGCAGCGGCTTGCGCTCTGAAACTTATTTGACAAATAACTTACAAGTGACCTGCAACATCTGGTTAAAAAATCGTCCTTCGGTATCTGCCTCCAGTCGAGTTCGGCATTAATTATGAAATGCAAACATATCATCTGGGGCCAAAGGCAGCTTTTACACATACACAAGGCCCGGCGCAGGGAGGGGGCCAGGCTGCCAACGCCTCCCTTACGCCACTCCAGTGGAAACCAAATCTTTAAGTAAAATCCATCCCAGCTACCAGCTTGTAACGCCGCGCCTGTGAGATCCAGCTACACTCAACCGTGGGCCTGATCCCGGTGGTGCTGAGCTCCTGGGCACTCAGTGAGGCATGAGCCATGATGGGATGGGGCTTGGAGAGGCTGGAGGTGATGCTCAGCCCCTCCGGCCACCCTGGACGCCAGCTGGAGCAGTGGGAGCGCAGCAACTCTGAACCCCAGCCCTGAGCGTCACTCCTCTGGAAGGTGCCACCAACGACTACGGAGGTGCCTAAGTCACGGCAAACCCCACAGAGCTGCAAACACCTATGTGAAGAGCAAAGGGCACCACACCCCAAAGAACACCAGCAATAAGCTTTAATAAAACTAACGACAGCCCAGTTTACACTCACAAAATCCTACCGTGATGGAGAAGATGTGTTCTTCAGTCGCTGACTTTTAAAACCTCTACCCAGCCCTACCTCTAGGTAGTTTACTGCTGCGCTGTTCGGTGTAACGTCAGCTCAGGCTGGGATTCAGCTCGTAGTACAAAAGCAGATGGAAGAGTGAAATAGAGCACTTCTCCTTTCTTCACAGAAAGGAAACGATTTTTTTCAAGGTCTTATAAGTCTTTTTTATGTGGAAGTCAGTAAAAAGTAAAAATAAGAAATTCTGACCCTATGTAATCCTGAAATTACATTATTTTAGATCTGATTTAAAAACTATCTGGCAAGGTTTGATTCAAGTAACATGTGCAGTACAGATATCCCTTCATATCAATAAATATTAATAGCATAACTATTGAATATAAACTTTTAGAGAACAATTTCACTATTGCAATCAAAACAAACTGCTTCTAGCTGATATGGAAGCGCATGTAAAATACAGTTGGACAATACCGAAACTATTAATTTCTGCAGCTTTAAAAGATATTTGCTTGTAAGAGATCAAAGACAGATCTAAAAGCTTACTTTTGCGGTACTCTTTTCTTACTCTTACTTACTCTTTTCTCTGTGCTGCTTTTTTCATTTACCTTCTCATACGTGAACTTAATCAGCAACCAAGCTCAGCCATCAAGTGATAACGTTTCTGCAGCTAATTGTGGCATACTGGAGTCTAGAGAGGAATATTATTAAACTGTCCTATAATTCACATTTCGTGTGAAAAATTGGGACTTGAAAAACACCTGCCCAAACAATTCATAAACACACTGCACAGCAAATACCTATGGTAATTCACTGGATTTACAACCGTCGTATTATATTAAACATACAGTATCGAAATTTATCACCCATTACACAGATTCCTGTTTTAATAATATCTTGTACTTGTACAATAGCACCTTCCCTCCCCAAGGGTCCCGAAGCACTTTAAAAAAACGTACATACAGGAATTGCTTCATTCGCTGTGGAAATGCAGCTGCCTCCAGGGTGGAGCGGGGGTGAGGACGGGGGGTAATTGTGCACTGGGGTTATAAACACCGACAGTCGAGGGAGATGGTTGGGGACGGGGGAGGGGGAGAAAATTATACCAAAGTCCCAGGGGCACAATCTAAAAGGCATAACCCCAGTTGGAGGTGAGGGGGGTGTGGAGGCAGCCATGAGCTGACGTGAGCTGATTCGGGGTGTCCTTGTGGTAACTGTCACCAGTGACCAGTCCCAACCACAGGGCCAAGCTGCAGCCTTTGGCTCCAGCCTCAGGTCAGGGGATGAGCCCCAACCACGGGATGAGCCACCCCACGGCCCATCGAGCCAAAGGCTGGGAGGCTCCATCTCCAGTATCGTCATGCTGTATTGATCAGATTCCCCAAAGATAACCCCAGCTGCGGCTCCAGAAAACCATGAGACAATGGGAGCCCACTGACCAGAGACCTCTGTGGTGGGCAACTGGGTGAATTTGTCCAAAACCAGTGCAACATTAGAGAAAAATCAGGCAGATGCGTGGATTTATGGCTAGGCCATTGACCCAGTTAGAACTTGGCCGTCAGAGACTGCTGTTACCTACACCACCAAAAAATGTTTGCGTTTCTCAGTTGACTGCAATTGCAGCTTCATCTACTTCTTCATACTTGCCATAATTGCCAAAGTAGTCTCCTGTGGCTCCACGTCAGCCCCAAATGTCTCCAGCCTGGTCTCACTCAGGACCTTCTCAGAACCTTTTTGATCACAGTGAGAAATCAACTTCTGAACATCAGGCTAGATTTGGAAGTGTTCAAGGCCAGACTGGATGGGGCTTTGAGCAGCCTGGTCTAGTGGGAAGTGTCCCTGCCCATGTCAGGGGGGTTGGAACTGGATGATCTTTAAGGTCCCTTCCAACCCAAACCATTCTATGATTCAGCTTGACAAGAATATCAGTCAAAAGCTTAAAACTGTCCATTGGAAATCACCACCGATGGGCTTACTCCTGCCTATCAGACTTCAACCAGACAACTGAAACCCTAAGCTATGGTTGCTTCTTTATAGTTTGAGACGTGTTATCTTGGTGAAGGCTCAGGGCAGAGATGCCTTTTCAAAAAAAACAGAAGACTATGCCAATGTAGGGGATGAGAAAACGAGAGCGATCACAACAAAGTGAAAAACAGCAGGGGATTTTAAGCCGAGTGAAGCCAGAAGGCCACAGCCACAGTCTTATCTCGAACAGCAAAACCAGTTTCCCACCTATCAAACTCAACCCTACCGTGCCTGCTACCGAAGCTGTCCTTTAGTCTTGGCACAGGGGACGGACCACGTCTCTTCTCACCACAAGCCTGCTTTGGATACAAGGCAGAGCTTTCACTATTTCCGTTAAGACATGGAGTCCTCACAGCGGTGAAAGGCAAAGCATCACAAGCTCTAAACTGTTGCAGGAGAAGCCAAGATGGCCCCTGGACCACAGGGTCTCGTTTCGGACATCAGAGGACTAAGTTCAGGGATACTCGAGGCTTGAAGTTTATTGGAAGTGGCAAAAACTGGTAAGTGACTTCTGCAGTACCTGGGGGACAAGCTCAACCTCTGCTTCTTGTAAGGCTCTACTTCAGCTGGCCACTTCTTCTCAGTATCTCGCACATGTCCCACTGTCACTTTAAAAGCTGATGCTGGAATAAGCGAGCTTTGGCTCTGCTCGTTTCCACCATTGCCCAGCCCTCCTCTGCTGTGCTCACCCCTTTCTGGGGAGTTGATTTAAGAGCTGAGGTCACAGAATGACAGAATCACAGAATGGTTGGGGTTGGAAGGGACCTTTGGAGATCATCTAGTCCAACTCCCCTGCCAGAGCAGGGTCACTCGGAGCTGGCTGGACAGGAACGCACCCAGGCGGGTTTTGAATATCTCCAAAGAAGGAGACTCCAGACCCTCTCTGGGCAGCCTGTTCCAGTGCTCTGGCACCCTGAAAAATTGTTACCCTCAGAAGAGTTGCCCAGGCCTGTTCCCTTTCCTCTCTATATCTGAGGTGTCTCTGAATCTTGGCATTTCTTTCAAATTATTTCCAGCCTACAGCTTTCACTCCGGTGTTTCTGCAGGTCCCCCATCACTCCTTGCCTCAGTCACTGCAGTTTCTGGGACTTTCTGACACACATCAACACACCATATCCTCTACAAAAGGCAGCTGCTATATGTCTAGCATAGATTATATGCTCAATTTTAGTATAGTTCTTGCAGCCTATGTGCCATAGGCTCTGTTGTGATTTATTTAGCTGCTGCATTAAGTAACCCTTCACCTTAGCTAAGCTGCCAATAAGCCAACATAATTTCCCAAGAAATCTTCCACCGGGGTTTCTGTACAGTTATTTCACATTAATTAGTGGCTTGCAACCAAACATTAAGGCAAATAAGGAGCACCCCTGAAATGCACAAAGATGTGTGCTTGATTCAGCTCTGCAAGGTGGGTCAGGAAGGTCTGAACTTGCTTGTACCTGGGGGGGACACTGGTACTTTTTGGGCATTCAGCCCTCCACGGCAGGCAGCACGCGGTGCTCAGTGAAGGAACCCTTCGAGCTGGTGGATTCCACAGAAAAGGCAACTTTTTAAAGCCCAGCAAAGGCATTTGGTCCAGGAAAAAACAGTTACTATGTCTTCCACAGATCCCTTCCCATCTCCACCACCAGCAACTTCAACCCTGTTGTTGAGGCAGAATCCTGGGAATTTTTGCCCTTATTTTACGCAACTTTTTTTGCTGGCAGGGCCTGGCCCAGCAGCCCAGGTGCCAGCCAGGGAGCCCGGCTGCCTGTGCCATGCTTGTTTGTGTAATGACATCTCTGCTGCCTGGAGCACATGCACTATGTAAAGCTGGGAGGAAGGTGATGAGTGTTGCTGGCAGGGACATAATGCCCCGCTATTTCAGCCTGAATCACCCTGAAAGCAATAATTTCTGAACTTAAAATTGGCGCTGCAAAATACTATGAATTGCTACGGATGTGTGAGCATAGGGCAGACCTCGGCTATCAAGATACTGGGGCATGACTGAGTGCAGGGAGGGTTTTGTTCTGACAGCAGGGTCTTGCCTAAATTCGGGTGACTGGAGAGTGGATACACGAAAGAAAAATGGCTGGCACAGAGGGCTGTGGTATAGGAACATGGACGCAGATGTCTGTGCTTAATGATTTCTGTGTTCAGAAGCTTTTGCTAACGCTGGTAGGTGTGAAATAGGCAGCTCCTGCCATAACGCTGCTCCTATGCCTTACTCGGGTTCTCGTTTATAAAACAAAGTCAAAAAGCTTACCCTAAAATTGATGCCACAGTGCCACTCAAGTACTTCTGTGAAAAACACTGTCTTAAAGAAATATAGAGTTGGGGACTGGCCCGGTGATGCCGCAGTCCCCTCCCGCAGCTCAGTGCTTCGGGGTCAGGTGAGTGAAGTCTGCAAACTTGGAACAGCCACAACAGTTCATCCTCACTCCCCTGCTTCAGGCCAAGTGGCAGCAAAGAAAAGCGGCTCATCCTCACCTCAGCAAGAGATGAGTGACCCCAGAGTAACCAGTGACTTCATGGCCACGCTACAGCTGGAGGAAATCTCTTGTCCTTGCCTCATCCCTGTCCCAGAATGAACATTTCCAGCTTCAAGCCAGAGTGTGGGATCCATCTCATCAGCTGAGTACCAGCCCTGCCTGGGGAGGAAGGGACTTACCTCTCTCTCCTTCAACCTACCTCAAGTTGAAAGGGTGATCCAAGGGCAGGAAAACTGACCGGTGCCCTGTGGCTTCACTGACCGCAGAAGAAATGGGTGGAAGTTAGCCCAGATGTCTGCAGAACGCATGCCTGAAATCAGCTGAAGCACCCTAGATGTTAACAAAAGTTCTGAGGGTGATGGCCCTCATTCCTCCCCTCTAAATCTTGCAAGAAAATGGAGAAAGCAGTTGGATATTCACCGCAATAGTTGGGCCACCTCAAAAGTAGGTAGCCAGCGAACATGCCACCCTTTTTACTTAAAAGCCTAAAAAATAGAAGCAAGAGAGAAGAGGCTGCCTTTACATATTGCTGAATTTCTCAACTTCTACTCGATGTCTGGAATTTACACTTATTACATCTGAAGGACCTTTGTGTTAAGTTCAAATGCACACAAATTACAGAGCCCAAGTGGATGTCTTCCCAGTGACTTCAGCGGCAGCTGGGCAGGAACCCAAAACTACAGGAAATTTTCAAGTTAACAGAAGAAAATTACTTCAATTTAAGAGTTAGCATGAGGCTTCCCATAAAATATATATCTAAAAAGTAATGTTAAAAAAAAAAAAAGAAAAGAGTGTAAGCCAGGTAAGCGGAGGTGGTTAAGCTGCAGAGTAAATGATACTGTTTTCATAACATATGGAAGGTCCTTGGTTATTTTACTCACCAAAATGCAAGTACTGTTCATGCTCTACAATAAGGAAGGACATGATCACAGCTATGAGGAAAATAAAAACCCACTTGCATGTCAGTAATGCCCGTGTCCACTGACATGGAGATTTCCTCCAAGGGCCAGACCCCGCACCTGGACTCCGGCAGCGCTAAGGGAAGCCCAGCCAAGCACCAAATCTGCTCCTCTGCGTTTCTGGGCGTGGAGTTACGATTAGCTTTCTTACGGCCTCTTTTCAGGGCGAGCATATTCAAAAACTTATTCACCTCGGTTTTCACTCAAATTCCTTTTTCTGTATGGTTTTACTTAAGAGTAACATCTAACCAAGTGTGCGCCTTAGCTGTATTAACACAATTGTGAAACACATTTATTCTTACAATAAAGAGATGAGAAACCAGTACCTGTAAACTCTTCTTCAGATAGGCATCGAGGCAATCTCTTTTCAGCTCCTACAGAGCGGCCACCAAGGTTTGTCAGGAGGACAAGCGGTAACTCTCCTGAAAACTTGCGTCTTGATGTCACAGCTTCATTAAAATTAATTATTCCTCTTTTTAAGTCAAACCTGATGTTCCTTCAGGGGGCAGGAAAAACCCAGTCGTTGCTGCATTCTGAGCAGCTTAAAGTTCAAAAAATAAAAGGGTCTTTATTTTATGTTATGCAGTTCCAACACAACTGCTAATAAGCTGTACTTAAAATCTACAGTAAGTAGGTGATGCTCCCATACTGGCAAAAAAATGCTGTCACCCGCCTTTGAAGCAGAACCTTTATTGATTTTACCCTTGGACTTCCTGGAGAACTGCGGATACTTCACGTGACTACCCAACTACCCAGCAAGGGATGGACCACCTCCTTTGAGACTCAAGTTTGGATGGGCACTCCTCATCTCATCTCTCCACCATGAGCAGGAAGATGACAGCATCTTCAACTATTTTTTTGTTTTAATTATTTTCAGGCCTATTTTCCAGTTGAAAATTTGAGGGAAGGGAATTTTCCAATTTGACCCACATGGTAGAACTTGGGTGGTGGGGGCTGCGTTGTCATCCCCTACTGCAGCTTAATAGCCTGTACATCGGAGTTTAAAGGACCTACCTACCAGTGCCATCAGCGTCAGGGTGGAACCTAGGGGGGGAAGAAAAGAGCTGGAAAGCCACAGAAGATCCACAAGGTTCTTCAGGATTCTCGGCTGAGAATTGCTGGGTTCATTACAGCTGAGACAAGGAATAAACTGACACCGCTGAAAGACTCGGGTGATTCGTTCCTCCTCCACATCCCAGAAAAAGGCACCACTGTGCCCATCGGCTGTTCAGCGGGCTTTTCTCTATAACCCAGGACAAAATGTGGAGTAGAAATTGCCCATTGCAGATGCCAAGAAACCCACTGCTGCTTTGGGAAAGGAATTTTCAAAAAGGAAGGCTCCTCATCTTTGACTGGCAGGTCTGTCTGGTCTCTGTAAAACATAGACATGACACTGGTGTGCCCGTCACAACACTCTACAAAGCTTTCAATATTCAGGATAAGTCAAACCCTAACAGAAAACAAATGGAAAAAAATAATTAGTTTTTAATGTTGAGACTATCAGTTAATATTAACATATTCTTCTTAAAACATGTGCCAAATTGTGCGAACTGTGCTACTGAACCCTTGAGCTCAGGGGCCTCCCAGCTCCAAGCGAAATTCTGCAGGTATAATGGTCAACACAGAGATCAAATTGTAGCACGTACACCATCATTTTTAACCTGAGTGTCCCCTAAGAGTCTTCACATAGCTATGGAGACAGTTCATTCATCAGAGGAAGGAGACAAGCAGACTTGTCTTTAAACGAGGTCAAGAAATAAGGTTTTCCCAACTTTTTCTTTTTATTTAGATGGAGACTGCAAAGTAATTTTTTTGGTAAACTCTAGAAGATTTACGGGAAGATTAAGAGGAACTAAAAACAAAAGGAAAAAGACAATACAAGGTGAACAGACCATAACTTTATTGGAGATATACTCAGCTACAATTATTACAAAAAACTATTAAAGGTAATTGTGATCCATAAGGTGCAGATTGCAAACTTCTGCAGCATGATTACAGTATGAATGAATTACATTTTATGTCCCTTGAAGACAGCTGCAGCATGTGATGGTAAATATTTTATTGTCCATCAAATTATATTTGTTATTCATTCTACTTGATTTTAACCATCTTTTCAGTCAAACTATTTACAATAAAAATGCCTGCAATTTCCAATTCTTGTTCACAAACATTTTTCTCTCCAACTTGCTGCTGCAGTAAATTCTGAGTGCATCTACAAAGCGATTAAAGTAGTCTGTGGTTGCCATTCAAATAAAAGAGGGAAAAAACCCAAGGACTTTATTGGATAAAATTTATTTTTAAGAAATGCAGTTAGCTTTGACAGAAGTTAATTTTAACTGCTAGTGGAGTATACTACAATGACCTCTAGATATTTGCGAAC
Source organism: Chroicocephalus ridibundus (assembly GCF_963924245.1). NCBI lineage: Eukaryota > Metazoa > Chordata > Aves > Charadriiformes > Laridae > Chroicocephalus > Chroicocephalus ridibundus. The sequence continues at coordinate 55,640,593 of NC_086287.1, forward strand.
GTAATTCAGATTGAGTTACAGCTGATATTTAGATTACATTTCATGGTCATGAACGGTAGTGTTTTAAGTTTTAAACCTCATAAGGAAAGTAAAGAAACTAACTTCTTGAAAATCAGAGCAAGCGGAAAAGGATCAACGTCAGCAATTAAGTACCAAAAAAATCAAAATCCTTCTCGCTTCTTTAATGTAATAAATACAGAGATTGCCATATGAGAATGCTTTTGTAGGGACCCCCACCCAAAACACCCAACCCCCAGAATACTGTCAGGCAGAGGCAAGTGTGTTTTCACAGCAGACCACGATGCCATTTGTCATTTTCGGATCCCATGTGCTGCTGTGACTGGGACACAGAGATTTCACTTTCTATACAGATAAATGCATGTAGCATAGTTACATCATATGCAGCAACATAAAACCCACATTTTCCAGTTCATGGTTCTGTATTTCCTTACAAGGAGGAAACCCCAAACTCTTCAACATACATATAAGCACAAGATCTTCAGGTATGTAAAAAACAATGCAGTTCCATTCATGAAAATGATCCTACATCAATTTGCATTAGGCTGAGGATCTGGCACCTCACCCTGGGCCGCCACTATATTCCTCCCCAGCAGGGAAATCGGTTCTCGTCCAAGTTCTGTTCTCTGCAGTCACAACATACTATTGTATAATGAGACTTAAAAATAGTAGGCTTTTTTTTTTTTTTTTTAATCTGTATGGGCTTTAGCAGCATCCAGGCTGAACAAACACTTCAGAAGTCGCTACCGGGCACTCAATATTCAGACTGAGCAGAGATTTAGCTGAGGCTGACCAAATTACTATGGGCTGTCTTCTTGCAAAAACTACATTATCGGCATAATACGTCGGTTTGTTCAGAGATAATTACTGGAGTGTCAGAGGTCATTCTAATTTTAATTACTTCACATAACAGTAAAATGATGTAGTAGAAAAACAATAGCTTTAAAATACAATCAAGAGTTGTTACACATCTTCGTTGTATTTTTCCACATACAGTAAAAATGCCACAGACGTTACAAATGACCTATTTAAGTTGTGCAAGTAAATGACACATTGCAGGCATTATAATTATCTTTTTCAAATTCAGTAAATCAGAACAGCAGCAAGGCCAAACCACATTTTTCCTCTCTGATAAGCATTTTTTTTCCTTGAAATGAGGTAAAGCATGGTACCAAGTGCAATGCTTATTTGTGCTACATGAACAGAACAGCGCAAAAAAAAAAGCCATAAAAATAAAAACGCAGCATAGTTAGGAGGACTGTTTAAAGTACAGTATAACAGGACTTAGATAAAAAAAAAAACACAAACAAACAAGGTTCATGCCAACTAACCCCCACACTATTGATGATGAGCCTGTGTGGTTGCTTTTGAAGATGGGTTGCAACAGTCCGCTTACACTTGTGCTTATAGCATGTCAAGTGATTTCTATCCCAACCTTCAAATGATCAGATTTAGGTCTTTAATAGCATACACTGTCCAATATCAAAATCATATCAACTGCAGGGTAAAACACACAGATGTATAACATGGAAACTAATATGAATTTTCTATGTCAAAGGATAAAAAAAAAAACCACCTATTTCAATGAGGTCACACTGGAAAAAAATTACGGCATTTAAAACGCATTTAAAAACGCATCAGCAGCAGAAACTACTTTATAGTCAGCCACTACACATTTCAGATTTCCAATTCATAGGCTTTATCTAGTAACAAAGTGATCATTAAACTATTCTGAAACACAGAGCAAGTTCAGTTCATTTTCTTCACATCAAAACACTCTGTAGCACTTTTACTGCTAACAATTACTTGAAACCCCTGAGAATCTATAACCTTGTAACAATCAGTGAGAAGTTTTAGGCGTCCAAAGACTAACTTAAATTTTTGTTTTTCGTAATGCAGTTAAAACTACTTAAGACTTTCTAGATGGTCTGATTTTATCTGCTGATTGATGTCTGGCCAGAAACAGAATTGTTAACATTAGTAATCATGAATTTTCACTAAGAAACTTCACTCCTACCACAAAGAGCTATAACTTAAATCAGTGATGTTTTTATTATTTTTTTTAAACAGCTAACTCAAACCAATTTACCTTTGAAAATTTAGAAAGCATGTTTTTACTGTTCCATCTCATATACATTTGTTTTATACGCATCAAGACTTGCAGGTCTTATACTTCCCCGTCATATTTTCGTGACTGAAGTACCAAGCAAATGCTAGAGTTTTTTATAAGCTAGTATTTTAATTCTCGGTCTGACTACTCTAAGAATGCTGCTTTCAAATACAAGAATGGTCCGTTTTGCAGAATGAAAAATGACTGAGATAGAAAATACACGAACTTTTGAAAACTGTATTTCAGAAAAGCTTAATGTCTACCTCTTGTCACTAAGGCATTCATTTTTTTTTTCTGTTAAGAAAGCAAGAGCTGACAGTTTTTGTTTTGTTTTAGTGTGCATCTGTGAGGAAAGGAAAGGGTTTAAAAGCAGGAAATACAGTATTTATTTGTAATTTAATACATAAGACACAGCATCAAGTTCAAACTATTGTGCTGGAAAACGTTAAAACACCTTGCTCTGCTTTCTCAAACTTCAAGCATAATTAACAGGGCAAAATTGCAGCAAACCTCTACTGATATTGGTGGGAATACGAGACCCACAGCTTTTTTTAAAAGGTAAATTAAGAGGTATTATAGTTACAGTGCAAAAAATTAAAATTTCAAGCATAATATATAAACATAGCACCAAAACAGAAAAAAAACCAATGCATGCAAAAAAAAAAAAGAAGGAAAAGAAAAGAAAAAAAAGAACTGAGGTATTTAAGTGAAGAGTGCCTACAAAAATCTAATTAAAGAAGTATAGGCAAAGCCTAAAAAATAAAAGTATGATTTCCCCCCACCCCCAAGTAGACCAAAACACCAATGAGCTAGTTTCTCTAAATTAAGGACCTAAATCACAGATGTATCAAAAGTACGGCAGTTATATCTCAAACATCAACTTTCATGTTATTTAACAGCACAGCTTTGGTAGGTGAAATATGCATGCAACTCTGAAAAGTACAGTAAGAAATTTACGTGGAAATATCTCTAAGTGTAAAGGTGCTCTGTTTGTTAAATACGTAACCAATTGACTATAAAATCTGCAGCATATTTTAGGTGTGATATGTCTAAGGTTATTTTGTTAGAGTGACAGTTCGCACTGTGCAATTATTCATTACTGTTTCCAGTATTGGAACTATCTAGCTTGCAGGTTTGTGTAAAATTGGAATTTTAGCCAAAGACCATAATTTGTTTATGGTATAAAAAAAACTGTAGACTAACCACCTCCTCAGAATTGTTAAAAATAACCTAATTACATATATATGAATACAATTTCTATTATAATCCTGTAATAAGTCACAGCTATAGTAATGAGTTGTACTGTAAATATAGAGCTGTATCATTGTAAAATGCATAACAAAATGAAGGGAATGTAAAACAGTTTGTTCCAAAAAAGATCAGAAATTAAAGACTATTAATGAGGGTTTATTTATTTTTAAGGCAAGAACCTTTTTTATGCAAGACTGTGTGGCATAAGGAAAATTGAAGTTTCATTCTACCAGTATGCCAGCCATTTCAATTAAAATCTGTCCCTACCAATAAGTGCAATAATGATTGGGAATGCCATCTTAATGTAAAAAGATGACATGGAGAGAAACAAAAAAGAAAAAGAAAAATTAAAAAAAAAAAGGAGAATACTGGCACACTTATTCTTTCTTATACCCAATCATCCAGTACAGTTTATCAACTGCTTTATGACTGGCACTAGTGCACAGATTGAAGAATTTCAAGATTACTATATATAAATCTAGCAACTGCATTAGGCGTAAGCTCCCTGGCCCTCTAACACTAAGCAAAGCTGTACTGACAATAAAAGTAAACCAAAAAGACCTGACAACAATTATTCTGAACACTTGCTAAATGTCATCATTAAAGCACTCTTGTGATTAAACAAAGCAGAAGTGAGGAAAGAAGACAAGATTGTGTTTGCGCAAAAAACTATAACTACAATTAGTTCCAAAATTTTATACATGTTAAATGTTTTGTTATCTATTCTGTTATCAAACAAACTTTAAATTCTGTCTTCCAATTTGTTCCTCTCAACATCAACATTTTTAAAAATTTGCTTTATTTGTATGCATTTATTTTCCCCCGTTTTATTTATTTTTAAGAGGAGTCTCAGCTGTTTGGGACCTGAGGTTGATTTGCTTTGAGGCTTCGTAGTGCTCTTCTTGCAGCTGCAGATTTGGCAATCCTGTAGCTTCTGCCAACACCTTTAAACTTTCCCTTTCCTACAACTTCCACTGTTACTCTGACCTTTCCATCGTAAGTTCTTTCTGCAGGACTGCAAAAATATACACAACGATTACTTACTGCCTAGGCAAGTTAATGTGAAATAAGAGACCTACGTTCTCTTTTCTACAGAAGTTCAAGCAGTACAGTTAAACAGAAATCATTACTTTTCTCAGAAAGTTATGCAAGGGAAAAAAAGTAAATCAGTAACCACAATGATCATGCTTAGCTGCTCAGTGCAAAAGAAATTAAAAATAATTTGTGACATTTAAAAATCCTCAGTAGTTTATGAAGCACAGCTTAAAACCATTTTATGTCAGTGTGTACCAAAGGAAGCGTATTCTTACCTAAATTTGGCTGTCTCTGGCTCCATCTCCAGCAGCTCTCGCACTGGGGAACGGGGCACATTAGCAGAAAATTTTTCTATTAAAAAATAAAAAAATAAAAAATTAGCTTTGTTCTCTTCGTAGATGATGGCACTTATTATTTTTTTTCCGAAAACTGACAATACCTATTAATGGCCTCATCATTGGATAGTACACTTGCCAAACCATTTCCAAAGACATTCCACTATCCATATAAATGGCACCAGCAAGGGACTCAAATATATCCCCCATGGCCTTTGGTACTTCAATGTCTTCCTCTTTTTCTTCATCTTCTTCAGATCTTCTGAGCTGTTTGCAATTAAAAAAAGCCGAGGGGGGTGGGGGGAGGGAGAGAAAAGGGGAGGAGAAAAGAGAGAAACAATTGTTTCTTTTAAAACAAAACAAAGATCTTCTGAAACGTAAACTCTCTTACATCCTATCCTGAGCTGCTTCCTTAAAGTATCTTATTGACAACTTTCCACAGTGAATTTTTTCTTTTATTCCCCAATGAAACCAAGTTGCTGGATATATCATTTTTCAAATGTGAAAAAAAAAAATCCCAAACACCATTGCATACAGAGACCTTATATGCTTTGTGAATTCCTCCTGTAATAATTCTGTAGGATTTCACCATGGGTCTGTTTTTTTCCAATAAGAAACAGACTTGGCTCTATCAGTTCATACTAGAAAGCTACTCGTAACAAAGGAAGAGTTCATATATGAAACATCTAGAAGGAGACTGTAAAAATCTGTTAATCCAACCTCTGGATTAAAATCGGCTGTACCTTTCCTTACCTCATTTACCCCAGAAGACAAGCATGAACAAATCTTACTAATTAATAACCGATAAACAGCAACATCAGACAGCTAACAGGCACACTTGGGTATTTTTTAAATGTAGCAGGCAGCGTTTTCTTCTATGCTACTAATTCAAGACAATAGTCTATTCTCATTATTAAAATTAAACTTTCAGTATATGTCTCAAAGGTCTTGAGTTAATCTAGTCCTTTACTAAAACCACCTCAAATACATACAATATACATTCATCTAAATCCAAACAAAGTAACCTGAAAATAAAGTTTCTGACCATTATTCTCCCCTGCCTAAAGCGAGGTAAGTTTCCATCGGTCTTTTCCCCCAGCAGCTTCCCTCTCATTCTGTTTGGCCCTTACTTGGGGTTTTATACCCGAATCAGTCCTCTTAAAAGTCACCATAATACTTCATGAACTAATCCCACCCAATATTTCTACCTAAAATAAATCAAACAAGAAGTCAGACCTGATGTGTACACACTCCAAACGGGAATTCTGATGTAAAAAAAAAAATTTGACTGTTTTGAATAGCATATTTCACACCAAGTGCAAACTGAAGCACTTTTGAGTTATACTAAAATAACAGAAGGAGAGAGAAACCAAGAACTCTAAGGCAAGGGACAACAGATGTTTCAGGAGTGAGATTTGAAAAAAAGAAAAGCAGATGACGTGGAGACACACATGGAAACCAGTCTGGCTGGCATGAACTGCAGAAACAAAGACTCTTGCATTAACTCTGATGAAATAAGAGTTTCAGTAATTCAGTGCCAGACCAAGATAGGGAGCAGGCGTAGGGAGAGCGAAACAAGGATTTTATTTGAAACAGCTATCACACAATTCGGTTGCAACTTTATGGAAGCTTCTAGGCAAACTTTATGCACACTAGCAAAAACTGAACAAAGCTAAAAATCACTACTATGAGCTCTTAAAATAAGTTTTTAACATTTTCACTCATATTGTGAAGAAAACAAGATAGAGTTTGATCCTCTGATCTAAAATAATTTATATTATCTAAATTTCAGTGACAAATTTCTTAAGTCAATGTTTTTTTTGAACCTTCCCCTAAACCACACACATTTCATTCTGCAATGGAGTGCAAGGGCTGTAAACACATATATGTAACTGAACTATTTTGATTCCCAAGCTTTTCAATTGTTTATCAGAAAAAAAGAGATTGCTAAAGACAAAAATAACACGTTCAGTTACTGCTGGAGTATTCTCAGACAGAATATTTTCTAAGAGATCGGTTACAGTTTTTCAGAAGACAAACTATTAGGGGTATCTATTGGATAACACTTTTAAAGGAAAGATAATGAGAAAGTCTGTCTCTTCCAGGACCCTGATTAGAATTTGACTCACAAGGCCCTTGCTCACGTACATTTTCTGAGCAGTTTATCTAAATGAGTTAGTTGTAGCCCGTTCTCCAGCAATAGATGTTCATTATTGTTAGCTTTCCCACATAGCACAGATGTGATCTGTGTTTGCAGGACTTCAGTTAAGCTATTTTTCAAGTAGCTTATTTGAAAGATGCATATAATATTTCCCTGGCGAGCAGATATAAAGCCTTTAGGAGCATGTCAAACACACTCGAGTACAGTGCAATGACACCTGCTCCAGCAGAAAACATCAGAAGAAAACCAGTGGAAATCTCTGTCAGTATGCTACATTAAATAATCCCAGCATTGTGCCAAGGTAGTACTGATCATGATGTTGCATGGATATCCTATCCCGCATCAGTGTCATGTGAATTGCATCACGCTAAGACATCCAGTGACATGCTTCAGATCAGAAACCGAACACATTTCTTCTACTTCCACTAACCTCAGAATCCATTCCTTGCATTTCATTCTTTTCCATTTGAAACTGCACAAAGTCATCAATAACATGAAACAGTTCAGGAGAGACAGCTTTGAAGTACTTATGGTAGTCATACTTTACAGCTAATGATGCAAAAATGGTATTATTGACTAGAGCAGATCGTAGGTCAGTAAGAACTCCTGGAGAGTGTTGCCGTGGGTCTTCATAAAGGTGCTTGGTTATGAGGTAGTCCAAAATTGCATCTCCCAGGAATTCTAAGCGCTGGTAACAATCTTAAAGCATTGGAAATAAAAGAACGTACAACACCACAATTAAGTTTAACACACACATTCTTTCCAGGCCTTTCTGGATAAGAGGTTTGGTACCCTGCCATGTAAATTCCACAAACTAACCAATGCTCAGAGAAGACAATCTGTTTTTTAAAAACAGGTGTTTTTGCATTTTAACAGATTGTTATTAAATTATTTTAAAAAATCAGGAAAAATCAGAAGTTATATCTAATAATAAAGCCACTTTTGAACCAGATGTTAATTTGTCAGGCTAGCAAAACTCCTGTGTTTGTAGTCAATTAATGCTTTTTCTCAACATCTTCGCATTGTACTGAGAAATATCAAAAAAAGTAAAATCATGAGATTCCACGAGCAGGGTGATCTGAAAACAGTAACCTCCAAAATTAAACCTCCAAAAAATTAATAAAGAAATCAATGTATTAAAACCAGGGCAAACATATAATCTGAGATTTTTTTAATCTCATTTGCCACACATTTAGATTTCTGAAAAAGCATTGAACAAAGATTCCCATTCAGAATGGGTATTCTGAACTGGAAACTAAAATTGCCAAGCCTTTGCTGTTTGGAAAACTGACAGGGGATGCGGGAATGGAGAACTATGGAGGTCTGTTTTTAGAATATAAACAAAAGCAAAAAACCCTCTTGAAAGCTATTAGGGAGAGGTGGGTAGAGAAGGAAGGAAGACAAAATTACTACAAAAGTAACAGAGAGTGAAATGGCTAGAACTAAGTTGCTTTTATAGCAGCGACACCTCAGATGCTGCCAGATCTCAACTGCCAGCTACTCCTTAAGAGAAAAAGTTACAGGTAACAGCAATTCACAGTTGTCTTACTTGGCAAATAGAAACAGAATCAAAAAGTTTCTGCTACCAACAACGTAATTTCATCTAGACACTATGCCCTGAGGTTTCCATTTGTTAGTATAGAGATAGAAATGAATCATCTACCTTCTATATGTTTTGTCAAATATTTGTAAAAAGTAAATATCTATGTGGGTAGTGTTACCCAGAATGAAAAACCAAGGAGCGTTTCAGTATTTTGTCAGAACTGTTTCTCAATGTACTAATATTTCAAAATGACTTATTTCTTTAATTAAAGCAAAGCTTTCTTACTCCTTGGAATAAGGAACCAATTCACTATGGGGAAAAATTCAGACTGCTGACTGCACAGGAATTTGCCATTCACTTTAAATAGGGTTGGAATTTTACCATGGTTTGTTTCTAATCGCATATTATCATAGGAAAATATTTAAGTTTTAGAATGAACAAATACTAAAATAATTAGTATAAGCAAAAATAATTCAAGAAGATTACAGAAATACAAATTTGTACTGCTGTAAAATCTTTATGTAAAACAGAAACATTAAGCAGTTAACCTGAAATTAATATTTAGTCTGATTTAGTCAACTGCTTCAAACTTTGACTTTAAATATTTACTCAATAAAATGCCTAGACTTAAATTAAGCCTTCCAATTCACAACTTCAAATGGAAGTCTCTGTATTTTGCTATCCTATAGACTATTCAGCTAATAAAAGTTGTATAGTCTACTTCTAATCTTCAGAAGTACAGTCAAAGAGTAACATTCTTGAGATTGAGACAAATTTGCTAAATTTAGTTGCAAAACACGATCACTACTTCTAAAACTACACTGTAATTTTCCAGAGTTCTACAAGAACTTATTTCAGCTAAATAAGGATCTAACGTCAGTCATATACAACTAGTGATACAGCATCACAAGATGAAAAACGCTGCTCTTGCCCAAAACCTGGTTAGGCTTCAGTAAATCTTGTATCTGTATCAAGTCAAAATATGAATAATCAAATCACCGAGATACAGCTTCAACAAGTATCTCCCTCTAAATAAGGCGCAAGATATTACGTTCTAAGATTTTGTATTCAGAGACTATTGACTTCCTAAAGTAACGTGATGTCTAAAAAAAAAGACTACTATGCTTCTCTTGCATTTACAATACACCTTTAAGACAACTTACCAGTAATGGTATTATAATGGTACGAGGCATGAGTAAATGCCTGAAGAAGATAAGCCTTGTTCTTAAAACTGTAGTTTATTTTCTTCTCAAAGTTTTCAAAACCAGAAATAAGGTGATTTAGGGTTTTCTCAGCATCTGGGTGATCAAACATACACCTCGGTGGAATCTTCAAACAGCCATACTCCAGGTCTTTATACAGAGAAGGCTCTGAATTAGCTACAGAAGCAGAAACAGAGTTTGGTGAAAGATTTTTCTGCTCACTGTTACAATTCTCTGTGGTAGCACACAAAGTGCCTTCCCAATCAGTCTTTTTAATTACAGGGAGCACCTTCAGCCCCAATGAACACAGGAAAAGCTGAGCAGCTCTTTCACCACAGCTTGTCAGATAGCAGCCCAAGAGGGCTTCCACACAGTCTGCAATGCTTTTGTCAGCAATACACTGCTCCGTATGCAAGTCATATGAGATAGACTGTTTTCCTGCATCAACGCCACAGTTTTCTTCTGACGGATTCCAGAAGCCCACTACAAAATCATCCTCTTCCACAGCCTTGCTAGGATCCAGATAGCACATAGCATCCCACGAGCTATAGTCAAAATCATCAAAATCCGATGAAAACTGCACGTTACCCAGGGATGACTTTTTGGGTGCTTTCCATTCATAGTTTGAATCAGTGGTTGAAAAGTGTGAAAGAGAAATTTTCTTCACAAAAGCCCCTGATCCCATTAACATATTATCAATGAATTTGATATGCTCCTGATCGTACTCCAGAAAATCATCTTCAAAGTCTGTTTCTTCCTTGGGTAACCTCCACATTAGGTCTTCATCCTCTTCATCATCATCATAATCATCCAGTTTACCATTAGCCAACAAGTTCTCCTTTGTCTATAAAAAAAAAACCACAAAAAATATGATAGTGAAGCGGGAAAGGAGAAACTTTTATTCCAGAACTGTCAGAAGAGTGAAATTTGTGTCTGCTAGTAATAACACTGATTTTTAATTGATGTTCCTAATTACATTGTCTGATCAGATGCACAATACAACCTCAGTTAACACTAGCATTCTAAGACTAGAATAATTGTTTTGGAATACAAAACCTTTATTACTAACCTATAATATCATACATTCTACATATAACACATGCTATGTTTCTTAGGAACTCATGCTTATACTTGAATGTGATGCACATACAATTAATTTTAAAACCACTAAACATTATATACTTGCACACCAAAATAAACAAAAGAAAGAATTCTAAAGTAACAAATTTAGAGAAGTACAAGAAACACTTTTGTATGTATCCTTTTCTCTAGCTGCTAAGTAAGGCTATTACAAATGTTTAATCAATGTAATTTTGAAGATTCTTTCTACACCCTTCTATGGCAAATAGTAAGGCATTTGCAGGGTTTACTCTAGTTACAATCACGATAGTCTCAGTTTTGGGACACACAAATGGAAAATACATTCAATGAAACAACTGTAAGAACTTCTTTACCCTAGTCCTTCAATAGTCATCACTTTAAGGAGCAAAATACATTTGTCTGTGCTCTCAAACACAGCTGCAAATTAAATCAGTCTACTTGGCAAACTAGAAGAAAATAAGTTTAGCGAATCAGCGTAGGTGATTGGAAAAGCATAAAAAAATGGCACGCTTCTGTAATATAAGTTCTTGTTGGTTGGTTGCTTTTAAACTGAATAATAACAAATACATTAAGTCATGAAGTAGGATAACAACTCAATGCAAAGGCAACTAGTATTAATCCTATCCTTTAAAAAAGTACATATTTGTTTAAAGTTTTTGGTTTTTCAGGCTATACTTATAGCTTTAACTAATTAAAAGAGAAGTTGAAGTTGTCACCAATTTTCTAATACTTACATACATACTTTCTAATACTTACATACATACCCACAACAGTAAAACTAATGATGTCTCATGTCTTTTCCCTGCTCACATTGAGCAAATTGGTACAGACTGATGTAAATTACAAACTGAACACAGATATGCCCAAACTATACAATGCTGTACAATTTGCCATGGCCCCAATCCAGGAAAGCACTTAAACATATTAGCTAAATGCACAAGTAGTCTTCCTAAGATCAAAAAGACTATTCACAGGCTCAACCCAGCATCACTGATGTCGGTGGGAATTCTGCCACTGAATTTGATAGGAGCAAGATCAGATTCAAAGTGCTTTTCTGGATCGGGTCCTGAAAGCCAACACCATTTTGAATCAAGTGAAACAGCCTATATCTGCCCTCAATCTACGTATGTCATATTGTAGGTCTTGGTCACTTAAATCTTGCAAATCTGTGAACCAGATGCTACCACTGGGGACCTCTCCCTTTGGGCCCAAGGCACCACTCTCTAGGGGTGCGGATGGGTGACAGCTGTAAGGTGCACCGGGCAGCACCTGAAACCATCTAAGGATCAAACAGATCACTACGTTCCTCATCAGGATGGAGTGGGCTTAGTTGGGTTTAGTGATGAGCAGGAAAAAAAAAAAAGAAGCGGCTACAGAAATTAATAGTTTAGACATTTTGCCAAAAGAATTTCTGCTGCTGTAATTACCCATCTCACATATACACAGCAGGGATTTCTCTATCTTTAATTGATCAGAAAGAGCAAAATTTGAGTTGAAACAGGTTTTTTTTTTGGATACTAGTAGCAATATAGTGCTCAAAATAAGACAAGTTTAGCCAGTCTCAACTAGAGCTAGCACTGATTTTTTCTTGTTACACACCACCTGTGGTATCTGTCACTGAAATAAAGATACATTCTCTGAATGAGACATGTCTATATGGATGATTCAAAACAGATTTCAAAACTGTTTTCAGAAAGATTTAACAAATGACAGATTTCATTTTTACTACAATTTCATTCACAAGTTTCTTAAAATTAATTTTAATAAGGACAGCTACGTGAACTACTTTTACATTGTTTGCACATCGTTTCGTGTATAAAAAATAATAATAAAATTCTAAGTTATGAGAAAGAAAAGTAGGTAAAGGAGCCAGGAAGCAATTTTGGTAGTTGATTTTTTTCATTGTTAGACAGCATTTCAAGAATAAATCAACAATGAACCCAGAAGAAAGAACCTTTTCTTAAAGAATAACTGATTGATTTTGAATGTTATGGCCATTTACAAGCTTAAGATAAATACATGTAAGTGCTTTTTTTTTTTTATGCTTTTTGGAAATCAGCTATTTGATCAAATGAACAAAAGACCACCTTTCCCCTTAATAAAGCTTGATAACACACACACAAAAATCAACATTTGACTAGGATGTTTTAGAAATAACTTGTCGTAATGATAGGAGATTTCTAGCCCTAGTCATAGACCATCAGCCCATGGATGGAGAATGAAATTTATACAAGAAAGCAAAACGTCCACTTGGCACAAAGCCCACTTCTTGCATCACTGCCTGCATTTTGGTCTGAAATTGTGTGTTTTACTCACAAATAACCAGTGACTAACAAAGTGGAAGAGGCCACTGAAGAGTTATGGAGAACTGAAAGCTTTTTAAAAGCAATGATTAGCTCCTGTCCCAAATGTGCTATTTTATTTTTAGAAAGGTATAGCAGTAAGTGTCTTTGAAATGAAGTCTTGGCACAATACAGAACCACAATAATCAGGTTGTTTTATTCTGCAATAAACAATTTATTTGCACAGCACATTTACCTAACAGTCCTCTCATGTGCCCTCTGGTGGTTCTATAATCCCGAGTGTGGCCTTCAGAATTGTGAAGAAGAAAAAAAATCCTTCCACCCTCTTCCCCCAACCTCCAAACAAGTCTCAAACATTTAAAGGTTACGTTACTGACTGCTGTGATCAGTGATATTTCTTATACATGTGGTTCTACTCTCGACATATGAGTTTAGTCAGAAAATAATTCGAAATATTCCTCATTAAGATTTGTCATTCTGAAGCTTTTGGTGATAGACAGGGAGGGCGTCTAAGCCAGCACGTTATTTTGGATGAGAAGTAGCTCTCAGTCATGCCCATGATGTAGCTAACAGCAGCGAACATTGAACATTTTCTCAAGCCAGTTCTAATCTTCACTCTGCCTCAGCACTATGAAAAACACCAATAACTCCTTTTCATGTATTCTACAGAGGTGGACTTATTATTTATTAAAAAGCAGACCATCTTCTGCCTATACATATTACAGCAAAACCAGTAATGATAATTCCATTTAAAATTTCCAAGAGAAATTTCAGAAAAAACTCCTGAGAGCATGCTAACTACCAGTAAAAATGCTTTTCTTCTCTGCTTTTCCATTAATGTATACGCTCATTACTGGATGATATTCAGTAAATTTCCTTACTTCAGGTTCTGTTCAGGATCAGTTTTCCTCTCATTTTCCATAAGTTATAATGAAGTTTTAGAAAGGAAACAAAGACACAGATTTACTTTTTTTTTGCTGAAAACATACCACTCTGGGAGGTGGGAGGAGATAGGGGTGAGAGAATACAGACACATGAATAATTATTCCTCAGTACATGTAAATAAAGTCTTACCATTTCATCTTTCTCCCACTTATCAGTGTTACTCTTGTCCTGGTTTACTACGTAACCAGGAGGAAGCCAATTGACCGGGGGATCAAAAATCGACACCACCATTCGACTAGGCAGTCCTTTCTTTTTTCCAAGGCGATACAAGTTACAGTTGCTGACCTTCAAGAAAAACACTCTGATAAACCTCTGGACATACATTTACACAAAAAATAGGTTAAAATGCAAAAGGAACAAAACAATTTTACATGTCAAGCCAGATCTTGTACCATTATGTATTCTCTCTAGTTCTCAAAAGGGAGTTCAGCTTTCTTAGTACAGTACAACCAACTCACAGCAAGGTACAGATTTATTTTTTTAAGGCCAAGCATATTGTGACAATTTCAGTTAAAGAAATCAGATAGACTAAATTCTCTTTGCAAAATAAAATTATTGCTACTTTTAAAATAATAGCAAATACAACCTGTACAAGTGTCATTAATTACCAGTATTAGTAATCAACATTCAGATTAGATTTGGAATGACAAATGCTATTATGGGTACATTGACCTAAAGCTTGGCAGTAGAATGTGTTAAGACAGTTCCGTATAACAAATCTTATAAAGTCATAATCCAGATGTTACTTTGATAGCCTGTAAAATTCTTTTAAATATTTCAAAGGGAAGGGAAAAAAGCACTCTCACATATACAAACATAATTCCTTTTCCTTTTTAACTATCAACTTCTGACTTTCATTTCTAATTTTACATACACTTTCCATGTTTCAAGAATTAAAATTTGAACCTGATATATATAACCTGAATATTCAATCACTTCCTTTATTTTAACTGTGCAATTCATTTAGCCCTCATTATATTCCAAGATTAAACTACTCAATCAATTCTCAGAGTGATGCATTTTATTAGAGGTAGACAATCAAATCCTTAGCATTTAATTGAAGTTACCACATTGTGTGTGGGGAAAAAAAAACCAAATCAAACCAAACTTTCACATGATTGATTATTCCAGAATTTAAAAGCAGCAGCAGCAGAACTGAAGACTCTGCTCAACACTGTTTACGTTTACTTTAAAATACTTTCAAAATAATTTTCATTTCTGTTCAGTCCTGTCCTTTCGTAGGCTAGTAATCAGCTGGTTTAGATTTCAAAATGAACTGCAGATAACAGTTTCAATCAATCACAGTTACGGCAGCATTAATCCTGTATTTTTATTCCTAATATGCATGCTACCCAATGTATAATCAGTAAAGCTGCTGAATTAAATCAACCTGTTGCCATTCAATCCTCTAGTGAAATTTTTACATATATGGCTTGTTACAGCATGGCTTTTACATAATATCATTGGATTGTTACTACTTACTTTTTTGCTTCTCATATACGACAGCCGTCCCTCATGAGCATCAGGGTAAGTGCAAAACAAGTATGTAGTGATGGCATGCTTTAAAAATGAATCACCAAGCATTTCTAGCCGCTCCAGGTTAAATCCATCACTAGCATTTGAAAGCGTCAAAGCTTGAAGAATGAGACCAGGATTAGGACCGAGAGTTTTTGAGGAGTACCCACTGGAAGGGTTCTTTTCAGAATCTGCTCTGTCTTTTGAAAGATTAATAGCTTTTGAAGTACTGGTGGTCACTGCCATTTTGGGGCATCCATCTGAGGTAGATCTGTTAGCATTTCCATCAAGGTATTTATTACTCAGTAGAGTACATTCATTGCTGGGCTTGGGCTGGTTCTCACTGCTGTATAAATTCTGAATGGGATATGAGGTAGTTGGTTGTACAGGTATTTCCTGCCTGCAGTAATTCAGCTGATTTCCTTGGCAAAAGTCTCTGTTAACTAAATCACAATTGCCATTGGCAAGGTTTTTATTATAAGAAACGCCATTAATTGCTGCAAGTTCTGCCGAGACATCAATTTGGAGTTTACTGGGTGACTCATTGAGCAATGTTCTGTAACTCACAGACATTTGGTCATGGTTTTCTGCAGAAGAGGTTCTGTTAGCACCTTGATGTGCAGCATTTTCAGGGACTACAATTGTGCTGTGCTTACAGTAATTTTCATTCTCTACTAAAGAGGAGTTAGGAACAGAGATGAAGGACTTGCTGTCAATAGACTTTTTCCATCCGAAGTCCAAGTTAGGGTATCTGTAAAGATACATGCTGATTTTGTTAACAAAAAAATATTATCATAAGACAAGAAAACTATATGAACATACAGGCTTAAAAAAAGCTACGTTTTTCTAAAAAGAACAGTGACCGCAGCATCTAACTTCACCATTCACAATCAAGTCTTTTTAAACTATGCTTCACTGAAAATTGACATGAGTTAAACAAACGGCATCAGTTTTAAATTCATGCAGTAATGGTTAAGTTTTCACCTTGTTTTCCAATGAAGTTAGACATCATACTGAAAAATACATGCTAAAAAAAAATACATGCCTGAAATCTGCAGGAAGTGATTTAACCCCTACACCAGCATCAGTGGCTGTTTGAGCTCTTAGTTCCTCTGCTGTCAAAAGGCAGTGCAGGCGATAAAGTATGCTGGGCAGGCAAACTGCTTTCCTCCACAATGATGCTGGAATAGGATGTATAGCACAGAGCTCTGGAACCAGTATCTGGGGAGAGGAGGGGGGAAGGAAAGAATTTTACCTGTCAAGGTAGTCATCAGGTCACTGTTAAGAGAGAGGCAACTTGAATGAGATACTTCTATTTTACCTGCTTATTCTGCAAACTTTCCCACTTTGCTTTCCTCTTCTCAGCACTGCTTAGTGGAAGTGCTTTCCCCTTCTGATTCAAATGGCGAGGAGTCAAAAGATTAAGTCTAAAAACCATGTGAAAATACTTTAATGTAAATACATAATTAATGAATAGAACTTACTAGCCTAAACTTCCTAAAGTGATGACTTATTCTTAGTATTCAACCTTAATGCATTGTGAAGTGACAGCACAGTCACCTCTGAAAAAAAAGAAAAAAAAAAAGGACTCAAGTTACAGTTGTTGCAACATAAGTACCAATCAAGAAAAACAATCTAATTATTTTGGAAACTACCAGCCCTCATCTTCATCACATTAAAAAAAGAAAAGGCACTTTATTGTCAAACTACAAACATCAGACACAAATATGACTGTTGTTACCTTGAAGATGTGTGGTCCACATCCAGCAGTGGCTGGTTGAGATTGGTCAGGTCAAGATTATACTTTGTTTTATAATATTCAGCAAAAGTTTCATATTCAGGGGAAGGGAATTTACTGAGTGGAGTAAGATCAGTGTATACATCAGCTACATAGAATCGGTGAGGCTGATCAAAATTTCGATACCTAAAAAAAAAAAGAGAAGTATTTTGGCATATATTATAGCCTTAGGGTAAAGCTTATGCTAAGTTTTTTATGTTCTAATGTGGTCATGTGATAAACTGTTAAATAGCTCGCTTGAGGTTTTTGTTTGGTGTGTTTTTTGTTGTAGAAACCATTTGTTTAGCTAACTGAAATGCTAAATGAGAAGTGTGCTATGAGATAATAAGAATGAAGTCAATCTATAATCTACAGAAACATTTAAATTGAATGCAGAATTTATGTCTTCAACATCTAATACAAAAACAAGCTCTGGACAACTATCTCCAAGAGTAATGCTGGAAATGATAATTTCTTAATTCCAAACACCTAACAAGCTTTATAATTTGGCTTTTTAACGCCTTGTCTCCTATGTGCAATGATCAGTACAAATGGAGTTCTCCTGCATACAAAGATTGTACTACTTCACATCTAAACAGGCATTTAATCAAGTCATCCTCCAGAATTAAAATACAAAACCCCAAATACCTAGTACGGTAAATTCACAAGCCTTCCAAGGACAATGCAGTTCTTGTAATACAGGCAGAATGCCAGAAAAATGAAGCCAGAATGCTGCAACACCTTTATTGTGGCTAGTGATGCTCATTAGGTGCTATGGTGATAAACATGCACAGGAAAATAATGATAATACAAAAATAATGAAATCAACATTCAATATTTAGATTTGCATATTAGCTTATTTTGTACTTTGATCTGCATATCTCATTTTAAGCTCCTGTCAAATATCTAAATAGACATCTCTAAATAAAATTAACACAGTATTAATGAGTCTTTTTAGCTTTCTTCCAAAGAGAAAAAAAAAAAAAAAAAATGAAGAAAACCATACTCCCAGGCTCTGTGAACTTCTTCATTGAAGAACATGTTGGTTAAAGGAGCTTTCAATAAATCCTTTTTTCTTTTCTTATTCACAATCATGCCTATTCTGAAGAATTCAATCAGAACTGTACCAACACACAGTCACTGTATTATGCTTCCCCTGAGGAGCTTACAGCCAAGCAGGATAAAGAAGAACAAGCACATATTTCCACCATTTTTATGTTGACTGAAAACCAGAAGTACTTCAAATTCTGAGATTTCTTAATGTATGAAACAAGGTCAAAGAATTTTTGGCTTCTCCCAAGCCTGAACATTATCAGATGGTAAGTAATAATTCTCATAAAAGAGAGGTACTCAGCCACCTAATCCAGCCCCACCCTCAAATAAATGAAAAAAATGAGAGGGAAGGGGGGAGAATAATACTGGTTTAGTCATTGAAGTCCAGGAGCTGTGCTAATTCACACCACCTATGAGCTACTTCTATGGCGTTAACTCCGATCTCATGTAGTAATGTTCATACACAGTGATGGTCCACCACCACTTTTTTTTTTTTTTTTTTTTTTTTTTAAACACACTAGCATTTTTACCACAGTAGTTATCAGCACAGGCAGGAAGACATTTAAAGAAAAAAAAAAAAGCCTAGCATAGATGAGGTTTATCTTACATATATATTCTGCAATTATCATTGTTTACTGTATAGCAGGTACAAGCACAAGCCAGTCAATTTGCTTTATTCACATCATCCCAAATATGATATAGGGGAAAAATTAAGTCTCCACAAAACCTACCAATTCTGGAAAACCTCTGAATATCCAGTTCATACAATGATGTAAATTTCTCCTCTAAATACCACTAAATAGAAAGATTCTTTTAACTGTTTTTTGTTGGGTTTTTTTTGTTGTTGGTTTGTTGGTTTTTTTTAACTTGTTAATCTTTTCCATCTACCATTAGCGTACCTTCCTTTAGCAGGAATAATTCCTTTGATGTGAATAAGCAGTAATTAGGGAACAAGACACCCACTCAATGTTCCAAATTAAAATTGGTTTCAGTAGGCCAGATCTTGATGAAGTTGCAACATTTTATCAAAATACTACATAAGTTTTGTGGTGAACTCTACTACTCCTAATAAAAAGGTAATGAGACTTGGCAGGCCTAAGCACTTAACTCCTATGATATAAGATTAACCATTGACTAAAAAATATCTTTAAATTATTTGAGACGCTGAGACCACTGGATACCTTCAGACTAACAGCATACATTTCCTATAAGCAGTTCTGTTGCAGATACTAACATCCCCTCATTACAAGTATTTGTATAAATACAATAGGTACCTACTTAAGGTATGCCTATAGCACTCACCGTGGAATGATAACCGCATCCTGGTAATCTTCTAACTTGAAAATAAACGGCATTTCTTTTGTATACTGTGTACTGGGAATGCCTGTACGCGCCTCAGATTTCTCAATGTCTTCCATAAACTTAAAGTCAATGTCCAAAGTGCTGGAGTCATCAACTTAAAAAGGAAAATGCATAACTCAGTTATTCAGGAGAGAGTTTTCCAGGCTGAACTTTTCTGGGAAGTTATAAATTACAAAGTTTTTTTATTATTCTATACACACATTTGATTATTTCCACAAAGTTTAAAAGCAGACATAAATACGATTTTAGACCCTTCTAGAAACCTAATACAAATCAACTCACACCACCAAGTTAAAACTAATTTGGAATTGTGAAGAAGTGATAAAAATGTAATGCCAAATTTTCATACTACCACATATGGTATTATTTCTACAGCTAACACCAGAAATTAACATAAACATTAACAAACATGTTGCCAAAGGAATTCAAAGTGAATATTTAAAAAACAAGAACTCTATTCTTACCAACATTAAGAGGTAGAACACAATAGGCTGAATCAGCTTCTGTGGGTTTGAACTCTAGTGCAGGTTTCTCAAGACGAAGAATATGTGAAAAAATGTACTGGTGGAGTCGCGTTATCAGCTCAAGCATTTGCAGAGACAGAGTAAAACCAGACTTCTTAAGCTCAATAGATATTGTAACTTCTCCAGAGCGAGTATACACAGGAAAGTGAGGAATCTAAATAACAAAAAAGAAAAAACAAAAGAAATCAAGAGAGAAAATTCAGACTAGAATTCCTCTACAGAGTACTGGTTGTTTAGTTCAGATGCTGAGGTAGCGCTTGCCTGACCCCACAGCAAACTGGATCAGAATTTTGACCTTTGACGACCTTCAATTATAGGTGAGATTTTGAAGGCATAAAGAATGTTGGTTTGTGGTTGTTGTTTTTTTAATAGTTATTCTGGTGTTTTACAGTTCTTTTTATATAAGATCAAGTAAAAATGGAAGTCTTTTCCATTATGGAGGAAGAAATGTGAAACCCAGCAATATTCCTGAAATGTTTTCTTCTGCAGACAATAGAAAACATAATTTGATGAAAAGTCTTCCTCAGCTGAGTCTCATCCACAGAAAAAGTCTTTCTATTAAAAAAATATTCCTATGCAAGAGGTACCAATTTCAATTAAGATGGCCTACTTTTTCTGCTGCTGCAGACTAGGAATGCTGAGATGACTTGTCACTACAGCTTTCACATAGATAAGGTAGTGCTGCAGGCCATCTCTGGAGCTGATACACCACTCCTATCATACCTCATACAATAAAGGAGAAACATTTTCCATTTGCCACTGCAAAACAATAAAAAGCAAAGTTGTATACAGTTTATCAAAAATAGAACAGATTGTTCCACCACTAAAGAAAGAAAATGAAGTGGTGGCTGGGCTGGAAGAATATTATTGCTTATTTTCTGTAGGTTACCTGATACAAGCAGCATTTACAATCATTTCCAACTCTTCAGTCTAAGGGTAGGGAATAAGTGGAAAATGACAGGTTGTAAGGCATGTAGAATAAGGAAAGGAGCTAGATTCATTACCTGAGGTATAGGTTTGGCTGTCAATATGCCAAAACATCTTGTTGTATCCTCGGGAGGATATAGCTTTCGTCTCCTGAAGTTGAGCTCATCAGGCAGAGGAGTCGTTAATACCATTCCTATTACATACAAGTAACAGGGCTGATCAGGTTTGGGATAACTATCCCTCAAACACTCTGGAATCTAAAAATAAAAGATATAAAACATGAACATGATAAAAATCAGCAAAATTCACCTAAAGACTATTCTTTGAAGAAGCCTTTACATGTTTACTTAGAAAGTATCGCTAAAAATTAAGAATAAAAAAAATAATAATCTGAACTTAAGAAATTTTTTCTTTCTTAAGCAAAACCATTTGGTCAGCAGCCTGGCCTGGTCACCGGGAGATCTGTCCAAACACTTGCACCAAGGGAGCACGATACTCCCAGATCTTCCTATTGTCCAAGAGGCAACTTCCATTACATCCTTAAAACTTCCTCCATAACCACCTTGTGTTAGAAATGCAAGTCTAACTGTAAAACACAGACAACCCTTCACCACTAAATACAACTTCAGTTTTGATGCCAATTTCCATATTTAGTCAGTAACTCTGGAGCACACTTTACAGCCAAGGTTTTTGGACCTTAACACTAGAAACATTAAAAAAAAAAAGGAAAGAGAAAGATAAACGGGCACCCACAGAAAAAAAAACACATCCCAGTAATTCAATTTTCATATAAGCTTGGCCAAACTTACGGCTTAACACAGATTCTTTTCCCCAGCAGAACTGCTTAAGTATCAAAAATGGGGGTTTTTTTTATACATTTGGGACAAACACGCAAACAAAATTTGATACACCGCCCCTCTACCCAGGCACTACACTATATGAGTTTTCTAATAACAATTTTATCTTGCAGATGTGAATACTCACAAGAGCCACAAGCACTTTTAACTGCTGCTCATATTTGCCATAGACCTTAAGAAACTGATTTATGTTTGTTAGGAGTTCATTACTTTGTAGGTCTCAAAAATGATCCCCCTGTTTATCTAAAACTAAACTGCAATACATGTAGTCCTGGATTTTAGAAGTTATACAGTAGAAAAAAAAAACTATGGCCTTGGCTTAATGGAAAATTACTCATAAGTTTAATAACTCTATTAAGCCCAAGAGAATCTTGCAGACCTTAAACATTTGCCAAAGCTTCTTTTCCAGATGTGAAAAGTTGGGACAAAAGCAAGGGAAAGTATTCTTGGATTCTGTATTAAAAAAAATAACCAAGAAAGAATGATGCATCACTTGACAAATCAACTCCTCTGAATGAGAGATATCATAATTGTGCATTTTATGAGTCACTCCTATTCCAAAAATCACTAGTGAGGTAAGAGAACCGAGAAAGGCACTTATAACAAGAACATTGTGCAAAGATTCAAGCTGTTTGTGAAGTACTGCAAGAAGGTTTTCTCATCTGTCGTTCCCTCTGTAATATACCCTGTGATGCCACAGTATCCTTTCCTAAGCTTTCCTAATAACCAATTATTTAAACTACTAATAAAACTGGGGCATGTGGAAGATGCCAAGAATGGAATTACTTAAGGGCCATCACCATAACTGAGGCTGCACGTGAATGTACAACACAGCACCGTAGCCTACTACTGTGAGTGTACGTGCTGACTTTCCTACGTGAGACCAAAGGCTACCGGTTTCTTCATGAAACGCAAAGATTATCAGAAGCTACTACACAATCTATTCTGGATGAGTTACCTGTCCTATTCAAAGGACCTTAGATAGAACCTGAAACAACTGCAGGGGTCTGGAGAAGGGTGTTGCAAAACACTCTGACAAAACTTCTTTTCCCCATTTTCTCTTTCCTTTAAAGTATCAGACACTCCTCCAACAAAAAAATATCTAAGAAGTCCAATTCTACAAACTGATGTGGCTGAAACCTGTTGTAACAGATCTACGGACAAGTTACTTAATCATGCAGAGCTACGGTAACTATCTTACATGACCCCTTTAGCAAGTACAGTATTTAGAACTATTTTAAAAGCAAAATCTATTAAAAAGTATACTTATTTGATATTTTAAATCTAAAATTAAGAAATTCTGTGTTCGACCAGCAAAATCACCAAACTAAACCAAGCATCTTTAAAAACAAATAAATAAATAAATTCTGTGTTTAGCACCTGGCAGGTAACTTTGACCCCCTGGGCATCTCCTTCAGTCTTCAAGGAATCGTCTAGAAAGCCAGTCATTCTTCCTCTGCTCTAGTATATTTACCAGAGAACTTAAAAGTTTTTACAGATTCCCAGTGCAGGACAATTTTTCCTCCCAGTTATTTCTATACTAGGCAACTACAGCCAACAAGCTTCATAGAAAGCGTACATTCTTTGAACTACAGGCATGCTTCCAAAGCATATGGTTGCATAAGCTCATTCAGGTAATAGTGCAAGTTTCCATACTGTTAGAACTGCAAAATATTTCCATTATAAATGAAAGATTTGTTGTAAGAGATTCTTATCAGAAAAGATTAAGAGTTGTCAGTTTTGTCTTTTTATCAGTACATAAAGCATTTGACCGGAGATGTGTACAGCAGTCAGCGATACTAACAGCTTTAGGATAGCACTGTCTTCGTTTTGTAGAGCCCGGCCTTCCTGGAACATTGGTTTCTTCTTCATCATGTAAATCAAGCTCCTCCTCATATTTAACCGTTTCTTTACCAACTGGCATCAAATGATCATCCAGTTCACCTGAATATTATGAAAGAGTACAAAGGAACAGCATTAGGAACAATCAAATCTCGGTTCCTTCACATACTACGCAGCAGATGTGACTGACTGCTCATGAAAACACGTCACCTAAGTTTTTAAAATATACTTACTACTGCATAGCTCCAAAAGTGTAACTTTGGGGAAAGTGTGACAAGATCTGAATTTCTGGCAAGAATACTTATAGTAAACATCTCTAAAATTTTCATTTAAAAAAAATCAAATTTATAATGAAAATATCAAAGAAAAAGAAACCTTTTTGCCCATAAATACCAATCAGTGACTGAAACACTAATTTAAAAAAATCACTCCCATGGAGTTATGCCAAGAAAGAGGGAACAGTTGTATTTCTGTATCCTTCTAAGAAGGGAATTATTACTCAACAGTAAGTGTGCACCCTCAACACTGAGTTGAGCCATCATGGTGTTATTCTTGGATATATTTATTGGTATGAATTCAGCGATCAAAAGGTTTAACTCGGACCAAAAAAAAAAAATACAAATCCCAGACCTACAAATCTGTTTGCTTAAAAGATACATAAATACTCCTGTACTTCATCAAAGCACCCATAACATGGAATTCGTTTTAAAACATTCCCCAATAAAGAATATGCTCCATTCTACTTACTAGAGACAACAGAGCTGAAATAATCCTGCAATGTCCTATTTTTGGAACATGACTTATGATACAGTAGAGAATAAAATAAATTTAGGGCTGTGCATTTTATATTTTAATTTGTTAAAATTCACTTCAAAAAACAAGTTATTTCTTGGCTGCAGGATGTAATCCCCGACCTATAATAAAAACCTTGTAGAGAACAAGACTCTTTTCCCCTTTATTAAGTATATTCGATGTTAGAATCCATGTGTCTTGTATTAATATTGCATTTGCTATTTAAGACAAAATATGTTAAATAACAAGATTCCCCTGGAAAATTTAGCTTACAAGATGTACGCTAAGTTAGTAAGTTTGTGATCATATCACAAAACAAAGCAAGAGAAAGGAAGTTATTGTAATGGCTGTAGCAGAAATGCATGTGTATGCATAACATCTGTACCACATTCAATTTGTCCATTTTAAAACATTCTTTACCAAAGAGGTGTTGCTTTCCCAGTTCTTACCAATTTTGTGCAGTTTTTCACAGCAAATAAGAGCTACAACTCTCTCAGCCAGTCTTGCACAACTCATTGGAGGACCCTATAAACATTTAAATACTTCATATAAACTTGAGTTGATTAGCACATTACTTATTATACATGTTACAAACAGTTAGTTTAATTTAACACAAACAGTAGGTAAGCAAAACTCAGCAAAATACTACATTGACGACATTGTGAAGATATTCAGACTTATGTTGTTTTTCCACAGAAGCTAAAATTACGAGTTTTTGAACTCAACTAACTATTGATCAAAACCAATAAAGGACTTTTTCCTACAACTGATATAAGTGTGTGAAAAACCAAGGCACTGGAAAGAACATCTAAATATTTTTGCCTTTGGAATGAACAGTAACTGCTGGAAAACAGATTAGAACAGATATAAATAGGGATCTAAATACAGTTACAGAGCAGAATACAGGAGAAGAAAAATCATGTAATTTTCGTTACAACAATGAAAGAAACTAATTCTAGAAGAGGCACACACACACACACATCTATGCCAACATGTTCACTTATTTCTATGCTTTTCCTTCCCCAAATACCTACAACAATTGAAGCTCGAAGAGGTGAGTTGATTGGCAGGTAGAGAGTAGAGTAAAACGTATGATCAGGTAGTTCTCGGGTTTTACACTTGGGAGCTAGGTGTGTAAATGGATCACTTGGTAATCTAGCGCAGTACCTAAGTTGACAAAACATTTTACAAATCATCAAAACCTGCAAATTGAAACCTAAAGACATTTCAATGGAATCTTGCCTTACTGGTGTAAACGCTACAGAAGAGGGTTTCAGGCCATACTGAGCACTGCAAGGGTACACTGCTAACTGATGTTCAACTAACTGCTGAGCAGGAGACCTCCAAGTCCTTCACTACAAACCTGGTCTCTAGAAAGGTGGTTCCAAGGTTGCAATGATGCACAGAACTATTCAACCCCCCAGGTACCAGAGTTTGCATTTGTCTTTGTTTAATCTCTTAAATTTAGTGTTGTCCTATTCCTCCTATTTGTCATGGTTCCCCTCTGAATGGGCCGCCTTACCTCCACTGCACTCATTTCCCCCTCTCCCACCTTGGTGTCAAATGCAAACGTGCTGATGTTAAATGGTACTGGACTTCTTAATGGCTCATGAGGAATGCCATGTGTAAGCAGCTGCCTTTGAATCATCGACCATTACACCCCTTGAATCTGACTGGTTTGCCAGGTTTTGTTTACCAGGCAGTCTACTGAAATGCTCTGCATCTCATGAATTTGGCTGCTAAGGTAATACGGCAATCGCACTGAAATCTTTGCTGAAGTAAATGACATTCACTGCTTTTCTCCTGTTTCATAGAGGCAAGTAAGCATTTCATCACACAGGAGACAAGGTTGGTCAGGCAAAAAACTGCCCTCGATATAACTCCTGCTGACTGCTGCCCACCACTTTTTCCTTTACATGCCTGCAAACAGCTTCCGTGAGGATTTGGCACATAGTATTCCATATGACTAAGGTAAAATTGACCAGTCTGTAGCTCCCTTGATCTTCTTCCTTGCCTTTTTTCAAGTGTCCTGTCACTGAGGACCTCCTCTAATTGCCATGGCCTTAGAAAGATGATATTGGCTTGGAAGCGTATCATCCTGCCTTGTGGACTTGTATTATGTTCGGCTTGCTCATTATGTTTTTGGTTTTTTTTCTTTAAACATGACAATAAATGGCTATTACAAATGTGAATATTAGACCTAGAAGATTTTACTAGTTTTCAGAAGACACTTTTTTCTTTTAAAGCTAGCTTGCCAAGAGCAAAAAAAAAAAAGAAAAATTTAATCCTTTTATCCATTTTGAAAAGGACTGTTTTCAGGGCAGCTTATAATGAAATAGGAATCAGTATCACTAAATTTATTACCTGAGCTAGAACCTCTGTAGGATAAAAAGACAAAAACCAAACTATCCCCTTCATACTGCTGTGACCACTTTCTTTAGGAGGGGAAGATCCTAAAAGAGTCCTAAGAGGAAATGCATACAATGCCCCAGCCTATGCTTCCATGTTGCGAGGCAGACTAAGAAACTTTTTATTTAAAGACAAGAAGTAAAAACCGAATATGCCTCTTACCTATTTATGTGTCCAATAGCAGTGTTAATAGTAACTCTTGGACTGTTCTCATCTGGCCTCAACACATAGGGTGGAAATACATCATCATCATCAACAACAGGTTCAGTTTCAGTATCATTGGTATCGACAGATTTTGAGCATTTGTTTCTCAGGATCTTAACATTTCAAGAACAGAGCACAATGAGAGATTTTTCCTTTAAAATACTACAATAAAATTTTAAAACAGGCACATTCCATTCCTCATACCTTCTCAATTGCTTTGTACGTCTTAAGATCTTCTTCAAAACTTTTGATTTTGTCTGTATCTGCTAACATGATGTAATTGGAAATTGGTGCTCTAGCTCTTCCTTTTGACTGCACGTAGGAACGGTATTCTGTGGGCAAATCAAAACGCACCACCAAGTTGCATTTTGGTATGTCAACACCCTCTTCTACAATACTAGTAGCAATAAGTAGGTTGGTCTCATGTGCACGAAATTTTCTAAGAACCTGCAAAAGTAATGAAGACAAATTTGAGAGATTAGTCTGAGACCTGATTCCATCACCAGATTCATCAAAAGCCAATAAAAACAAGGAAAGCAGATCAGACATTCCAAAAACTTGCCTAAATATGCAGATATAAAGTTATTACAAAGTCTTTTTACAAACACAGGAAGACTATTTATCAGAACAGGCAGCTTTCTAGGAATCAGATGTGGTCTGTGGAATTACACATGTCTAAGAAGCTACTACAGCCACTAGGAATGGAGAGGATCCCACATATTTCTTTACAATTTTTCAGCTACAGTATTAAAAAACGCTGCCTTCAGGACAGCATCTTTTCCAACTATTTCTGAGGTTGAAACAACCAAGGGGCAAGCGAAGGGAAGCATGTTCTAGAGCTGGTACTTTTGGTATTTATACTATTTACTCAAAAGGGAAGGTTTGGGGGCAAGGGAGGAAGTCAGTCAGAAGAACAACCCAGCTGGGAGGTGAGGGGGAAGAATAAAAGCATTTGCTTTCAAAATATTTCGCATGCTTTAAGTGAGGTCAAAATCACAGGGTTTTATATTTATAACATTTAATGATTTACCAAATTCACATCTAGCAAAGATAAATATTAAAACAGGCTTAACCATTTAAAGTGTCAGGAACCTGGATTTTCTTTACAGTATTACAGTACTACTACTAATGCAATGCAGAAAAATTAGATGGTTGATGATCTGACTAGATACAAACATGGATTTTTATGTGAAGTTTTAATTTCTGTTTGTAAAATGTGACATAGCAATATCTCTAAACACGGTGGGGGGGGTGTTGGTTTTGTTTTGTTGGTTTTGATTTTGTTTTTTTTAATGAAGAACATCTGTATCTCCAATAAGTATGCATATTTGTTAAACCAAAGGTATTCCCTGAACTTCTGATTGTACATAGACTCTGCCTGTTGGCTCATTTTGTTTTTAAAGACACACATACACAGAAAAGAAACCAAAAGAGTTCTGAAAGTACTGCTAGTTTAAGTTATTTTTCTTGAAGTTACCTCTTCCTGTTTTCTGAATTCTACTTCCATCTGCTTGTTACGAGGCTGGTTCTTGCCAATGCCATGTCCAGTTATAAAATTGCTGCTGATGTAAGCGAGTTCTGGATCCTGCTTGCCAGCTTCTTTTATCAACCTAAAAATATTACATGCGCCTTTAGCAGTCACACGACTCAGAAAATGGAAGACAATCTTTTGTTTGCAAGACTTACATTAAAAGAAGAAATAGAAGCATGACAAGTAAGCCATGCTAACACATAAACTGACCTTAGTTTTCTCTAAAAACACGAGTGCTAGTGAAAACCTCTGTAAGGATAATAAAAGACTGACTGCATACATACAGCATGAGCGTGCATGCATCACATGCATTTCAGATGTAGCACGGTAAAACCAGATATTTTTTAACCAATCTATTACTCTAAGGCTCCCTGTTGTTAAGATCCTACTCACAACCGGTTTAGTTAATCTCATTTTCTGTAAATGATGACTGATTTCAGCAGAGAGACCTCTAACTGCTCCCTCAAAGTATGTTTCCCCAATATAAGGTATTAATTTTTAGGTTAAAACATAGATTGTTATTCTCCTTAATATTAAAATACATACTCTTTCAGGTATACTAATGACAAAATGTTGACCTTCTTTTCTAAAGAGCGATACTCAGCTTACCCAGTGAGATGTTTACTACTTTTGAAATTGATCCAAGTGTATCTACAATTGGAGAATTTAATCCAATTCTTGAACAGGAACACTGAACAGGGAGGTGAGGATCATCCATGCTCTCAATTTATTCCCCTATGTCCACAGAAAAGGCTGGTCTCTGCACTGTTTTGATTTCACGGACAAGGTAGAAGATTGCTCGTATAAACAATGCACTGAATCTAGAACTAGGCGTTTATGGATTTAAAAGCATAATTACACTGTGCAATCAAAATAATTATGCTGTAGCATCCTTAGTTGATCTGCTTTCAGCACAGACAGAACCTGGGATTTCTCAACTATAACAGGTTTTCGGGCAGCAAAGCCAATAAAAATCAAGGGATGATATACAAAAAAGTCACACCCCTTGCACACTTACTACAGCCATCCCAGTACCACTTTGCTCATAGCACATCCATCATGGCCGTTACCAGGTGGCTCCTCATATCCAAAAGATAGCCTGCCTCTGTGTACCTCCAACAGTAATTCCAACCTTTCCCAATTACATCTCTAGTAGTTCTGCCTCACATATAAGACGACAGGGGCTCTGCCAGTCCCCAGCTACATGCCGACGCCCTGACCAGCAATCTGCTGCCAAACCAGATGGAAAATGGCAAAACTCTCCCTGGCCTTTCTACCCTTGGAAAACTATTGAAGTCTCTCCCCTTTACCCGGTTTCTGTTTTAAACAAGATTTATGGAAACATAAACCACCTTGAAGACATCCTTCCTTTGCAATCTGTTAAAACTGAAATGGACAGGGAATATAGACAAAAGAATGGAAAAGTGGCAAATAGCTTGCTATCCTTACGGAAACAGTCTAGAAAGATCCTCCCGTACTAAAAATGCATGCGATTTGTTAGTTCAAGGCTAAACAGGTTCACATTTCTGGATGCAGTCTAGGCTCTTTAGACAGACATGCTAAGAAAGCATGGGTTAATAACTGGACAAACTCCCAAATTATTTTTTTTTTTTACATTTCTTTTTCCACATAGCATTTCTGTCAAGTCATACAGCTTCAGTTTGAATACCTACTACGCATCTCCAACATTCTTACTGTATCTCATTTATTATAGAAGTTGACAATCAAAGCCATCTGAATAAACATTTCACTGTGCACATCTTCCACAAGTTCTTGAGAAATACTCAAGACTTCATCCTTGCAATTAAAAAGCATTATAAGTGGTAGATAACAGGTGTTGTTTTTCAAACAGATACAAACACTTCTGCTTTCAGACCCCTCTCTAAGGGAGTTGAGAGGCACCGTAATGGAAGTGGAAGGAAACTGGGCTTTAGAAAACATTTTCTCTTCTGCAAAGTAGCTTATAAGCACCAGAACTCAACTGTATACACCAAATAAAACAGTAACTGAGCCACTTCATCTGTTGTGTGTAATAATAATCAAAGAATAAGTTGAGGTTTGTTTTCTTTTTGTTTTTTTTTTTCTTTTTTTTTTGTTGTTGTTTTTTTCTAATTTGTACTATTTACAGTATGTACAGTGGCTGCTGCTAAAGATCTCTAAAGAAAGAGATTAGCTCTAATCACCGCCTCCGAGAAAATGCCTTTTCTTCCCATTTCTTCTAGAAAGTACAACACATGCCATGAATTTTGCCCTTCCCCAGTCATCGTGGACTTCATAAAATGGGATTCTAGTCTATAAATACCACCATAATAAATATATCTTAAGAAACATTATACTTCTGCTTAAAGTTAGTTCTGTATAACGATCCATAATGGATTACTGTAAGCTTAAGTGGTTTTGATATAGTAATTCAAACACTCATTAATTCCTTATGCAGGAGACATTTTTTCCACCTGTATATACAGCATAAATATAGGTCTAATCAGCAGAGGCCCTTCAACCAAGTCCACTCAGTTGAAGTGAGGTTCTCCACTGAAGGCTTTCGGTCTTAATTTCAGGAGCCCAGGTCTGCTGATCATCCAGGTATTTTGAGATCAGGTGTGTTACATGAGGTAAAGGAGCACATTGAGAGTCTGCTAGCTAGCTTTCAGAAGCAGATAAAAAGTTACATATAGTTTTATTTTCTGCTGCCAATAACCTGTATCAAGGTGCCTAAAGCTTAAAGATGGCAGAATTTCGTCACCTATTTGATCTAGACATCATATTCTGTCAGGCTCAACAGCAGTTAGGATATAGAATAGTGCATAAAATCAGCCTACAGGAATGCACAGTGGAAAGAGTATAATTCACATTCATAACTTAGAGAAGAAAAAAAAAAAATCACAATTCTGTTCACTCCCTGTAGGATAATGAAATACTCATTTCAGCTCAGCAAAAATTTATCAGAATCTGTTAGTGTTATTTCTTCAGGAGTTATTAACAGAACATGTTCATTTCACTGAATGGCTTAGTTTGTCTCATAGTGTGTATTTATGTAAACGTATTTAAAATTGCAGAAAAGGCAAAGAAAAAAGAAGTTCACAAAAAACACACAGGCAAGTCTGCAGATCAAAGAATATATTATGCACTCAAACTATTGACTCCAGCAAAAAGGTAACAACAGAAGGGACAGATTCAGAGGTAACCAGAATGCAATAAACAAATTGCACAGGACATTTAGCACGCTATCAAAAAAACCTACCAAAAACCCCCAAAATCATTACCAGTGAATAAATCAGATGCCATTCACAGTTTGCAGCAAATAGTATCCAACAATTAAGTGTTATGTATAACTAACATGGATCACATTCAGGAACAAGAACCGATAAGGAACTAGAGTACTGCAAAGTATATCTTGGCAAATATTCCAGGGCTCGTGTTTTTCTTGGTGGAGACTGTAAGAAAGTGCTTAGTGTTTAACTGAACAGGCGTTTTATAAACACCAACTCTTAAAGTAGTACTGGTAAACCTTAAGAGATTTTTGTGCAAAGGCAAATTTGATTTTCTGTAGACTTGGGTCATATAATAATGTGATTTAGTAATGTAATGGTAAAATTTCCAGAAGTATTGCACTCAGTAGGTTAGAGAAGTTTCCAGCATCCATTGCAAATAAAAATTTAAAGACTGATTAAGACAAATCAGTATATGGCTATCTTACAGGTTAAGTACAGTATTTCACATTTTGCCTTCTCAATAAATCAAATTACAAACTCAGGTCTCAAACAAGCCTTTGAGTATAATTCCCAGACACATGCTCTCCCAATCCACCCCACAGCCTGAATTATAATTTTTTTTTGTTACTCTTTATGCAGATCCAGTATGATCTCCAACTTTAAAATAGAATTCTGAAAAATACAAGACAATCCCCTATATATTCACAATATTAACATCCACATGCTGGCAGCTGAGTTTGCCTTTTTTCTTTTTTTTTTTTTTAAAGGAAGTTTTTTTTAAAATAAAAAGCTTTACCTATTTAGAACAACTGCTGTGTATCTTCTTTCCACAAAAATAATTCCACATAAAATATTAGTAAAGGGAGATGGGAAATTAGTCTCTGGCTTCTCTTTCTCCTCAATTTCTTCATCCTCATCATCATCTTCAGAATCACTCCAAGATACGTAATTATCCTGATTCCTATTGTTATACCATTCAACACTTTCAAACTGCTGCCGTTCATATGGTTTATATTTGCGCAAGATTTCAAGCAGCTTTATTACTTTTGGGGTAACAAATTTCAGGTCAAGTGAGGCAGGCGAGAAGTGCTCTTCACAGAGTGCATGTATTTTCCTTAGGAAAGTGTCTGTAAACAATAAAAATTTCCTGTGCAGCTCCTCTTGTTCGTGTTTGATATACTTCTGTAGCTCTCTCACCATCATCCCAGCTACCTTATCTGCACACCAGGGTCCCAGAACAACCAACACAGCTCGACAGTCTGACAATATCTACAACAAATGAATTCAAATATCAGTTCAAAGAGTACATTCATGAACTATTCATTTAAGACTGGGATCTTGTTTCTCATATAGCACAATCTTTGTAAGGATTATGACAACTGTTCAATTATAAAAATATTTAGAAGTCTGCTTTTGTTACTTAGATGACCTTGGGAACTTTGGTGTTTCTAGTGGAGCAAGTTCCTCCCTCTCCCCTAAATTATTACAACTAAACTTTGAAATTTGTACATTTCTGAATCTCAAAAAAACACCCCAAGTTTAAAGAATATTTTTACCATTTTGTAGAATTATAATTTGAAATTTACTTTAAGATAATTATGCTAAAAAGGAGAATATTTCTTGAGGAAGCTAGATGAACAAAGCAGAAATTATTACCCTTTATATTTAACATAGATATAATAAAAATAAATGCTTTACTAGGCATTTTTACTTTATTTGTTACTGATACTTGCCAGGGTTTCAAAAGCATCTAACCAGAAAGTTGCACAGTGGCCTCAGGGTAATCTTAGCAAGTCTAGTCTCTCCAAGGAAAAAAATTAGAGGTTTGTATGTGCAGGTGGAATAGGAAAAACAGAGAGAACTATACCGTACTCAGCGTACAGCACAGGCACTTGAGTACCATCAACACCTTATCTGATGGCAAGTTGTTTCCTCCTGAAGAGTCAAGTGGTCAAAAAATAAAGTAGGAATCCAGGAATAGGGTACATTGGTCATACTATTAAAAAGGCTCATGATTTGGATGTACTATTACAACATAAGAACTACGACAGAACTATAACAACAGCAAGGATGACACAGGTTTCAGATGCTGCTTTAATTTTTCTTCTTTCTTCCCTTCTGAGAGGTAGTAAAGAAGAGGTTATCATCTTCTTTACACTATCCTCCCTGAAGTTTGTTAGCTGTAAGTCTTAATTAAGGGCAAAATTTATCTAAGCCAATTGTAACTGCACACTGAGCCTTGATGCTCTCCAGTGCCAAGATAAAAGGCACCTCAGGCTGAAAACTGGTTTCTTTTTCTTAATATGGGTGCCTCCATCTTCTTGGAGCGCTACTGGATCAGAAAAAAAAGCACTGAGGGTGACGTGCATTAGAAGCATAGCACTTAATTCACTCTTCTGGACTAAGCAAATCCTGGGGATTGCCCCCAGCTGCCATCATTCCTTAAATATTTTAGCATATTACATTTCAAGTTTAGCACAGAAGTAACCAGGACTTCCTTTTCCCATGCAACTGTAATAGGCTGCCTTATGTATCATCCTTCCCTTTGGCCCAAATGATCTTTTTCTGGACAGCATCAGAGTACTGAATTTCTAAGAATGTTAAAGAAAAGTGGAATACTTTGGGCTGAAGAAATACATTCTCCAGCTTCCTCATGGACTATTCTAGAGAGATGTGACTCATTACTGACTTCTTGTTAAACAGACTTACACACCTGAACAGCTGCACCTGAGGAGGCAATTCCAAACCAAAGCCCAAGAGGGAAAAAAAGCTGCCTGGACCCCAGACCCCACGTGTGACAGGTCCCTGCTCAATGCACCATGCCTTCTGGACTCTGCCATCTTGCATAACAGCATAGGGGCAAACACATAGAAAGGTAGGGGCAAGCTTGAGACTCAAATTCCATTCCAGCAAGGTGTGAGTGGCACCAGTCCAATATTGTTCAAAGATAAACTGTAGATCTCCGGCTGGCATTTTTGCCTGAATTCTTGCTTTATCATCTTTTATATATAGCTGGGGACAGTTTTTCCAGATAATTCCCGCAGCATTACTTCCTCTTCTGTACTGAATTATTTAAAAGTCATGGGAGATCACGAGGATGTCAAATTCTTGGTTTCAGAAACAAGGAGCCACAACATCAGGGTGCAGAATTATTTTACTGCCTTAAGCAAATTTGAGTACAAGATTCTCTAACCATATGACGTTCTGATCAGTGGTTGGCATTCGAGCCCTGCTCATTTGAGAAAAGACTTGCACTGTTAGTGAATACAAAAATCAGAAGTATTTTTGCTCAGATACTCTAAGCTGGTTGGGTTAGAAAGTTTCAGTAAAGTAACATATATGACAAAGAAGAAAAGTAGTAAGACTTCTATTCCCCAGGTTTTTCCCATAGCTTAATGTCCTTACCTGCTTAGAAATTAACGTAGAATCTCTTTCTTTTGAATGTACAGATATGTTGCAGTCATTTAGAAAAGTAAGTGCCTCATCCAATTCCTTCAATAATCTTCCATACAACCCACTTTTGTCAGTATATGGTCCACAGTCTACAACAATCTCACACGGCTGAGAAGTATATCTTAATTGAGGGCAAAGATCAAGTTAAACACAGCTTCTGAAAGTCAGAGCTATTTCAGCCTGTTAAGGTTATACAGCAAATAACAGCAGCAACATGAAGTGTATTCAAGTACACCATGAATTAATAATCTAAGATACTTTGCTTTCTAATACACTCCCTAAAAAGGAAGTTAATATCACTATCTTCATGTGCAATATTAGAAAATTTAAGGCAAAGCAAATTGAATTTACTTGACCACCATCTTCATTTTGTGTTTCCAAAGTGTACTCTTTTGATAGGCCAAACAAATACAATCCACACAATGTAAATCTAGGTCTATATATACACTTACACAAGTAAAGTAACTATTGTTCTTGAATGGCAGAGCTATGAGCGAAAAATTCTTAAAAGCAAATGCTTCACGCACATTCAGAAAAATGCACTTAAACATACCCAACAAAACACCTGTTCTAGAACATGAAATAACTATCTTTGACTTGGTTTGAAACTCAGTTCATACAACACAGTACAGACGGTGCAAGAAAACATGCTACATATGAATCATTTCACATTAATTCTCCTCTAAAACAAATCACCACATTATCACCACCTTTATTTTAACCAACTTTTACAGGATTCTACACTATATAAGAAGAGAGGAACACACACACTTGCACTGCTATTTAAATAGTTTTTACTACTTCCTCTCATTTCCCTCTGTCTTTCATAAGCCTCTAAATCCAGGCTACTCATTTGAGGCAAAAACACCCCAAAAACCACCATGCAACTTCTCTGTCATTAAGAGCATCTTGTACTGTGCATGTTGCAACATTTTTCTAAATTAAATAGCAACATTATGGCATACACTGAACATGAACCAGTTACTCTCCAAACATAAAGACAGTGCATTGTACAACTTCAGAAATGTGTTGCTGAATGTGAATTTTCTAGATTGGTGGTGCGTTAGTTTGTTCGTGATTTTTTTGTTTGTCTGGGGTTTTTTAGTTGCTTTGTTGTTTGTGGTTTTTTGTTTTGTTTTTAACAACTACAGAAAATGCTTGAACATCAAGGCAAATCAGCCTTTGTACTTAACTTTAAGGAAAGATGTATTTCAACACTGGTTATGCAAAAACAATTTAACATTCCCTCCCCACTCCAAATAGAAGTAGTGACATCACTTACACACAAACTTTCCTAAAATTTAAAAGAGGAAATATTTCTACTGGTTTATTCCTCTACCCAAAATGAAAACGCAGACATCAATTTAATAACCATAATTGTACAACATACCTGTCTAAAACCACCAAATCAGTTGCGGTTTCAGCATTGCTCTTTAAAATTTTCTCCAGTTTCTGGATCTTCTCCTCTAACTCAGCAGGATCACATTTCCCATTTAAAATGGAAGCTGTCAATCCCAAGATTCGAGGACACGATGGATAATCCTCACAGATCTGTGAAGTGAAAGAGAATGAAATACCTTAGGACAGTTATCCTGCAGATCTACCATCGAGCTAGCAGACTGGAAACTTAGATGCTTAGTTGGAAACTAGTGTTTCAATAGCAGGTGTTGTAAAAGGAACCAAACACAGAATGAATATTTTCTATTCTATTGACTGGAAGTTACACTAGAAATTGAATAACATTTACCAGTAATCATCTTTAAAAGTAAATATTTACAATGTGAGGAAAATACAAATAAACAAACAGTTAGCATGCACAGAATATCTTTGTCACAGTTACAACACACATATCATAACACTTCCACACCACGAAAAAATTAAAGACACATGCTCTGGTTATGAAGAAAGATTTGGAAAGACATCTATTGTACAGGTTTCTTATATTGCATAAGACAAATACCACACGGAGCCAAGAATATCCGGAAAGAGCCCTACAAATATCTTTAGAAATCAGTATTTTAAAAATAATAAAAACTGATCAGTACACCCCATTCCCAAACTCAAATATCTTCTCAATGAATTTACAAAATTCACCTAATTCCATAAGTTTAGCTTCTTTTCTCTGTTAATGCCAGAGTTTTCTTTAATCCCCACTGTAAAATACAGCAAATACAATACTTTTCTATCTCATAATATCACCAAAGTCTTAATTCATTACAGCAATTTCACAGTCCCAGAATATTCTACAATATGGTTCCACTGATATTTTTCCTTGGTAGCAAAAGCTGCCTTAAATGGCTCCCACTTTTCCAGCCCTCCCACCCCACTCCCCCTCCTCAACCAAGTATTTCCATTCATGCAATGGAAACCCACCTTCATAATTTCACAGTATGGGTGATCCTGGATTGCAAGATGGCACTCATCAAACACCAGAAGATTAATATTTGACAGGGATAAATACTCATTTCTTAAAACAGTCAAAGCAACGTGACATGTCATAACCAGAACCTAGATTGAAAGAAAAAAGTATCAGTATAAGAAAAGTGCAAATTTCTGATCAAGCTTAACTTACTGTAGGCTCTGCTTATATTTATAGTTTATACTTAATACATTACCTGATGCTTTGAGAATTCCTGACTCCACTT
Organism: Chroicocephalus ridibundus; assembly: GCF_963924245.1. Lineage (NCBI taxonomy): Eukaryota > Metazoa > Chordata > Aves > Charadriiformes > Laridae > Chroicocephalus > Chroicocephalus ridibundus. The sequence goes on from NC_086287.1 coordinate 55,678,700, forward strand.
CTCTTTTGTCCATGATTCAGTCATCTCTAAACTTGAATACTCTCCCACTTTAAGATCTGAATGTGTCCTGACAGCTGACACTTGTTGAGCAACTTGATTTGCTTAAGAAAAAGATATTTAAAAAAAAATCTCAATCACATAAAGGCCTTTTCATACATTAAGTTTCGAGATGTGTGTCATATTACCTAGCACCATGTTTCATAACATAGCTTAGACTAATGTTAAACCAGGTGCACACAGCAACTGCCTCCATTTAAAACCACAGCAAGAAAACAAATTGGTAACTAAATTGCACTTCAGATTCATTATCTTATTTTTAAACCAGGAAACAGAAGACATTATAGAGATAAACAGGTTGTATTACAAGGATTATAAGCAAAAGATGAAAGGTATCACATTCTTTAATCAATTAAGAATCCTTACTGTGCTGTGCTTTCACACAACCTCTATTAGGGAATATTCCATGGAAATATTAGCAGCGTATTTAGGAACTTAGCATACTTTTCCCCTTACCTGAGTTGACCAAGAACACAGTTCTTTTTCCATTTTTGTTGAAATCTCCCCTGATCTGATAGGACAGCTCTTTAGTGAGTAGTACTGCAATAAAAGTCTTCCCTGAGCCAGTGTTTAAGCAGACTATTGTATTATGATCCAAAGCTGCTTCAAGCAGTTCAACCTAGGTTTAAAAAAATAATAACGTCCTTACTTGCAACAATGCAGTGAGAAAGCTGATAAAAAAAAAAAATAACACAACCGGGAAATGAACTACAGAGAAGTCAGTAGTATCTCTTAAGATCTTTACAGTGCCATAGAACTAACACGTCTCTTTCATAACAATGTATTGTCACAGTCTTTCAAAAAAGTATTAATACACACTATATTTATTCTCGCTTCTAAATCTAAAATCTTTTAGTATCACAATTTGCTGCTACTTTAAGTTGCTTTCTAACAATATCTTTTTAATAGATGATTCTGTTGCTAGATACCTTATGTGAAGAAAGAAGTTAAAGTTTTAAATTTAACCCTATACATCACTTCAGCCAAATATAATAATATATTAGCTCAAGGCAGTCTGAGATTTTCAGCAATATTAACCAAAATGCCAGCTTTCAGGCACCTCTGCAGTGCAAAACCACCTGAAATTCTATAACACAGAAATAGCTTTCTGTAACAAAATGAAAATCAGAGTGCCCTGATGGGGTTTCTGAAATACTGAGCTGCTTTGACCAGTATGTGAACTAAATACGTGAGCAAAATATCAAGATTTACCATGTAGAAGACAGAAGGTCAGAGGGGGATGGAGACATGATTGTATGCATACAAGACAGATGCACAGTATCCTGTTTACTGTATTTTGTATTAACAGCATTTTTGCAGAGAGCAGCAAGAGAATACTCAGCTTAAAGGTTGTTTGGCTCATTAGAGCAAACTGAGAAGGAGGCGTGGGGAATATTACCAATGGAGAACACAGTCAAGCTAAAGAAAAAAGAAACACAATTAACAGGTGGAGCTGAGAGAGAGACATGCCCAGACTGTGTGCAACAACATCGCACATTCTCCAGCTGCTCTGGTTCTTTTTCTACTAAGTTAATGGATTTAATTGTAGTTTTTTCTGACATTACTCTATTAGTAGTGTCACTAGTACCTGATATTTTCTTGGCGTGTAAATGTTATCATGAATTGCTTCTTGTTGCCATGGTAGTCCAAAAAATGGACCCATTGGGGAGGAAGCAGGGGTCATGAGCTGCAGTCCCGCCATGCTGAGGGATTGCAAAGCAGGGCTTTTCATTCATTCATCCAGTGTTTCTCTCATTGCATTTTTGTTCCAGCACAGCCTACTATGAGAAGAAAGAGAAACAGTATTAGATACAGACACAACATAAAGCAAGAAAAGGAAATTTATTCTAAGAAAAGGACATTACTTGATTTTACTTCCAGTAAGTGCTAAATCTCATACCATTTTCAGCAGAAAATGTTAATTTTAAGTTTATAGATGTCTGTTTACTAAAGTACCAAAGAAATTTGAAAGGAGATGTACTTTATGGGGCAAAGTAAATTCTAGGCATTTGGATTTATACATATACATTTTGGAATAAAGTTCAATTTATGTTCTGACAGAATCCTATTTCAAATATCTTTAAGAACAATTTTTTTTTTTTAAAAGCTGGTTTAGCTTTACTTCAAGAAAGAAAAAGATTGATTTTCTAGAGCACAGGTATAAGTAAATATCATATTTCCCATTTTTCTTTCCAACCAGAAAGTCCTTGCGACCAGTTAAAACATTACACACACACGCAACAGGAACTTTATTCTAATCATCAGGAAACGAACAGGAACTACAAAAGAACCTCAGTATTTTCAAATCAACAGATTCTGATAAGGTTATCTGTTCAAGGAACTGGCAGAAGTACTATAAATAATTGTTGATGACTCTAACAAGGACTAATGGAGAAAGGGACCCTCATCAGGTTAACCACCAATTTCCAGAAAGATATTCTAATCGATAAACAAACAAACCATTCACAACTTGATGCCAATTATGCTGTGGAAAACACTTTCCTACTAAGGCTACGAAGTCCTCATCACTGGGGGCTTTTAAAAGTGTTTGCTATCTGTTAGGAATGGTCAAGGTTAAAAAAAAAAAAAAAATCAATTCCACCTTGCCCAGGGAAACTGTCCTGACAATATAGAAAAATATTGCTGAAGTATAATACAAACATATTGCATCAAATCTAAGACATTTTGAGTACTTCCCCCCCCCCCAAATCAGATACTGTTTCTGAATAGGGTATGAATTTTCAAAGTTTAGGTTTCCTCAAAATTCCTGGATGCTCTATATTCATTTCAGCATCAGTCTCAAAATGAGAAACGCATAAAATTGACAACACTTTCAAATTTAAGCATTCATTAGATATACATTAGATATAATTATCATTCTATTGCACAGAAATATCCTTGCTTTTCTATATAATAGGAAAGTTGGTTAAAGTTTGCAAATACGCAGTAGGGAAGAAAAAACTGAGAAAAGTATTATATGGTATCTAATAGAAAATATTACTCACGAATGATTATGAGAAATAACTGCTTTAGGAAATTACAAAAAAAACCCAAGATAAAGTTTTATTTTATTTAACCTAGTCTTCAACTAATAAAACATTGCAGCTCTTTGTTCTATATTCACATTTTTAAGTTAAATATTATAATTTGGGGCATGTCTAAACACTGATTTATATTCTAACTTAACTCTAGTTTTCCACCTCAGGTATATCTTATAAAGAGAAAGGAATACATTGAATTACATGACCACTCCTCTTGCAGATTCATGCAAAAGTAATGCCACTTCACAGAAAACAGTCAAAGATAAAGCTTTTTCTCAGTTTTTTCTAAAGGGATAGAGACAGTCCCGAAGAAAAGTGTAGTTAAGTTGAAGTAACATTGTTCTGTTCCATTATAAAGAATTATTTCTCTTTTGAAAATAAGCATTCAGTAGTAAACACTACTTTGTGAAAAACGGTAGACGTAACTTCCTAATCTTTAGCTCAGCAACCAATGTACCTCCCCCTCCATTAAAAATAGTTATTTCTTTACTAAGAGAACTGTGTTGGTATTGCTGGAATCTTGCCTGATATTTTAATTTGAGCTTCACAGAAACTGTCGGGGAAGAAGACTCCAGAAGAAAAGATATATTCAAATATGTGGGTTTTTTAAAAAAAAAAAAAAAAGAAATGAATGTAAATTATCACAGGACATACTAAAAATGCTTTTGGCATTTTAGCTGATTTTCTTCAGTTGCTTTTGAATGTATCTTTAAACTCACGCAAATCTTCTCATTTACTTTTTCAATCCTGTAACCTAAGCAACTGTTTCAGCCTGAGTCTTTCAGATTATCTAAACAGATAAAATGGATCAATGTGGTATCACTTTATTTAGCTGCAAATAGAAACCAATATAGTCTACACACATCATAAAAATCAGTAATACATCGTTATTCATTTCAGTTATAGTACAGCAAGACTCCTGTAGATTTTTACATTGTTTTTATACGTTTCAAACAATGCATACAAGCACACACAGGTTCTGTTCTAACAATTCAACTCGTAACTTCATAGAGCGTTCAAATCTGGTACAACTGAAAGATGTTTTGGTTCAATCTTTCTTTGGAACTACTGGCTTCATGGCTGTTCCTTCACCGGGACTCCACAGCTCTGGGTCACAGGAGACAACCAGCAGGACAGACGTGTATGTGCTACACAGCAAAGATAATCACCCTAGACACTCTGATCTACTGAGCATTTGCACATCAAATGTACCGACGCTAATCAGTATGTGACTAATTAAATTAAATCAGTCACGTGGCAAGGACAGTAGCATGATACACAATTTTCCCCACCCACTGGTAGAAAGCATCTGGAAACTCTGGGCACTGCTAACATTAGTGAAGCTTTTGTATGAACAGACAGCTCGCATGTATAAGAGCAGGGGAGAAGGAATTTATATTCTAATGAGTATCATGCTAAGTGGTAACACATACAAAAGTCCTTTGAAGAACACAAGTCTTTATCATGACTACAATATTTTATTTTTTTTTAAATGGTCTCAGGTATGTTTCTCTACTTACACATAGCAACTCATATGGAAGCACAGTTAGTCTTTGCTTTGTTTAAAATGAGTCATGGTCACAGCCACCTTAACTGCTCAAGGCTAGAAGGGACCAGGAAAAAAACCCAAACCTTTTGCATAATAAAAGCTAAAGCCATTCATTCTTGCATCTAAGTCCAGCCACTTCAATTTTATAAATCATTTTAGATCAGCAGTGCTTCCTCTTCATTTGCTATTCCACCTATTTTGTGTTTCTTTTCCAAATCCTAAGTGCAACTTTGGGAAAATAAAAAAATAGCTGTATCACATCACCAGGAGGGAATTAAGGAAAGAAAACCAGCCTCATTTGAGAAGACTGCTAATAAAAAAAAAAGAACACAGAATCTAATATTCACAAATAAGCATATCTCCTTTGCTACACATTTTGTGACAGTGATACTACGTTACCTACCCCACTGCAAGAAGCAAGGGCATTTATACTCACCTGTAGTTCCAGCTTGAGCTGGAGGAACTATGAAACAATGTACACTCTAAACTACAATTTTATTTCCCATGTATCTTCACAAAAGACCTGCCCTCAAGTACAATCATCTCATGAAGATCAAAAAGCATTCTCAAAAAAACCCTTGAAGTGCAAAAGGAAGTACACACACAAATTTTAACTTGAAACGCACAAGCAAAACATTGCCTGCCACTGTTACCCATACCGTTATCATCTTACAATTTGACCAAAAAAGAATTTGCCTGTGATAAACTGCACAATTAATTAGCGAAATAAGAGAGTTAAGCTCATACAAGGCAGAATATACTTGAAATAGCTTAAATTCCCTCCCACTGTATGCTAACTCAGGTAAAAAGAAAGAGTTCTCCTCCCTAAACCATCAATGCTACTTCCTGCTGTGCTAAAATTTCCTAGCCCTGGCCTTCATTTGTGTTATTTGTATTGGAAGTATATAAGATCTGACAAGATCAATGTCAACGTTATTACGGGAGTAAGCCAGAATAATGAAGTAATTGTATCATTCCAAGTCTCTATTTCAATACCAAGGGAAAATATCAAGTTCTTCCATAAAAGAAAAGCAGTACAAGACCATCTAGAAATAAAAAGGGAAAAAACACATCTACTTGAAGAACAGGTTTTAAATTGAAAACATTTGAGATCTAAGTACATGTGTTCAGAATTTGTGGGCAGAATTCAACTGAACCTAGCTAACTGAACCTAGCTAAGAGAAGCAGAAAAACCCAAACTAGTCTTGCTCAGCCACTGTGAGTAACAAAGATGTTCCATCTTTATCCACTGCGTTATTTTGAAAACTGACAGAATAAGAAAAAACCTGCAGAAGATGAATTTGGAGGCAGAAACACAGGAAACAAGCAGCACAGTGCCCAAGCTTATCTGTTCTACTAAAATAATACTGAAAGTTCCAGTTTTATGGGCATCAATCTTGATAGATTTAAGGGCAAAATCCATAACTCGATGTCCTTACTTTAACGCACATTTATGTGAACAGACAGTGAACTGCAGAGCTAAAACTAACCCCTTGTTCTACCATTTAAAGAACTTTATGCCAGAAGGGCACAAGGTTGGGAATGAACAGTCAGCAACATTTAATAGCAGTTTCTTCCAGACTACAGTAATTTGGGAGCTGTGCTGTAGGATTTTCACTCATGGGACTATATCCAAGTTGAAGCAGTCCCTTGGTACACAAAAAAATTTCAAGGCAACACTAAGGAATACAAGCCAAACCAAACAGGGCACTCACCTGGAATAAGTCATCCCAGATCTAGTCCTTCTCCAAGGACTGTTTAAAACATTTATGGAATGACACTCTGAAGTAAACGAAACAGAGACTAGAGTCCTGGGGATGCATGTTTCAAATTTTTACCACCATTTGCATGCATAATATGTATTATATTCATACCAAGCTAATGCAAAACTACAAATCTCTCCTATTAACAACAAAAATTTATTACTGCCATACACAATGTATTTCGTGTGCTTTCTTCACTAACATTGATTTGTAAATTTGTACCCAATATAATCCTCGTAATACAAAAAAATATTTCTAATGCTGTAGGTTTTCATCTTTGTCCAAGAAATGTCTGATTTATTCTCTAAAAACATGCTTAGCATCAGCAAAAAAAAGTTAGCCTCAAGGGGTGGAAAAAAACAGATTCACTTATTCTTAAGTAAACAAACCACAATCTATGCAAAAAAATATGAATAGAATCTTGCTGCTTGAATATTCTCTTACACAAACACCTAAAGAGTCTGAATATCACATGCTTCATAGTAAGTTTTATGTCCGAATGCTACATGAAACATTGATTTGCTGAAGGATCTAACACAGAAAATTCTTACTTGGGTAATGGAGAAACAAGGAAAGATAAAACTGTAAAATATTACAAATGTAAAATACAGAGTAGAAAGTGAATACAAATGTTAATTTAGAAAGCGTAAAATATTCACTGAGGATATTCTATACCAACTACTGCCGAAGTCTGCAGTAAAGTGACTTCTACTTACACTATAAGCATTCAGTGGCAAGAACAGTTTTTGTCCAAGTGAAGGTCAACATACATTTGCCAGACAATTTACTACATTGTCTGGCTTCTAAACCTGCTTTTAAAAGTATACTTTTTAAAAGGATTTTACTTTTTCTGTGATAGTCCAAAAGCATTATTATAAAAGTATATTTTGTGAATATTCCTCCTGTAACTTCATTTCTTTTAGAGAACTTAAAAAAAACCCAAAATCCAAAGCAAACACACCTAGTTTTTATTTGGAAAAAAAAAATAAATCCCAGAACTCAACAGCTCAGAAACAAGTGTAAAAGTTCCATTTTCATGGGAAAAGATTGGCCCCCCCCTTCATTTAGCAACTGCTCTCTAGGATACTTTGAAAATTAAGCATTGAGATTTCTGCTCAAAACTCATAATTCAAAGCTTCTAAACGACAACATTCAGCCCAGAAGGTCTAAGGCAAGGCAATAATGTCAAGCAATACTATTCAATAAGATGAATCAGAAATCTCTCTTTTATATTATGCTATATTTAAGATACAACACAGCTGCACAAGACACTCCCTATCTGTTATCCTTCAAAGACCTTCACCACATACACTGCCTAACAGAAGTCTTTATATTTGGTCTTACAATATTCTTAAAGGGGAAAAAAAAACCACTCCAAACCCGTATTTCATATCTGTTGCGTTTTAAGAAGGGCAAACAGAATGCAAAAATGTAAGCATGTAAACAAAGTTCAAATGTAAGCATTTCTTTAAGAACCAGCTTCTCTGGTTTCCCACGCACAATCATCAATATTTATTGTGAATGTACACCTTCAAGTAGAAGGATGTTTTGGTTCTCTTTCTCTGATACAGAACCAGTCTTAACAGCACAAGCAGAACGCTGGTCTCTAATAGCACACCAAGACATATCAAAGCAGGTTTGTGTGCTTTGGCTGCTTTCTGTTGTTCTGAAAAGTTTCAATAAAGAGCTTATTAAATGAAGATTACGTTTAGGCTCTACATTTGAATGAGCTGCTTCTGAAGCATTTCTACAAGCAATACAGTATAGTTAACAGCTGGAATTCCTGGCAGACTCCTCCCAACCGTCTGTATATAGGAGAGAAATGGAGTACAACATGACACTTAGCAGACTCTGAAAAACACACAACCCCTTAAGTCCCTCACCTAGTGTTCAGGCACCAGATTGACCAAACCTGGATTTGAGGCAAAAGCCTAATAAACACTTTCTGTTGCAATTATTCTAGCTCTACCAACAGAGCCAGCAAGACACAAATCACATGAACAAATGCTGTACGTTGTAAAGGATTATACCACTATATATCAGCTTAACATGCAAACTGATGGGCTGTAGGACATTTACCAGGACAGAAATAAAATGTGAAAACAAAAATCAGTTTTCTAGTGTATCTACAGTGCCACCAGTAAATGAGGCATCCAGAATGAAAGTTTCAAAAGGGGACATTTCTCCTTTAACAAATACCGACATGCAGCCAGATTCTGGAACAAACTGTTTCATTTTTTAAAACTATGTGTATAAGGTCCTGTGGAACAGTCCTAACTATGCAGTTGCTTAATCAGCAGCACAGAACTGGTGCTATGCAGATTTCTCTTCTTTTACCTCCTTAACACAGAGGACAAAAGATAAACCCTTAAGTGTACAGCACCTAAGATGCAAGGCAAAGTGAAGATCACTGAAACTTAATACATTTCTGTCTTCACTATGTTCAAACTACATATCAATTTTTCTTCTACATAGCTTTCATTGGATAGCCTCTTTTCCTGTTTTTTGCTGAACTCATAACTCAAACTGAAGCATATTACTGAAATTAAGGCCTTAACAATTTACCTGCCATTTACTTCCCTCACCATTTACTTTGTATTTCTTACCTGGAATAACACAAATTCAATTCTAATTCCAACCCTTTGTATCTCCCCTCTTCCCACTTTTTTTTTAAATTGATTATATTTCACCAACAAAACACATTTGAGTATAAAACCCACAAGAAATATTTAAACACACACACCCTTTTGAAAAACTGAATACTTTTCTAATCATCTTCTAATAACTTCATAAGAAATATCAAAGCATGCGTTTCATGACAAAGACCTTTTTTATCTCCGCCATTGCTGTATCTAACAATCTATGGATAAAGTAGCTACATTATTCTTTTTAAAGAAATTCACAGTAAATTCCTGTAACTTCCTGCACCGAACTTACTTTACTCTATGCTTTAAATATAAAATAGGAGAATACAGTAAACTGATACATAAAAACCTGCTTCTCCCATACTACAAAGCATGGCCTTACCGTTTTAATTTCCGCAGTCTCTGTGTTTATGCTTCCCGAACTGCATTTTGACATCATGATATCAGCTTGTAGATTAATCACATAATTTGCAAGCTTCGGTTCTTAAAAACAACAACAACACCACCTATGAACTATAAAAATGGTTTGAAAAGAGAACTACAATAGCAGAGTTAAATGTGGCAATTCAGTTGCTTATGAACATTTAAATGTGTCTACCCTACAGTATAACTTGCTGACAGAAAATGGACTATTTAAGTCCACCCTGAACATGAATTATCTTAGTTTAGTATTAGAAACAAAAAATTAAGAGAGTGATTTAAAAGCTAATTATTGGTAGTTCAAATGTACAAGTAAAGAGTACTTCCCTAATCCTATTTAACAGGTTACTATGATTAAAGTTAATAACTGGTTCATAAGAGAAATACAGTAGTATTATTTTACTATTACAATTTGACTATGATCTGTATAATTGCACTGCTTTTTCCATGCCCATGTATTTTCGTTTCACCCGAGTTAAACGTTTAAAAAAAAAAAGACAATCTAAACTTAAACTTCTTTAAAGTATTACAATTTGAAACCACAAATAATAACAGTATATTCATGAAAAGCAACAAACATTTCTTCTTAAGTACATTAACATATATGGTTTTTATAAAAGTAAGAGTATTTTGCAATTAGGATGGTGATTTGCATAAAAATACATTTAGCTATACAAGTAAAATTAGAAGACTGTAATCCATGACAAAGAATTTCAGAGATATATTAGCCATTCTATAAAACTACAAAACAAAAATACTGTATTTTTGTTTGGATCTACAACTTTTTCAAAGCTCTAAAATAAAAAATTTACACAATATATTCAGATAAAGTATGAGTCTTTCCAGACCTAAAAAGATAGATTCTGAAGTCAATTTTTTAAAAATCAATACTGAAAACTTAAATGCAAAATGGATCTTGATGAAAATTTCTACTCCAATCAGTTTCATAAAGTTAACAAGAAGGACACTTCCAAGATTACTTCAGTATGTTCATTTTTACCTCAAATGCTGATGCTGAGCTTTTCCAGAGTCTCCAAGCCTGTAATTTTGTTTCACCCTAGGTAACCTAAAAGGCAATATAAAAAGAGAGCATTTTAACATGAACTGCCATAAAAATCAATTGTGCCATGTGGTAGTCTGCTTTCTTGCATTTTAATATTTAGCTCTGTAGCAACAGCACATGGTCCTTCAAAATCTAATTATCATATGTCCTTTTTTGGCTAGGGATACAGACACTCAGTGTCTGAAAGATCAGCCTTAGAGTGCTCAGGAGATATTTGCATATTTTGTTTTATCTGCTAAAGTAATTGCTAGCTGAGTCCAACTAGATTTACAGTTTTCCTCCCCTGTGCTCCCTCCACGCATGCTTCACCTAATACAGTAATGAAATCTTGAAGAAACTTATCATTCAACACATTTAAAAAAAAAAAGAAATCTTAGAGAATGCATGTGTTTTGAGAAAACAGAATAAACAGTTGTTTTATTTTACAGCAAGAGCATGTAGGGAGTTCAGCACAGAAAATCTGATGAGTACTACATTCATGTACAAAGTAGAACTACAAGAATTTTATTCCTAGGGCTACTTTCTAAATTTGTGTTTGCACCATACACACATCCTTTTTTTTTTTTTCCTGCACAAAATACAGCAAATTCCTGCTAGGATGCAGCAACTAGAACTTAAATTTATCATAACACGTCCCTGTTATGCCTAGGTTATTCATTTATTCACTGCCTCTAAAACATGAACCAGAATACGTGTTCCATTGAACCAGAAGGTAATCTAACAACAAAAAACTATCACATCTCTGGCAAAAATACAGAAATATACTCCACTTAATATTTGCAAGTAAAGCAGAAAGGAACAAGAGAGCATTTAGTTACCCCACCAAATAACAAACATGAACAGAAAGAGAGATTCAATTCTGTCAGTAAAGCTAATGCCATAAATGGCTTCACATAGCAAATTCGCTTTATTCCCTAATCATAGATGGTAAACAAAAAGCATGCCGATCAGCAGGTAGGATCTGGGAGAACCAAAAAGAAGTATATAATTCTCCAACAACCCAAACAATTTCCTTTGGCACTTCAAAGCTGTAAAATGGAAGAATTGCAGCTTTAATCGATTGGCAGACATGAATTACAGTAGGCCCTTTTAATGCTGAAGCCAACATAAAACCAGACAGGCCACATTCCTGAGATGCAGTCAAGTTCTAGTACAAACCAGCCAGCATATAGCACATTAGCATCTAAATGGTGCTGGTGCACCCAGGCAGACAAAGGCCTGGTGCTGTAGATGGCTAGTCCTTCCCCTCTGCAAGCCAAAGGCACCTGCAGCTTGCCAGTGATCCCACACCAGGGACACAGCTAGGGCTACCAGCCCCAGTAACGAACCAACCCCTCCAGCATTTAACAACTGTAACACTTGTCCAGTCTGGTAAGATTTTTTTTTCTTTAAGTCACATTAAATAAATAAATAAATCTTGTTTTACTCTACAATGACTGGGGATCTTGTTAAAAGAACGCAAAAGAGACAAAAAGGAAAAATTAATGACATTGACTTTGCAAAAAATTAGACTGCTAGAATGTCTTCTATTGAAGAGTAACATCACCAATTTTAATTTTTTTTTAAATTAACTGCTCAATATTCACATATTTCATCTAAAAGTAGGAGGTGGGAGTTCCAAGATAACTAGCCATTTGGAGGGCCTACCTAGACAGACAACAAAAGCACCAAATACTTGAAGAAGAAAGCAACATGAAAACAAAAAGACACCAAAACCAATCAGTTCCTATAAAGAAATCGAGAGAAGCATCCAAGCAGTGACACACCAGTCACTTCTGCAAATCTCCAGTGCTCCAGCAATTTGCGAGCAACCACTAGTTACTTCCGCAAATCTCAGCCAAGATCCTCAAGCATCTCAGCTACTTGCTACTTAAAACATTTGCTAATAAAAAAAAAACCAAACAAGTACCCAAATATATCAAAGAGCATACAGAAGAATGTATCAACAGGTTTTATTTTTTATTTCCTGGTTTTGTAATTCAGTATTTTGAAAATAATCATATTAGTGTGATAGATGTGTCAGAAAAAGGACTGAAGTTTTGTAAGTTAAAGACCTACTGACACACTACAGACAACATGCTGAATCTGAAACACAAACTATCACTGCTCTTGCTCAACATCTTCTACAGTTTGAAATTAAACAGCTATTCCCTCCATCTCAATAATGATGTTAATATTTAATTAAACCATTATTCAAAAACTGTTAACAACTTGAAAATGAAGTTCCTATCTTGCAAGATCTACACAATTGGACTCTTAAGCTCATAACAGAACTATAATGAAGTGAATTATCTTCATGCAAACACAAATGAATTCCAGTGGTAATCAAAGTCCTGCAGCATCAGCAGGGGTAAAGCAAAAACTGCCATTAGGACTGGGAGAAAAAGGTGCGTCTGGGCTGGCAACCCTTCTCTCTGCTGTTACAGCTGGTCACAGATGCTGGGAGAAGGGGAAGGGGTGACTATAAAACAAGACTCATCCTTCGCTTCCATGTGGTTTTTCAGCAATGTTACATTTCAAATATTTTTCTTTGGTTTATTATGGTACAAACAACAAAGTTAGTCAGAAACCACAATACAAACTCCCTACTGCCTCAGATTAGCTCCAAACCAAAACATTCTTAACATCCAAGGAAGTCAGGAAAAAAAATTACACTTAGGACACATCTCTCCAAATAAAAAATCTGAGCTGTATGAACATTCCGAAACACACTTAATAGATTTAACAGCAATTAGAATTAAATTATTCCACACAATGCTTAATTCAAATTTTTTCAAGCTGCTGCTTGAAAACTAACCCACAAAAAAACCACATCACAGCTAAGTTTATAGATCCATATTTATGTAGGTAACTATACTATTATTATATCAATATCACAAGAAGGGATTACTGACCATGTCTGTGAATTTATCTATTTGGTCCTTTACTTGGGTACTAATTTACTTCCTGGTGATTATTTAGTTTATTTAAGGGTTATGTTCAAAGCCATTGAGGCACCTAGTCTTTGGACATGAAGGCAATTAAGCAGACATTAGGGCAGGGTTTTCTCTCTTCCCCAGTCTGGGGGCAAGCTGTGAGACAACTACAGTTCCAAGGCACCAATTATTCTTGCTTATGATAAATAAAAGCAGCAGCTGCCCCCTGAATATAACCCCATGTGGGGATTTCAATCCCATTATCTGCATAAACATAAATCCTTTCTCTTCGTTCTCTTCATGTGGCAGAAAGTCAAGCTCCCCAAAACGTGGACACTCAACAGTTTTGTTATCTCTGTGCCAGAACATCCAAAATTACTAGGAGTCCTGCATTACAAAAGGCTTTCTCTGAAGTCATTAATTGTCTGATGGAAGACCTGCAGATATTTGGGTTCTAAGTCACCCTCTAGAAATTCCACCAAGTCTAAAGTGAGAGTTGAAATCTCCTATGGTTGGTCAAAATAACAATTTATGTATCACCCAAGAATTAGCGTAGAAATAATTGGCTTATTTTCAAAAAAGAATGTATTTATTATTAACAGTGCATCCAACTAACTCATCCTAATGCGACCTTAAAATACAGGAGTATTAGGTACTGGTTACTCCAATTACATTTTGGGCTTTGTAGTTTTCAATCTGTCTTCCTAAAAAAGCAAGACTTCTCACCAGTTACATTGCATGCCTGCACATGTTCTTTGCCTGCAAAGTATTTGCAGGCACACTACTAGACTTTTCTTTTATGTGAAGCTGGGATGAAGTCAATATTACGTTCATGAAAATACATACTATAAACAGACTATTTTTGCTCCCAAACTCAGAAGACATTCAAAGCTGCTCAGATGCCGCAGAATCCAATCTCCAGAGGAATAACACCAGAGAAAAAAAAAAACCACACCACACCAAACCCAAAACATAATTAATTGATTCTTTGATTTTATTGAAGAAAAAAAATGAATCATTGGTAAGACATTTCCATAGCACCATCAATTTTTTCTCAGAATATGTAAGAATGTCTAAAGGCGTAGATGAAAATGCTCCGTGTAATGCAGTGTTACAAGGACCCCCACACAAGATGCGAAGAACAGAATCTCCCATGTTATGACTGCAGAAAAGAATACACGTGCCTGACTGTAAAGTGATCTGAATTAATTCCAAAATGGAAAAGGTCATTAGAAAAGGAAATTCTTAGTATCTTAACCTACATATCTGTCTACCCAACTTACTGTGTAGAGCAGCCAGAAGAGGCTTTTATGTTGAGTTATTTCTTGTTTTAAGAGATAAGAATCAAGCAGGCCAGCGTCAATTATTTGTGTGATGATAATCTCGAATCAGCACATGCACTGCATTCTGCAGCATTACTGGACCAATAATATAAAAATTTGCGCACCATGAAGCACTTTAGATAGATTCCAGGTATTTTGAATGTTCTATTTATAAAAATTTAAATAAACTTTAACTTAACAGTAGTAATTAATGCTTCCTTATTTGAGTCAAACTAACAAGAACTGCAATCTTTTAAGACAGAGGCTTTTATATCCTACTGAAGTGTTAGGCTTCGGCATAGAAGTAGGTACTTAGATAATGCACACCTTGTTGAATACAATGAATATCGCATTAAAAAGCTGCAGCATTTTATAGATATTTCTATCATTTTATACTTATTTCTGTCCATGTAAATACATGCATTTAGAATAGAGTATTACCATTTCTTTACAGTTAAACAAATATAAGACTTTGGCAGGTCATGTCAATTAACAATTTTTATTTATTTTAATGTATCAATCTTTACTTTTCAATATTGTCCAATAAAGCACATAGATTTGCATGGGGGTTTAAAAGGGGCGAGAAGCCGTAAATATTATATTTTAACAGTATAAAGCTAGAAGCTTCATGTAGTATTTTCATATCACAGGCTACCTGTAGCACTGTTGACCTTCAAGAACAACTGACACGATACTGAAACTGACTGAGATATGTGCAAGAATTTACTTGGCAAAAAGGTAGCAATGGGAGTGCTGAAGTTCTTATCTGAGGTAAAGTGGCAAAAAATAACAGATAACAGTGTGACGAGACGTGCTTGTTCTGTGTATTTTCAGTCCTGAACTATTGGTAAGAAAAACTGGGACAGTTTGCAAAGATTTGAGGACTTCATCTTGCACTGTATAACTCCAAGTTTTCATTGAAAAAAAAACCTTTAATGGATGCCTTGAATGGAAATCTTAGGTTTAAGAGTAAATATTGAATCATGATTGACTCTGAAAAATAAAAATATTCAAGATCCACAAAATACAACTGGAAAACTTTTCTCTCCACAGTATGTGGGATCACAGGTGTCTAAACACTGATTGAGAAACTTTAAATTTTAAAGTTTTTTTTTTCTTCCTTTGAAAGCTTTTCACATTCTGATCAACTATGAAAGATAGCACAAGGTCAAACAGATAAACAGCCTACCATGTCAGAGTTTTGAAGTAACCTGTTATTGGAGCTGAGGGTCCCTTATCTCCAATGCTGATGCAACGAAGCACAGTAACACTTCCAATGCTCAGACACAAATCAGAAGACAGACCCATTCCTGAGTCAGCCATCTGTCCAGAGCGGCAGAATGAATCCAAGATGAAAAATAATAATTGGACGTAAAATAGGTATCCTTGAGAGATTTCTCTGAATGTACATTAATAGGTACCTTTGCCTAACGCCAAGTCTACATTACAGTTAAGAATCTTTTCAGTCCAGTGCAGCATTAGTCAAGTTTTTCACATTAAGTCTGCACATTACATATATAGTAATGGATACTAATACTGTGTGGCAAAAAAAAAGGGTTCAAGTTGTTCCCCCTTGTTGAATGATAAAAAAAAAACTTCGAAAAACTGAAATAAGCTGTTGTGCTACAGCCATCATTAAGAAAAAAAAAAAAGGAAGGGGAGGTGGAGACAAGTTAATTTTTTACCCTTCATTTCTCATAATGGAGTAAAAGCTATTTCTGTATATAAGGAAAAGCAATCCCAGCTACACAAATGAAAGAATGGTTTCAGACATCAAAACACTTATGATCTACTGAATACTGCATCACTCAATGATTAGAGGCAGGTTAGAAGGAAAGATAACGGAATATTGCTAAACAATTCCACTTCTTTGAAATTATTATCTAAAACCACTCAGGGCTGAGAAATAATGTTTTAAAGGAGTTAAATCCCTGTAAATGGTGCAGTTCAGGGTTTCTGACATTAGTTTGGGTTCTGGAAGCAATATAAATAAATTAATATAGTTCTGCACCTGCCAATTAACTCTTCTGCTGAGCACAACTCAGAATTAATATATTCCTATGGTTCTTTCAATTCCAGACAGTATTTGAATGACTAGCACAATATTGCACTGGAAAGACAGACATACCCTCCAGGACCCCGGTTCACAGCCCTCAGTCAAAGGAATTCCTCTACTTCCTTAATACTAAAATATAGTCCTATAATTCAATCAGCTATGAACTGCATTTTCAGGACAGAACACAAACACACTAGTTTCAGTAGAGTCTCTTTTCTAAAAATATCACTGTAGATTTTTGCTTTACCTGAATTACCAGCTCCACAGCACTGGTTGTCAAATAATAGTAGCACCAAAAACAGAAAATAGGAAGCAAAAGAAAGAATTCTGTCCTGTTCTTACTGTATCAGTTGTAGTTTGCACATAAGTTTTCAAACCACCTATCATTATGCCTACTATTATCTAATTACCAGAAGTATAACAGCAGACATTTTACAGGTTGCTTGGTTGCAGCAACATTAAGCAGCCAATATCAAGCAACCATCAGCAAAAACTCTGAGGTGTTTTACTATTTTATTAGTTCTGAGTTTTCAGAAAAAATGGAGCCAAATTCCGTGGGGTCTACCTGACAGCTGTGTCAGCAGAGCCTGGACTATCTCCCCTTTCTGCTGGTGTCCTAAGCTTCTACTCTGGATACATTAAGACCTACAAAAAAAAAAAAGTGACAGCCTAGCAGGTACGTTCACTGTAGAAATCCTGGTGATTGACAAGAAAAGCCTGGGAGATGACAGGAGAATCAGATAAGCAGTACAACACATCTCCATCATTCTGAATTTGAGGGTGAAAAAAAAAAAACCCCAACAGATTCACACATGATCTTTTGCAGTTATCACTATATCATTCTTCCAATCTGGGTTAACTTGAGAAAATCTAGTGTTCAATATTTTATGACTCTTTCTAAGGCAGGCACGTTGTGGAAACATTCCTGGACACCTTTTTGTTGGGCAGTGCTGCAAACACTTCAATACTTTCACTTAGCAAAGAGTACTGGATTAGGAGTACTTTCTTGTCCTCATCTATCCCCACAGTACCCTGCAATGACCAATTCCAGCAGGTCAAACTGACTGACTATGTAGTTCTCCAGAGGTCAATCAAATCCAGACTCTCCAAAGGCATCCATGGAGCAGCACAGAGGGGCATGGACAGCAGAGCAGCTGTAATGAATCCATAACCTTTTAATAGGATCAGAAGAAATACTGCCAGCATTTAAATGACAAAGAACTCAATCTAGTTATGAGGGAATAAAAGGAAAGGAGCAAGTTTCTACAAGCAAACCAGAAAAACATGAACCCAATTAAAGTATTGGAAAAATAGAGATACTTCTGCTTAAAAAAAACAAAAAAACAAAAAAAAACAAAACAAAAAAACCCCACCCAAACAACAAAAACCCACCTCACTAAGTCTTAAGGTACCAAATAATTCGTTTTAAAAGCAGGGGAATAATCAAGCATTTTAAGGTAAATTACTCCACCATAACATCCCAACACAGAAAGTCTGATTAAACTGAAGGCATTAACACCCCTTAACTTAATCTTGATTTATATCGGGAAACCTTACATATAAAGTTTCTTACAGAACTAACCTTTCTATCAGTTAGAAACTTACTTTGTTTTTGTAGTTCTTTAGAAACAGTGCTTCCATATTCTATTATTTACCTTGATTTGCAACTATCACATACAGGCATCTGATTAATTAGGAGGGTAGTGTCACAGCCATTATTAACATTCAAGTAATTACATCATTTAGCTTATTAATTGGTATATTCCATTATGTAGAACAATTTCCCCCCTCCACCTATTATGCATATTACAGCATATTTGGAAAGAATTTACAACTCAATGCAAATGTATCTTGAAGTTATGATAGTAAATAAGACTTTGTCTTATGCAAAATAAATATTTAAATACAACTGGCTTTCAATTTAATTGACTAATCATTTGCTTTTATCAGCTATAGTTAATGAGCTGACTTATTTGAGCAGGCATAAACGATGCACTAGGATGCCTAAAGAGGCAGATAATTGATTGGTATGACTTTCTGAACGATTTAAGCAGATTACATGCCTAACTTTCAAAGGAGATTTGAAAGATTTACCACTTCTTCCCCAGCGTTGCTTTCTCAACCCTGAACAAGAGGAAATCTCTAACTTCTCTTTAGTTAACAGATTAATTACAACACCTTTCTTGCACAACAAAAATCAAAAGTAGTATTATGTGGAAAAATGCAATTAGCTTTCACCATTTTAAAGACTGAATAGACAGATACTTAGGAGAAAGCAGGATACAACTCCAACATTCACAAACCTTCCTTTTGTCCATAACTACATATAATTAATTAAAAAATAGCCATTTTCATAATTTACAATTCAAGCTACTTCAGCATCTTTCAAACACATACTAAACCTAACTGGTGGAAAAAAACAAAACAAAACAAAAAAATCCCAGGCTGTAAGTCTAAGCCTTTAAGACTGGCAATATAAAAAGTTTTGAAATGAAATTTTAAAGGTGTATTGCTTTTAAAAGTTTGACTTTGTTGCACAGACAAGAGCTTACAGAAACTGAGACTAATTAACTAAGGCAATGAAGTTCATTCAAAAAGTAAAAATGCATTAAGCCCTTACGGACAAGCTGTCACTGAGAAGAGTGACCTTACTATGCCTCTTCTAGTAGGATTAAACAAGAGCATATGCGAAGGTTTAGCATAGCATAATTTCACCAGATTGGTATTTCATTTTAGCTCTCTCAAATATGCTCATAAAAATCTGTGTCTGGTTGTACAGTCAAGCTCTTCTAAAACAATCACAGAAAAAACATCATCTCTGGTGTAGACAAAATACAGGAAAGTCACTTAGTGTTTTACCGCTTTTTCTTTTGTTTTCACACAGCAGCGAGACAAAATGCTGTATGATAAAGGCTCCCAGATGACAGCTTATTATGCATTTAATATGGCACTGCTACACATACAAGAGCATAACTCTTCACTCTTCAACCTACACGCAGTCTCCAACCCTCTCTTATGCCAGCACAACTGTTTCCAGGTAATCTGTGACCACATCTAGAGACGGATCATAACAGAATAAAGAAACCACACAGAATAGAGCTGTTTCTTAGATTAATTAGTCTCCTTAATCCACTTTACCATACAACTTCAGAAATGCTTGCACCAATAAATCTTAATAAATACCGCTAGCAGGGGATACATAGGTATTTTCTTTCTAGGCAGAAATGCCATCTAAAATGCACGTCAAACTACAGCCTGAGATACAGCCTATGCACCTCAGATGCCTAACAGGAAAAAGGATTTACTGTTTTGAATAGTAACTCCATGATCATATATCCCCTAATTAGAATGCAAACTTGTAAAGAATATGAATATTTAATATTAAAAACTTTACTGCTTTTGTCTTTTTAATAATTAACGCTCTAAGACAGTGTCATAACATCAATTGCAAATACTCCTGCACTAAGTATTGGCTACTATTTCATATGAAAACTATACATACAGTGCCTAATATTCTTATAAGTATGCCTGTAAATGGAAACTTGTAAATACTGCTTATCCCATAAATCCAAAGGGATACAGAAGTATAGCCCACATTTTAAATGCTAACACTGGATGGCACATTGTTTACATTTTAGATATTCTTACCCAAAGGTATAATGTATCTTAACTGTACTATCACCATTCAATTACATGTTTTAACAAAAAACACAGTCAATTTCCACCATAAAACTGAGTTTAGCATTTTGGGGAAAAAAAAACCAAAAACAATCCCCAGTCTGGAAAATTTGTATAGCCTAATCCCACCCTGAGTTCTACTCTGAAAGCAAATTTATGGGGTGGGGAGAAACAGAACCTTACTCAAGTTGGGGAAAAAAGAAAAATCTGAAAGTTTTCCTGATTTGCAAAGGTGACTTTCCTCCCTCAACTAGTCCAACTTGTTACTTTTGAACTTCCCACACAGTTATTTAAAAAGACTTCTGTTGTGGATAATGTGTGGTCCTAAAGCCCTGATTTCAAATTAAGGATTACAGATCTCTTCCATGTTGGTCATAAACAAACTAGGGAGTTGTTTGGTTGGTTTTGTTTCTGTATGTAGGGTTTTTTGGGTTGGTTTCTGGGGGTTGTTTTTGTTGGTGGCGGGTTGGGTTTGTTTTTTTTTTTTTTTTTAATCAGGATAATGATTTACCTTTCCCTCACTGAAGCCTAACCACTCTGCTTTCAAAAGCTTCTACACCTAATCAAAGTATGCCTGAGAACTTGAATATGCAATTACCAAAAAAACCCCCACCCTATCACTTTCAGAAGAATAGAAAACTGGATATAAGAAGACATTAATTTTTTAGGTTTTTATTTTAGGGCTTTGATTTGATTATATTACTATCTTGGAGTACACAGTCACTGCATTTGAGGAAAACTGGAAAAGATGTCTTAAAATGGTAAGCAGTTTCTTGCACAACTCCCTAATTATGGAGTCATGACTACAAACTACCACAAGATAAAAATGAGAGGTTTTAAACTAGGCATAACTTCAGATCTGAATTTCCCAAGCTAATAGCTAGAGCCTAAGTGTTCCATCTTGATTACTGCAATTTCTGATTGTTGTTACCATTGTTTAAAAGCTGTTAAAGCCTCAGAATATTACTAAAGAAATGTAGTTAAATCTAATGGAATTTTTATTCCATTTTCATAACACAACATGAGCTTCCTCCCCTGCTTTAGTCCATATCCTGGATTCACCACAGATGATTTTCATATAAAACCACAAGATTATTGTAATAATGCACCTGTTTATAACAGCAGCTATTAACAATAAGTGAGAATGTGGACGGTTGAGAAAAATATGAAACAGTTATTTTAATTGATAGGTGAGAAGAGAAATCAATATTCATAGAGTAAGGAAGACAATCAGGTGGAAAGCAGTATTTTGGGATTAGATTTCACGAGACTGTGGATCCAATCCCATGGCAACCTAGTGCTACACGAAGCAACCCCACTCTCACTGCTCCTTCCCTTCTCCAAACGGCTTCTGACACTCGCACGACTGTTGGAGAAAAACAGGTCAGCACACTAACCAAGTGCTTTTTTTTCTTGACCTAGGCAAGTTTTCTGCAGGTTCAGCAAGCTGAATTAAGTAGTTGATGGAGATCAGATGAGTATTAGAGCTGGCATGAGGAGACAGTTGTCATCCACTCTGACAGTCTACATTACAGAAAACAAGCAAATTGGATTCAACAGGTTTTTGACTGTCACTCAAAACCAGACACCAGCTTCTCTACTGCCAACTGTTGATGAACTGTGTTACGCTAGTGACAATAAACCTAAAAATTCCAGAAACAAAACTTCTTGCTGTCTAGTCCAAAAACTTAATTGAATGCAGCAAAAGGAAACACCTAGTGGCAGCAGGCAGCAATAATAGGATGAACCAATAAAAGACTTTAACAATTGCTAATAGTTGGCAGTCAATGTATACATTAGTAGCATTATTGGCATGCTACTAAAAATGCTTGCCAGAAAACAGCACCTGCTTCATCATTATGCCAGTCACTACACACCCTAAAATCATCCAGTAATTCCTTGTAGATCCTCATCCACTGAGATAATAACCGGTCACTAGACAGTTTTAACACACCATTAATTTTGTCACTGAAAATCACCTTCTATTCAGTTTAGGTAACATAGTCTTGAGAAGGCCATTTTCGAGACAATTCAGTATTAATCAAAGCAGGTTTCACTTCTCAACTTCTACATAGCAGAGCATTACCTATGCAAAGATTACCATAGGGAAAATTACTCATCTCCTGGAAGTTGATCGTGTGTCTTTCAAAGACCCAGGGAGCTCATAAATGTTTTTCGCATTCTCCCAATCCTTTTTCAATTAAATACTTTAAGGTAAAAATGCAGGCCTACGTTGCCCATTACCTTCATAAAACCTACACCTCCTTCTCCTCCTCCAGAGCTCTCTCAGCTGTCACAGCTCAAACTCTTTCCTCTCAAATCCCAGGACACAAATTCCTTAGTACATGATATAGTCACACTTCTTCAGAGGAAGATTTCACTAAATCGTAGTTTTTCTAATTACACAGTAAACAAATCAACTGATCTATTCAGCATATAAACCTATGGCCTTGAATAGCCGGGTATATACTTCTTAGTTTTTTTATCTATAATCTTTGAAAGTATACAAACAAAACAGCTTTTTCATGCCCTATAAGTTACAGTTTGCTATGTTTCTTCAGTGTCAATATAAGTCAACTCAGGAGGCTGATATTGACAGAGTTTAATATTCTTTGGAAACAATGAAAAAAGCAAAAACTTCCCACCACCACCACTCTTTTTTTTTTTTTAAGAAGTAAAAAACCATAAGGTGGTGCATGGGATTTTGTTTAATTTGCATAAGCTAACAGAAAATGCAGACCTTGCTTAAAGTAACTGTAGAAATAGTGAGAAAGAGAGAATGATAACCCCAGGGCTCTTAGTAACACGTTTCTGTCACTTTCCTCTTACACTCTCTACCATTCATGTTGACTCACTACACTGGTAGAAACTAATCAATTCCTAGGGTGAAATTTCCTCTTATTTTGCCTCACAGAAACAGGAAAGCAAGGTAGCAAGAAGACTAAATGAAGAACACACACATCTTCCTGGGGACTACTCACAGAACATACAGCAGAAGGAGTGTACTTTTTCATGCCCATTATCCACTTCCAATAGTCATTAGGTTTCTAAGGTCTTGGAGATCATTGAGACAGCACCATGTCAGACAGCAACAGTAACTAAAAGTGACCTTCAGTAACTTGGAGGGGGGGGGAGGGGGCATGTCTTTTTTTTCCCTAAAGTTTTTTTCACAGACCTTGTATCACTTCTTTATAACATTACATAGTAAATTGACAATATAGGCATTTACCTTTAGTGAAAAGATAGCAAAAGGTTGTGGGTCACTGAAAAAATGAGAGGCCAAAACTCTTTGTGGTATTGTAAGCACTTTCTTTCATTTTATGTCCTCTTCCAAAAAGGAAAGCCTACCAGCCTTTGACCATGAAGACAGCAAGGCAAACAGGTTTGTCTGATCAGAAATACAAAGCTTAAGTGCCGAACTAAAAGTCTTAATTTGAGACTGATCCCAGGCACTAATACCCCGATTAAAGACGATCAAATACATAATCAATGAACATTGTGGCTTTATGAAGTTATAATTAATAATTCAGCTTAAATAACGCTAACTGTCTTAATGTATAGAGGCAGAATGTAAACATCTAAAAACTGTCTTTGATTTAAGCACTTGAAATTTAAACTCAAAGGAGCGGGTGAAAACAGAGATACAGAATTAACTTGCTAAAACTCAAAAGAGTCCGTGAGAGAAGTTTGGTCACCTGAATCCTAGACAATGTCTTAACCACTAGATCATCTCTAGACATTTTTACTACCAACTAGGAAGCAACTTCACTTTTAGGTAGGTAAGCCTTGCTCATTTCTTTCTGAACAAGAAAATATACAGCCAAAGTCATCATACAGAGCCAGTAAGACTTGCAAAGAAAGCTGTAAGAAACTTGATCTAATCAGAAACAAAGCAGACTTTGCAAACAAAAGAGAAGTGTGAATTGCAAAGTTAGCCAGCCCAGACATGCTTGCGTAGCCAAACCATCTCAATGGAGTCAAATAAATTAACTTTAAAAAGCAAGCTGTATTTGCCTCACTTCCTAAGGAAAGTAAATTTATCAGTAAGTGGGCAGGTCTAAAACTCCAAACCCGTTTTCAGAAATAAAAGATTTTTAAAAATTTCCTAAATTCTTACATTTTCAAGGAGACCAACTGATTTATTTATTTATTATCACTACCCAGCTACTACTCAGCATCTCTGCTGAGGAAAAGGCTGCTACATGGCTTGACAATTTATCAGGAATCAGATTCCAAAAGACAAGACAGGCACTGGAAACCAGGTTTTAATAATTAATATTAAGGAGTTTGGGGTGGGATTTTTTTTGTGTACAAATGAAAAAACACAAGGATATTGATGAGCAATTTAAAAGAAAAAAACATCCCAGTGCCAGCTAAAATAGTACCAGCCTGACCACCTCTGTTTCCAGCAACCACTCCTTCAAGTCAGCAGTCCCTCTGCTGCATCTCAGGTATAAATTCACACTTATTTGGTGAACCCAAAGGAACTGATCCTTTATGAAGAGTAACAGAAGATGTGAAACACAGGCAGAAACTGATCATGCCAGCTTACATAGCATAAATACTGAGCCACAGACACAAAGAGGAAAAAAGCAGAGTAAAACAAGTTTCTCCTACAACACTATCATGTATGAGCAAGGATTAAGAGAATAGACTTTGGGTTCTTTTCCCTTGGGAAGAAGGGACCCAAAAGTAACACGTGTCAACCAAAACAAGGAGCACAGATTCAAGAGTGTGTCGCACTTAAGTAAAAGCCATGACAAGAGGTACTAAAGTCTCTTGGATTCAGGAGTATTTATGCAAGAAGCTGGAGAATATTGCTCTTCCTTCTTTTCCTGCCAGAGAAGGACATTTCAACACCTCCAGCTGCGCAACATGCAAGTAAATTCTCTGCTTTGTGACTCCAAAAGCTGCGGGAATTTGAAGGTGACAAATGTCACAGAAAATTTACTTAACTAATGCAGTCTGCAATACAGAGCACGAATAACAAGGGAATTTGAGATACACTGCTCAACATTCAAACTTGAAAAATTATGACATTATTAGGTAAGGCATGCCAGAACTACCAAAATCAAGAGTTCACCTAATATAATATCATGGCATATGTTAAAGCAGGCACTGCCCTGTCCTGTAGATCGTGTTTTAGAATGGTTATTTTAATGACATTCCTGCATCCGTCTGTTCCCCCCAAACAATCAACACAGTTTGAACACCAAACCATCAAATCCCAACCAAAGACTGCAGTAACTTCAGCCAAAAAAATGAACTTTTAGTTTTCACTATGTATCATGTTTCTTCTTTTCTCTTTTATCACGATACATATGGAAGTCATGAAAGGCTGATGGATGAGGAAAGATGTCTGGATGGTGTAAAGAAAAATCATGCTTTCTCCTCTATTCCAATCATTCTTAGCCTTCAGGCTAGTGTTCTAAAAGCATGTTGCACAAAATTATATAGAGGTTCCTGTTCTCTACAATACTATAATTCTACTTTCTTAAAAGGGAGACACTTCCTGGGAAAAAAAAATAATTAAAAAAAAAAATCAAACTTCTCTGCTATTGGTCTGAAGAAATTACTGTTGAACATATGAAGGTGATGGGATGCAGATGGTCAGTGGTTACAGAGCTAGGCATCAGGACAGGAAGGAAGCGGAGCACAGGAACCATCTCACTGTTCTGCCAACAATCTATCAAGCTCAGTATACTCCCTAGTTTGTACCAACTACATGAAAGAAACAACTGGATTTCCTCACAGAGAATTACGGAATGATGGAACAACCCATCTCAAAGAATGTTTTGACGTTCTACCTGCTGCCTGATAGACTAGATTATGCCCTGAAATAAAACTCCTGTTTGTAGGCTTAGCGCTTACTGTAATACTCATCATCCCTAAATCATACAGTCTTTTTCAAAATCTTCCTCAACTCTTGCTCTCACTCATATTCCACAGTTTATCCAAAGAAAAATCAGAGTATTTCAACTCCAAGTTTACCATATCCATTTTACTAAATGGCTCCTTGCTCTTCGAAGAAGAATACGCAAGGTTTTGTATTTGTTTTTGCCAGTAATCTGCATTCAGTTACGGATCAATGCCCATTTAGTCAGTTCATACTGTAAGTGCACATGGGTGAAGTCGTGATACTCAGACTCTCATCAGCTGTACTAAAGCAACTTTGTGCAGTCCATAACTTTTCTGAAAAATGGGAAGAGTACTTTACAAATTTTTGAAATGGGAAATGAGAAACACTTATGGAGGACACAAAAATCATGACAACAGGGTTTTTTTGAACTGCAGGTTCTGCTTTTTCTTCTTCTTGTAGGCAATACAACACCAAGGTATTTCTCAAAAAAAAGTGCGACTTCTATAAAAGCATTAGCATAATATTATGTCAGACAAAACAGTTTTCTAGATTGTTGGCTTCCCTCTACCAGTAACCAATGCGGGACATCTACGAAGGAGTGTGATAACAGGGCAAGCAAGAATACCTTCCACTGACCAGTCACCTCGACTTTTGCCAAGTCTGAAAAGATACTCCTGTGTTTGATAGTCTCTGATGATTTGCCCTACAGATTAATTGTTTTAACTTCCTTGTAAACTTTTAGCATTCCCAATATGCTGTTGCACCAGGTATTTTAGTTACACATGGTGTAAAGAGCATCTCATTTGTTTTGAATCTGTAGAACACAGACATCTTTCAAAGACAGGGGAAGCAAACAGAAAACCAAACGAGCTCCCTGACTGCTTCCTTCATGGCTCTAGATTTCATAATGTGTCTTATCCCTCCACTGGTATCTCTTTCCCTGACTGAAAAGCTCCAGTCAATTTTCAGTCTACCTGTCTCTTAGCCTAATACAACCTCTTTGAGGTAGAAGAGAGATGAAGGGAAAATACCCAAACTGCATTTAGTATTAAACATATGGCCCCAGAAAGGATTTATACCATGGCATACTGATGCCATTTTCTTCTCAATTAATTGTTCATTATTCACCTTTGACTGTCAAGTACTGAGCTGCCACTTTCGCAGAACTGTATCACCAAGATGCTTTCATGAACAGCAATAGCTAATTCAGAGTTTAGCACTTCTGAATAAATACATATTTATTTTTTAATCCTATGGATTAATAAATAATAAAGTAACAATCCAATGATTACAGATGTAAGAGCACCTCCACCTGAAAACTTCTAGTAGCATCTCCAAAGCTTTTAAACAGACTACAGCTTATCTTGTAGACACGGACAATGGGAAATACTCTCTTAAGAGAGAGATTTAGAAGAATTGTTATGCAATAATAGAAATCAATTTCAGTTTGTGTCTGTATCAACTTAAAACAAACACCACCATACAACTTACTAAACATACACCTGCAGTTTGCACTTCAATAGAGCATCCAAAATAGCTTATAAAAAGTAAAAGCATAAAACTTCATACAACATAGTGTAAACTGAACGCCTGCAAAGTTAATTCTATTCGGATTTAACATTTTGCCTTGTTTCTCTAAAAGTGGTATTTACCTCCCAGCCCACACACTTTCACCACTGGAGCCCACATAACTCGAAGTTCAAAATCTTAACATCAAAAATACTTGTAACTGATCATCTTAAGTGCCAAACATCCTTCAGATTTTTAGTAGTTGAAGTTAACAGAACCACTAAGAGATTCACTTTTTTGAAGCCATAACTTCTAATTAATGATAACAGACCAAAAATAGCCTTCCCTCCCCCCTCAGATATCAGTATCACAATCCATTTTCTACGCATTCGGGTGCTTGTTGTGGTTTTTTTTATTACTTAACACAGCAACAAACCCCAGTGCAAAAAATAATTGCTTTTTTAACCTTTTGTTTTTTAACTCCAGACCACGCGGCACAAGGGCTGCCTCAATCAGGCTGCCCGCTACGTTCTCCTCACTCCATGCGCTTGCCTTCACTTAACAACTGCCGAGAGGACGGCAGGGAAGGGAAAGGAAGAGCGAAGAGTTTCTGAAGCCGCCTTTAACGTGAGCGCTTCGGAGTGGAAACTCTCTGACCGCCCCTCACGACACAGCAGGCGGGCTCCAGAGACCCCTCGTCCCGGGCGGCAGGGCCAGGCCCTCCGGTCGCCCACCCCGCCAGGCCTCCAGCGCGGCGGCCCGGAGGAGGGGGGAGACGGACAGAGACAAAGCCGAGAGGGTCCGGAGCGCGGCCCCCGCCCCGCCGCCACCCCACACGCCGAGCCCGGGCCCTGCCGGCGGCCCCGGGACCGGCGGGGCCACCGTGGGGCCGGAGGCGGGGCAGACCTAACCGGGCCCCATCGGCGGGAGGGAGCTACCGCCGCCATCCCGCCCCGCTCGGCGGCGGCGGGGCCGGAGTTCAGGCCGGGGCTCCCACAGCCGCGCTCGGCCGCCATGCAGGCTCCCGGGGCGAGGGGCAGGCGCGCCCGGGCCGCCATCTCCTACCTGCTCGGACGGGACCCAGCCTGGCGCTTTCCCCCCACTACCGGCCGCGTCTCATTGTGCCGCCGCCGCCATTTCCCCGCCGCCGCCGCCTCGCTCCCCCCAACTGTCAGGTTCCTCCATTCACCTGGGCCCGGGACAGCCTCCTCCTCCCCCTCCCTTCCCACTGCGCTGCCGGCCCTACGCAAACGGAGCACCGCCCCCACCCCTCCCGCCCATACCAACGGGGGCCACCCAACGCCCGCAGCGCAGGCCCGCTCCGAGAATTCCACTCTGCGTAGCTCACGGGCTCCACGTTCCCACGCTATGAAAGGAGGCAAGCGATTGGCGGCGAGAGCCGGGTAAAAGGTGAAAGGTTCACCAGGCAGCCAATGCGGGAGCGGGACACAGCCGCCGCCGGAGAGACGCCGGGTGGTCCAGGGGCTCACGTGTGTGTGCGCGCTCCCCTCCCCCCGCCAGAGGGCTGCGAGCCTCGCAGCCCGCGCACGCGCTTGGGAGGGCCTCGCGCGCGCGGGAGGCGGCTGCGCTGAGGCGAGGGCGGCAGCCGCCATTTTGGGGGTGTGTGTGTGCGGAGCTGACCAGGCCGCCTCCGGGGCCCCGCTCTTCCCTCTGAGGCAGGAGCGATCACCGAGGGGTGGATCAGAAGGGTTAGGGCTCTGTTGTCAAACGGCCCTGGGAAAACGGCAGAAGGGAGTGCTGGGTGACTTTGGCCAGTGTCTGGGTAGAGTGACACTGAGCTCTCTCATCTCTGTGTAGCGAAATTGCATGCTTCCACACAGGCAGGTGGTCCTTTCCATCAGGAGTGTCCTTCCTGCCAAAGGCAAAGTGCTGCTTTTCCACGAGGGAGCTGGCGCCCACAGCCCTTGCTGGTGCTAGGCCCAGAAGGTGGAAGAAGAAAGGACCACTGGAGGTGGTTGGGTTTATGTGTGCTCCCTAAGCAGCATCTCCTTTTGCTGTTGCTTAACACTGGTCTCAATCCAGTTACTTGTCAACACTGACATGCTTGAGTGACATTACTACCTACTACTAAATCTTTTTAAGTGTCCTGAAATTTCTAGGGTAACACTTTTCCACCATCAAAACCCTTCAGCCACAGATGAAGAACTGAGGGGAAATGGTGGTGCTGAAACAGGAACACTGTTTCTCTTGTGCTTCTCATGCTGCAATTTTCCATGTTTTATTTCCATGACAATTGACAAAAATGTACAAGCTGTGCCCCTGGAAAACTGTGGAGAAACTTTTAAGAAGACAATGAAAAAGCTTTGAGCAAATTTATCTACCTAAACTGGGCTGTAGTACAACAAGAACACCATGCAATGCCTGGTGTAGGAGAAGGTTCAGTTTTAAGCGTGAAGAGCTTGTCAGTAGGGTAGGACATGGGAGTGAAGTGTATCAGTTTATGAGATAGCATGTTTGGAGCTACCTTAAAGTTTATTTTCATTCCAGTCTCAGTTAATTTTCATTCCCTAGTTCCTACCACCCACGTCATCGCTTGCTAACACCGTTCTCTTTGTTACTGGTGAGAAGACTGAGCCCTCCTCAGACACGTAGTGAATAAACAAACCTCTAGGCTGATTACTGCATGACTTAGATCCATAGCCACAGCCTGGACCAACTAGATTCTTAGGGCAAGTGGTGAAAATGGATAACTCTTGTAAATTCAAATTTGGAGTTTGAAAGTCTCTTGGCCTGGCGTAAATCCTGATGGATCGTTGGAGAGCTGAAGGCAATAAACACATCCCGCTGGGGTCTGGTCATATCCCTAAATAAATGACAGTTTTATGGAACCAGAGAGGAAAGGTCCTGCAGAGTATCTAGGTCTAGCTGAACTAGATACAGTTACAATATCATTAGTTACAAACTGGTGGAGCACAAAAATGCTGCTTCACGCCTGGGGAGCTGTGGCTGGAAGTGACCATGAAAACTCTGTGTCTGGCTCAAATCTCCCTGTTCCTCAATACCTTGTGCTCGTCTTTTGCAATGTCATTGAATGTTTGTCAGTGTCAATGTTCAGCTGTTAAAATTATCCCTGTTGCTCTCCATGGAGTTAATAGCTCATCCTTTTTACCTTGATGCTCTTCTCAGAGTTTCATTTATACTATGGAGAAATGAAGTTTCTGACCAACAGGAAAGGGTTTAGTTCTGTGTTGGTTTTGGTTTTTTGGTTTGTTGGTTTCGGTTTGTTTTTTGTTTTTAGTTTTTTTTGTTTCGTTTTGTTTTGTTTTTTCTGAGCATGGAAAAAAGAACTGGGCCAAAAGATGGACATAAGTGGTGAAGATCTTTACTGTTAGGGACCACAGTTTGCTTTGGTGTCATTCTAACTGCTAAATGCATAATTCAGTTGTGAACCTGAACTCTTCCTCCCTGTCCTTCACTCACACCCACGTCCAAAAGCTCTATTACTTTTCAGTAGTTTTCTTACTTTTGGTGCAAGAAAAAAAGAAAAAGACTGTACGTTACCATAATTTATTATTGTGATGGGAAACACACACTTAAAGCTCAGAAGAACAGGCCTACTGCCTATAGTGCTAATGAGTGGTCAGATCTACGGATTGATTGCTCACACAAATCACACCAAAAATGTAGAGATATAGCCACATGTGGGCAATGTGGTCACTCCTGTGGAAGGAAATCTTTAAATAACGTAAATATACGTTGCTGATCCCATTCTGCCTGCTCCTGATGCCTCCTTTCCTCAGTGGATGCATCTGGTTGTGTGCTCAGTTTCGCTGATCCTGTTTGCCCTGTTGCAAAACCTTGCAAGATGTGTCAGATGCGCAGGTACAGCACCAGTTACTCCTGTGTTAGGCCAGGTGACTTGAGTTAGGCATCTGCTAAGATCACACAAGGACTGGAGATCGTCCTTGTTGCCTAATAAAGAAGGCGGCAATGACCATAAATGCAATACAAAGCCACTTCTGGCCAGAGACTGCCCTTTTAAGTTGTGCTGGAGGCAGTGTGTATGCAACGGAAGATCTGTCATTGGGGGTCCAGCCTCCCTCATTCCATCTGCACTCTGTCAGGGATTTACCATCTTCCTTAATATAACTGTGCCTACAAAATCAGTATGAGAAGATAAAGCTAACTGGAGCACTCTAAGGTTCATTTAAACCAACCTTAGTAAAATTATTTCAGATTAGAAGTGATATAGAGGCCTGGGGTATTATCAAATTAAGTGTTTTCTTGACTCAAACCTCTGTTGCTGCTTAGAGAAAGTCTTCCGTAATGCCCATGTTGTTAAATATCACATTATTAGGTATTTTTATAGCATTGAAGGGGCATCCTTCTGTTTTTTATGGATGGAAGAATAATTATATCCTGTGACAAAAGCTTAGGAAGAGGAGCAGCTGTTCAGTCTTATCCAGTGGGAGCTGTCAGAACATATGGGTCTATTTTTCCAATTGTAGCTGAAGTACCGAAGGAAATTGGCATTCTTGATTATTTCTAACGTAAAATAGAGCAGAAAGAAACCTTCCTTAATCCTCTGCAGGCCATGATTAAATAATGAATTTTATCCAATTCAAGTAGGTTCAAAGAGAAGGCAAGAAGAATACTTAAAACACAAAACAAAACACACGAATGCC
The DNA here is from genome assembly GCF_963924245.1 of Chroicocephalus ridibundus. NCBI lineage: Eukaryota > Metazoa > Chordata > Aves > Charadriiformes > Laridae > Chroicocephalus > Chroicocephalus ridibundus. Next base: position 55,711,224 of record NC_086287.1, read on the forward strand.
AGGAGAATTCTGGAAGTTATTTTCATATAAAGAAAAGGGTGTCTTTCTTCACAGCTACTTCCTCCTTGAGCCTGCCTGCTGACAGGCGTTTTTGATTTAAACGCATAGTTAGGATAAAATTTGTGCTATTCCTTATTATTCTATCACCACTGTCCTCTCTTCTTTGTAAGAAATTAATATTTTGTGTCGTATGCTTGCATAATGACAGCTAAGCTTCAGAGTTTAAGCCTAAATAAAAAATTGACTTTTATGTTGATTTCACAAATTTCTTACAAAGATTTTTAAAGAAAAGTAAGATGAAGTCATCAACGTGATTCACAACTCTCAAAAATTCCACATATTTCAAACTTCTTGGCATTCAATGTTTGGTAAAAACCACACAACCAACCATTAACCCAAAGCAAACAGGCTGTTGGACGAAAAGAACAAACTAGCCCAACTACTTAAAATCCAGAACAGAATATGTAATAATGTACGAAATTACAGCTTTCCCCATGTCTTTAGTACTGGAAATAATGATCTTTTACTCTCTGGGGTAACTGTTGTAAGACAACAAGAAAACAGAGGCATTCATCTCCCTTCCCCTTTTTAAAAAATTGTATCAGTAAGGGATGGGGGGGGTTGTTTCTGTTTTGTTCCTGTTGGGTGAGAGTAAGAAAAAATTGTGTTTGCGTTAGAAAAGTGAAAAATTGCAATTTAAAAAAAAAATCAAATCACTGTGTCACAAGTAATTGTCTTTGTTCATGCTATAGAAGTGTCTAATCAGCCCAGCAGAAGCCAGGCTTTGTGCTTTTGGGCTCTACGCCTGTCTCATCAGGTTCTAAAATGGACTCGGAGGAGATTCCTTCCCATGAGACAATGGTGACCTCTGTTGTTCCCTCCTGTTGATACCAGCCATGATGCTATTTTGTCATTGCGTCACACACTATTTCAATAATGCACTTTGAAACAAGCTGGCGGTTATCGAGAAAATATGGGCTGAAGTGTTGCATTCAAGTTTCTGACCGAGAAAGGATGTGTCTTTTCTGCACCTCACTTGAGAAAATGTAGCCTGAGACTTTGCTCTTAAATGGCCTCTAGTCTGGCTACCAGGTTTTTCAGTTCATGGCTGTGAATCACTGCAAGAAAGAGCAGTTGCAAATATTTTAAACTATGGTGCTAATAATAACATCTGCAATGTATTATGAGAAAAAGCTGCAGGTATGATTACAGAGAAGGAAGTTGGAAGAGAGAGGGAAAGAGAGAGGGAAAGAGAGAGGGAAAGAGAGAGGGAAAGAGAGAGGGAAAGAGAGAGGGAAAGAGAGAGGGAAAGAGAGAGGGAAAGAGAGAGGGAAAGAGAGAGAGGAAGAAAGAAAAAGAAAGAAAGGAAGAAAGGAAGAAAAGAAAGAAAGAAGGGAAGAAAGAAGGGAAGAAAGAAGGGAAGAAAGAAGGGAAGAAAGAAGGGAAGAAAGAAGGGAAGAAAGAAGGGAAGAAAGAAGGGAAGAAAGAAGGGAAGAAAGAAGGGAAGAAAGAAAGAAAGGAAGAGAGAAAGAACCTATTTTGAACGTAGTCTATTCCTAAAACTGCAGCTGAGATTTTAAAAAGGTGTTAGGCTGCACAATCATTTTGTTCCCTCCTAAGATGCTATTTAAAAAAAAAATTATTTCAGTCACTCAGACTTCGTAACTTTAGATAAGGATGCCTTCCCTAGTGCAAGAGAAACTTCAATATTTTTAACTGCTTTTAGTGTCTTTTTTTTGACCTCTCTAAACTGCTGGTTTACCTTTCCAAATGAGTATAAAAAATGGAATATCAACTCATTCACTCTTCCTATGCAGGGACTCAGCATTGATGACACCTGCCCCCCCCCAAAAGTTGCTGCTCCTGATTGCGGAAAGCCATCTCTTTGCAGAAGCATAACTGGGAATCTCTTCTCATCTGTCACTGACTTAAGCAAGTCATGTAATTTCTGCATTTCACAAGCAGCTGCAATGACACAGTACAAAAGATTTATCACGTAATAATTAACAAAATTTCCTAATGTCCTTGAAGTATACACTTTTTTGTGCTCCTTTTTGCCTGAGAACTGAAAAATATCATGCATAGTGTATAAACATACTTAGCTGCTGTATTTATGCTGGTTCTCACTAACATACAGCAAATATGTATCGGCAAAGTGATAAATCGGTTCCCCAGGATACAGATCGTCCATAAAAAAGTAATGCAAAAATAATCAATTCAAAGTATTTACAGCAGATGGAGCTATACATTTTGCTTTGATCATATGTTGCATGATATTCCCAGGTAAAGTGTACAGTTTGGCAAGGACAGAGTCGCCAGTGGGACCGTCTAACCAAGGAATGGAGTTAGTCACTAGAGGCATTTCAGAAATGATTGCAATTAACTCTCCCGGAAATAATCCTTGTAACATCAATAGAAACAGCAACTCAAGAAAAGATTATTGCTGCGTATTGGTGTCTTAATAGAAATCACAGCTCAACCTAAGGTTTTATTACATCTGTCAAGCAGTTTGAAGGTACTCCTGCCCCTGATGGCTTCTCTTTACCAATCAGGTCAAATATGCACTGAAGCAAGAGCAAAGGTTTCAATATACAGTAGCAACCGGAATAAATGTGTGATGTCCACAGAGATCCTCAGGAGGTCTGGGCTCCTGCACAGCTGGAGTGTGCATACTCGGAACTCATACCTGCAGATGGTTCCTTATCTGAAATGAACCCTGTGCTTGGCTTTATTGCTGCCGTGATCCAGATGTGTATGTTTCCTGTTGCTGCGCTTGCATTGTCTTTAAGTTACAGAAATTGTGTTTACACAGCAATGACGAGGGAGATGAGCTGTGAAAAGAAATCAAGTCCAACAATTCCTATTCATACTGTGTTTGAGTTTGAACTAAAGTTTGGATCCCATACTCTTCTAAAAACTTACTCTGCTCCCACATTCTGAGCTGACCAATCTTGCGTATTTGAATTTCACCACCACCCCAGGCCACTTCCAAATTCCTAGTCACAGTGTCAGTTGCAAAAAAAAACCCCAAAACCCCCAAAAAATCACAAACTTTTTATTCTCCACTTAAGTGTAATTCATGACACCAATAAAAGCTCTTGGTCTCAAATTCTATCTAGCGATTTTAAAGTTATAGTCATGAAGTCAGCGCTGCTAACAGGCCTGACTTACCAAATGTTCTAAATTCTCAACAGCAATTTGAATATTCTCTTACCACCTACAGGATTAGGTGTGTGGGAGGATGATCCAATAGACAGGTATCAGCTACTTGCAGGGGTGGTGAGAAGCATATTTGATTTTGTAGAAGGAACAGACGAATTTCTAAAGCCTGATACCCACCAAACTAATTAGAGAAGCAGCACTCCTACTACGTTCCCCATATACTATTTTCTTTCTCTGTGTTTATCCAGTTTAGGTATCTTTTTCATGAGACAGATCATGGGGCTGCTTCTGAACGGTACTGCATCTCTGTCGTACTTTATTTTGCTTTTCTCATATACTGCAAAGGCAATTAAGGTGTAGGGGGAGGAACACAGTAAATATGAATCAGTACTGCACCAAGTAATTTACTGATCCACAAGTCTAAACATTTACATAGAAGCAGGCCGGATGATAAACTGAACTGTAAGAACAGTATATAATTCAGCACAACTGTTTTTGTAACCTTTCCCATGGCTTGCCTTTATAATGCCAATTTCTATGCATTACTAAGTTACTAAATCTTTACCTTTATAAATAATTAAAATTCATTCTGCCTGGTGACTAGAATAAAAGTTTAGATTCTTCCTCTAAAATGAAATGTAACTTTTTGGGTAGGTGGGGAAACAATGCACTTTATGAATTTGCACTGTTTACTGAGGTCTTCCCTGCTAAAAAATGAACATCGTTTCTGGATGTGAAAACAAATTAATAAATAAAATTAATATATAATATTTTCTATATGATAATATAAATATCTAATATATAAATTATATATTGTAATGGCAATAGTGAATAAATAAATCAAATAAGAACAAAATGGTGATCTCTTCTGAACTGAGATGTTTGAGAGATTTTCTCAGGAAGAAAAGGACAAACCCACAGATTAACAGATTATATAGAGGAAGCCTGTCCATTTATTTCAAAAGCAGAGATTTTATAAAAGAAAGTGGAACTATTTGCTAGTAAATACTATTCTTATTACAGCATAACAGTTTCTAAAAACGTTTTCTTTTCTAGTGTACCAACTATACACAAGAATATATTTCTTTCTCACAAAAAATAAGTTTTGAGCAAGTGCAAACATTCAATACAAACCACTGATTGAAAGCATTCAGAAGAAATCTATTTGAAAATACACAAAAATGCATCCCCTTCAGTATATCTTTTGATACCATTCAAATCCTCCCAGAATTTGTTCTCATTTAAATAAGCAATATTCCTCACCACTTGCCAAAGAGAAACATGTGTTTTAAATATTACATTCCTTACTTACAAATTATTTCTTCAGTTTCCAAGTCCCTCATTAACTTTTTAGCAAACTAGCACTTTACAGATTACATTTTAAACTGGAGAACTTTTAACAAGAAGGCTGAAACAGTTTCTTCAGCTTTTTACACAGAAGAATACAATAGCACAAAGTGCTGTGCCGACTAAAATATGTTTTGTTTAAGACAAAAGCGGAAGTTGAAATTTTTTTATTACAATAAAAATAGAACTTATTTGACTTGTGTAAGTTATTTGGCATTAAAAAATGACTGCATTATTTCACTCAAAAAATAAGCAGCATATAATTTGAAAGTTATGTGATTTAAACCAGACCAGTCATTTCTAACTAAACACTGGTGATTTTATGTTACAGTCTAATAACGGCTGTGGATCGAGACCCCCCTGTACAAATCGGTCTGTGGACACAGAGCAAATCTATTCTGTCACTCAAAAAGATTCCAGGAAGGCCCAGTGAAAGTCATGAAACTGCCTTCAGAATAAAATATTACCTGACCTGAGCACAGCAGTGAAGGCCAGGATCCAGCCTTTTTGGAATGGTAGGTTTTAGTATTTTTCACCAAGGTAAAATTAATTATTGTTATTGTCCCTTCTAACCTTTTCATGAAGAAAGAAGTACGTTAATCACCCAGGGGCCAATTTTATGTTCCAGAGACATAAACGTAGACATTCCCCTCATGGTGAGAAAAGAACACAGGTCTCGTTTCCCAATACCAGCAGTAGCAGCTGCCTGGAAGGGAGTCATCAAAAGTGCCACTGAGGTGGAAGGAAGTTTTCCATGTCTCACATTTAGAGGAGGAAAAAAATACTTTGATGTTCCACAATTTCAGTTAAGATAACCCTGAAAGGGACTTGAAAATAAAAATGTTAATTTTTCACCCTTTGTGAGCTCTAGAGTTGTGTCAAGCAGTGGACAGAGTAAGCAAGTCACCCCATTCAGATTATGACTTTTTCCATATCATTTAGTGTGTGTATACCTCCCATCCTCCTGCATGAATGTCTTCACCATCTTGGGGCAGCACAGGTGGGAACAAGCCATACTGCAAGGTCCTCTTTAGATATAAACCTGGAACGTGAACAATCGTTAAGTTGGGCAGCTGTAAATTAGTGTTATCAGTGGTATGTCAAGGGGAAGAATTTGGTGTTATTTACCTGACAAAATACTGCACAATGTGGAAATACAAAAACTTAAGGATTTTTTGCCCCCATTTGGATCCACTACCAATTAGCTCAATGGAAAACAGCAGGCAACCTGTAGCCGTTTGGGAACTTCCATGGCCACATTCCAGCCTGTAACCTCACTCTGATCTTCCAGCCATTCGTTCCCCCACTGCTCTTCTCTTAATCAAAAACGGACATGGATGTCAACTTCCCAGAAGGAAGAAGGGATTGATCCTGCAGAATTTAGGCAAACAAATACTATGCGCACAGAGGGGTTAACTGAAGTCAGTGGGATTGTTTGCGTACGTTGGATTTGAGGGGATCCAGCCGAAGGGCAATGCATAAGCTTCGGCTACTTCCTGGCCTATGTGATTAACGTTGATTTAAGTCCCCTCGGGGCCAGATCCTATAGCGTGTGCTTAGCACACAAATGCATTGCACTGACTTCCACAGAAGTCGAGGAACTGAACACATCACTGGGTGCATTCAAGTTTGCGCTTGGCAAGAAGGGACTCCAAGTACTTAAAGCTAACATAAGTGATAATGCACTAGTATAACTATTATCTTGTTAGATGGCCAAAACAATCTTCTAAAGCTCTGATTCTGTGGGGGTTGGTGCAGAAAACCCTAAAAAAACCTCTGGGCATCATGGTACCCCTGTAAACTGTATGGACCACTACTTGGATAAAGAAGTTACAGTCATCCCGAGCTGGAGTCAACTGACAGTCTCCAGAAGATGTAAAGGATTTAAGTGTGTTTAGACACCAAATATCAACATGTAGAAATTTCAGCCTCAGGAAGTTTTAATGGAAGAAAGTAGCTTAATCACTCTGTATATTTTGCAACTTTAGCTGAAAGTTTAACATCACAAAATGACATATTGCTATGCAGCTTTAAGAATCCCACAATTGTATTCAATCATTTCCCATGTTTTCCAAGTCTGCTGTTCATTAAAAACTCTTCTCCTGTTTGCAGTTTCCAGTTTTCAAATAGATGACACAACTGATGCATAGCTTAACGTTCATTCTCATGAGTCATAATTAATAAATAATCATATCACATACATAGAATTTTACAGGTACTCTCAAAATGGTTTTGCAGTTCTATTAAATATATAGATAAAATAATCACTGCTATATAAAAAAATCATTTTAAAACAGCTGAACTCTCAAGCTTTGCATAAAATTCTGTAGACACATTCATTACAATCTAGAAACTCAATAAAAATACATTTTAGAGCTCAGTCCATCAAAAATATTCATGGCATTGAAAAGTGATTGTCATTTTTTTACTGTAATCTGTGCTTGCCCTATCTTTGCACTTATCATTTCCTACACTTTGGCAAAGGCTATATTCAATTCAGTTTGTAGATTATGTGACTCTTTAACTCTTTTCTTCAGCTCTAAGACATCTGCCCCGTAAATGTTTAGCGGGGTTCTGTCTTTAATGGCGTATCTTTCCTTGCACTTTCTATAAAATCACAATGAGACACTTTGCAGTTCAGTTACATGACTACAATAACATTGAACCATCCTATTACAGTTGTCTCTCAGTCTTTACTGGTGCTTCTTTGAACACCAAACACCCTTTGTCCAGTGATCCTCAAGCACCTCCTGCCACTTACACTTCACAATACTCTGCTACCCACACGTTTGCTCAGCAAAAAACGGGTGTTAAAAAACGGTCTTAACAGATCGGTGTACCTGAATTCCGCTGCTTAAATCGAAATACCAAATGCGATCAGTCCAAGCTTAGTATTTTTCACAAACTCAGGCAAAAATTCAGGAAAAAATTCCTTCTTCGGACAGTGCGCATATCTGTTGGAAAACAGATAGATGACAGATTGCCCACCAGCCTTTAAAACCTTTGCTGCGTCAAGCCAGTCCTCTAGCCACCAGGTTAAAAGGGGCTTTGCCATAGTGAGTGCTTCACAAACAGCCTGTCAGACTGTGAGCTGGGAATAGGACACAAAGTCTGACAACAAGCAGTGTTTTCAGAACAGGGCACTTGTGTTGAGGGATTGGATCTTGCGCTGTGGAAGAGATGCAGGCTTACAAGTCAATTTAAGTTGGGGGAGCTGCTGCTTATGCAGATGTCATTTTTTGCGGTTCCAAGTAACGGCAAAACTCTGAAAAGTTCACCCTGTTTTCAGGCACAGTTGACCATACCAGTTTTATTACTCTTAACTCTTTACCCTGGATCTTCTGAGCCATGGCATGGCTGAGTAAGGTAGACTGAGACTGTAAAAAAAAACGATAGCCAAACCAACCCAAATATGGAAAGCAACTTAATGCCAAGTATCATGGACTAATTTAGTAATTTTTTACCTATTTTGCATGGACGAAACGATCTCCATCTCTTAGTTGGATAGGCTGGAAAGCGTATATCAGTTTAAGCATTGGGTGAGATGATCAAGACAACTGCTGGATGCTGTTTGACATTTCAACTGCTCATTTCACTGTTTCAGTCACCGTTTGTCAGTGGGAGGCAAGAAAGAAAACCCTGGGTTTTCTCCCTCTTGGAAGAAAATACCATGTAATAAAGTTGCCAGCATCAGTGCATTTCCATTCACTTTTCCATTCTTTAGGGATGTCAGTTGTTCAGATGAGACATCCAAAGACCTCCTCATTCTGATTTATTTTCTTGGGAGGAAGGAAAGAAGACAAGAACGGAGCTTATTTTATTTGATAGAACTTCGATAGCTGTAAAGTTCTATGAAGAGACTGTAATCCAACTCCAGATAATCTCTGCTGAAGACTAAGAAACGTGGAAGAACCAGAGAATAAGATACAAAGGCTCAGAAAAAGTTGTCATAAAACAAAGCCTACGAAGAGTGGCACATAATGAAGAGCTGTCAGCACTTTTGCTCCAAACTACTGTACATTGCTATTTGCTGCTATTAAATAGCTGCCATGGTATTCACTGGTTTTCAGGATGAGGATATAAAGTTTCTTGTATTAAGTTTTATTTTTTTAGGGAAAAAGCAGAAAGCCCTTCAATGTTATATTTTAGCCTACTTCAAGAAAGCATCTTCAAAAATTCTAACATAGATTTTCTTTTGGAAGAAAGGATCACTGTCTTCATCAACAAGCACAAACAGGTTCATGCATCACAAAACCAGGTGATTCAAAATGCTGAACATTTTCATCAGCAAGATAAAAAACTATTTTGTTTACTTATTTTGATTTACACTGAATTAAGTTGGGAAGTTTGGATCTGTTCCTCACCAAGCATCTTATTTTAAAGTTCATAGGGTGAATCCAGCTCTAGTCAACGGTGACAGGACACAATAGAAAAGATTTCAGCTTTCTGTTGACTGCAAGAGGTTCAGATTTTTACCTTCAATGTTTAAGATCTCCTGCCATGCACTGCTGCTACTGAATTCTAACTGCAGCTCCTAAGAAAAATCCCAGGGAAACATAAAGCTACATTATAAAGAAGAATGAAGTGATGGACAGTTAGGGTTACCCCAGCAGATGACACGACTACAAATAGGTTTTAAATACCTGCAAATAAACTGGTATATATTCTGATGTGTCCTGACCTCAGGTACTATTACATCAGCTGAAAACTATGCCAGATCAGACATACACCTTATGCTAAAACAAAATATATAAGACATATAGTCACATGTTGTAACTTTCACTCAATGCAAATCATTAAAGCCCTCATTTTATGAAGCACATTGCAGTCAGCCTTTGGAATTTCCAAGTGGAAGCAGCAACATGATGAAGTCTCATAAAGCATACTACGAAACTAAAAACGTGCCAATGAAAAATAGTGACTTCACTAAAAATCACACAGAAAAAAGTTACTGCTATTAAACTGAATTTGAAGACTTCTCTTTTGTCCTGTAGTGCATGGGTACACCTCTGGCAAAAATCCTAAATCAAATATCATGTGTCTGCTGATGTGGACAAAAATCACAAGACGCAGAAGCAGCTCAACTGTGTCTACAGACAAGCCACAGAAGTCTCTTCACTTGCACTAGAAAGTCAATACAGGCTGCCAACATTTCTCTGTATTTAGTTTTATATCTGTCATTTCTTTCTCTATTCATTTGGGCACTTAAAGGATATTTCTAATCCTTTTACTATGCACTTGGGCCTTAACAGTAGCCTCAGCAAATTAGGTTGCCTATTATTTTTTTTGTACCTTCAAAAAAGAAATCTTCACACGATCTGGTAAATGAAAGCAGCAGAGAAAAGGGAGCAGATGAGGTACTTTAAAAAAAAAAATTAACCACAAAACCGTGTTATCTGTTCCTGATAAAATTATTAAGCTTCTTGAACACCTTTGCAAAGATGGCCACCATCAGTAATGTACAAAGTGTATTTATTCGGGTATTCTCTACAGAAGTTTCTGGACTAAGATTTCCCATATGATCCCTCCTGAGAAGCTGCTAGCCTACATGTTCTTCACACTTCTCCACACTCAATTTATTCCTGCAAATTAAACATTAAAAAAGGTGCAGGATAAAAATTAATTTAAATCCTAAAAAAAAACCCAAACTCCCCTACCCAAATAAACTATCAGCCTGATTTTGTTGGTCTACTGGACTGCCATTAGAATTGTAACCAGTTCCTGGGGTCAGCATGTTCCACCACCTGCAGCTCTGCTCTGCCTCCAACTCTCTCAAAGAATTCCATGGAAAAAGCCTTTCTAGCCTTGCCCTTGCAGGTGGGCCAGATTTGTAGGCAAGTCAACACCACCCCTCTTCCACAGCTGTCAGGCCCTACGTAAGTAATTGAAGCCAGAAGAATAATTTTTGAAGACTAGAGCTCTGAATTGTTCATTTTTCTACTGATAATTATCTGGTTTTATTTAGCATCTTATAAAGCAAGGCACAAATGTACAAAATCGCATCTACTAAGTCAGGTCATTTTTATATATATTTACACAATTATCATAATATAAAATGTGCTTAGACACTGTCATAGCACAACAGTAGAGGAACCGAGGACAACCTGATAATAAACACAAATACCAGCTCCTACGTTTCTGTTTGTGCTTCACCTGAAGGAACAGATTCATATGCAGATACGCAAAGCAATCCAGCCATCGTCCTTTATTTTCCCACCCCTCACAGAGATCAAACTTTGTTGCTAAGAAGCTGAGGAAGGAGTAAAAGGCAGTAGACCAGCACCCAGAAGAAAATGATGAAGTAGAATAGCTCTGGCTGCTCAGCAATTGTAATCTCATGACTTGGTGCTGGAGTCTCACTTGCTTCCAAGTCCTTTTTCTTCCTGAAAACGGGAGAGAATTTGATAAGAGGCAGGAAAAGGAAGAAAAAAACCTCACTGTTAACATTGACTTTAAAGATCAGGGGGCAGACTAAAAGACAGCAGTTTAATGAACCATTTCAATCCAGTCAGTTGGAGTCCAAGCTAGACTACGAGGTGCATAACGGGCTTTAGCAGTGTGTTTCCTTAAGAGTGCATAGCAATTAATCCTCTGAAAACTCTGGACAAACTCTCAGGTAGTTTAAATACGTGCCATTACAGTACAGTCCTGTGATGTAAGGTGATTTCTATCAGTCAAAAAGTTCCCCTTTTATATTCAGAATGGTAAACAGCTCTGGGCAACACATACCGCATTCCACAATTTTACTTAGACACTGTATCTGACTCAGTATACTTTCTCTAAATCATCTACTTTCAGAGCTTCTTATGTCAGACACCAGAACATTAAACACAAAAAGCCCAAGACTTCCAGAAACCAATTAGAAGTTGGGGTTTTGTAGGACAACTCCAAAATCCCAGCCTTCCAAAATTCCAGCTTTGGTTCATAAGGGCGAAGCTGAGCTGAGCACTCACGAAGCCAAGAACAGGTCTTATTTAAAAAGGCACAAGATGGTACACTCATTTTATAACTTTGTGATACTATATGAATCACCCTCTGGCAGACTATTTTTTAAATCTACTTTTGGAGGAAACTGGCTTTTGGCCTGTTTTAATGAGTCCTTTTTCTGGCTTGGGGCATCCCGCTTTTTCAGATATTATACTGGATACATATCCTAAGTATTACACAAAACTTGCTCAGTATCAGCAGTCTGCAAACAGGCAGAACTGTGACAACTATTTTTTTTTAACAAACAGAAGCGTGAGACTGGGTCACTAGATCCTGATAATATTTTGTGTGTTTTCTGCATTTAAATGCAAACATCATTTTAACTCGAAGTTCTGGGACACACTACTCAGTATCAATTGAGAGGGAAAACATAAAGCAATCCTTATTTCTCATAGCTATGTAGACCCTAATACCAAAGAGATACACACTCTGAGTTCAGGGTCCATCACAGCACCCTAAGTCTAAACTAAACACATACACAAATTACAGGAACTGACGGGTGCTCTAACAGAGGCCAGAACTCTGTTGAATCATTTTTCCCTAGCACTGACCATGCTAAATATTGCCTTGACAGTCTTCCAAACCTGGAAAGAGTCATTACTGCCAGAGGACCTCATATTTGAAGTCCTCCCACTCTTTTCTTAGTCTGAAACATGCACCATGTGGGGAAAGTGCTCACAGTCTTTCTTGGGCAGCTGAATCTTTCAAGAAGAAGCATTTTAGTCAAGGGGGAGATCTAGCAATGAAGAGGTTTTGTACCTTACACCTGTGGGGAATAAGGACTCCGAGCTGCTACACACAATGTCCAGTCAGTCTCTACCATTATAGTTAATCTTCCTTTCCCTTTGTAACATTCTTAGAAGTACCTAGGAGTTACGGATTCCTTGCAAAAGGCTTTGTCTGAATAAGAACCACTCACCCAATGATTAATGGATTTTCACCCATATCGGTCATCTTCTTGTTTTCACCACAGGTTTCCTTAAACAAACAAACAAACAAACCAGGAATAGATTATATGAATAAATGAAATTCAGCATCTTGCAAAGAGGGAAGTTGTTTGTGCATCCTTTGCAGAGTATATCTAATGTGGGCTCATATAAAATGGTAAGTCTGCTTATAAATTTGTTCCCTGCCGGTACGCACACAGAAAAGGAAAAAATTTGTGAAAGAAGAATTTTTTGCATTCAGCTGCTTTCATTCAGTTAATCAGGCTCCCCCATTCATATATATTTCTAGTAGTTCTGACAGCATTGCAAAACCACAGCATCTATGTGAAACCTCTGTTTCATTGAACATTGGTGGCAGCATTTCCATAAAACTCCAAGAAGGTCACAATTTTATTTGGTGCTGAAAAGAGTTAAAAACTAAAAATCCAGAGCTCAGTCGTGTCGTGTGCTCTCAAGAAAACAGTGTGAATTACATCTGCCATTAAGGATGCGGTTTCACATTACAACTAGAATTCTTCTAGGGCTAGCTGCTGCTATTGAGAAATTATAATACACTACGACTGGGAAGGAGAGGGCAGGAGCTCAATCTTTTCTAAAAAGTGCAATTCAAGAGACACTCAGCATATTTACAGGGCAATGACCAGGATGCCGACGTACATACAGAGAATGCAAAAACTAAAAGAAACTGGAGCAGCAAATAAAGGCAGCTTCAAAGAAGCCGAATGTCGCAGCTCTACCGTTACGATGAAGTAAGCATCAAAGTTACAACAGATTTAACTGCAGTATTAGATACTCCTTTGGGGGTTTGTTCAAGGTTCTATGAGGTCCAGTTCCAAATATTTGGGAGAGTTCAATAAAGCTTTTCAGCTCTGCCTGGTTTTGGCAAAAAAAATTATTAGAAGCCACAGGGCTTTTGGATTATCACAGAGTTTATCTACAGAGTAGGACCCTTTTGCAGTATATGAACTTTTGGAGTTTAAGAGAAATAAAGAAACAGTGATAGAAAAGTAAACTTCCACATACTTACCTCAGAAGTATTAGGAGATCTTTTTCGGAGATGGATGTTGGAATCACTGTCGCTGGTTCTGAAACGTATGTAAAACATACATTTTTTATGAATTTTTTAAATTCATAAAGCTAAGTTTTATTTTGACTTCAAAGAAAACCCTGGCAATTGCACATGCTAGTTTTAAGTTACGCAAAACCACAAATATGCATTGTTGCATGTATTAGAACACAGACTTGAATTTATCAGTAACATTAAAAATATAGCTTTGGGAAAATCTGACCCACAATAAAAAAGTCCATATGCTCAGATTGGAATCTTTTCTGAAAAATTATATCTGATAGGGGTTTTGGACCTTTGACATCATTTATATTTAAGTGAGAGTATACCCCAGGTTTTATGGCTGGCTGTATAAATAAAAAATTGACAGACCTTGCAGGGAACAGAAAGCTTGAAGAAGGCAATGGATTTTTCTAAGCAAATTCTTTCAAATTCATTAGAGTGCTTTTGTGATAAACACCAACAAATTACAGTTCATGTCCCACTCAAACACATTACCTAAGAACTAAATTAGAACGCAAGAGGAAAGAGAAGTGAATGGAGAACAATTAGCTGAGTGTCCGTCTCTGTACCGGGTCTGGTTGGGGTGCAGATAAGTTCCCCTATGGCAGCCCCTATACTGCTCTGCTCTGTATGTGAAGCTGAACGGTGTTGGTAACACACCAGTGTTTCGGCTATCGCCGAGCAGTGCCCGCACAGCACCAAGGCTCTCCAACCCTCCGCAAAGGCCAGCAGGCTGGGGGTGGGCAAGAGGTTGGGAGGGAACATAGCTGGGACAGCTGACCCAAACTGACCAAAGGGATATTCCATACCATATGAGGTGTGCTCAGCAATAAAAACTAAGAGAAAGGAGGATGCTGGCAGAGGGACACACACACACTCTTGTTATTAAGGCATTTGTCTTCTGAAGAAACCACTACACCTACTGAGGCCCTACTTCCCAGGAAGTGGCTTGATATCATCTGCTGGTGGGAAGTACAGAATAAGTCCTTTTCTTTTTTGTCTCCTTTTGCGTTGCTTCTACACATGGCCTTTGCTTTTTTTTTCATTAAATTCCTTTTACTTCAACCCATGAATTTTTCATCTTATTTTCTTCCTCCACCCTGCTGAGGATGGGGAGTGAGAGAGTGGCTTGGTGGGCACTTGGTGGCCAGCCAAAGTCAACCTACCACAGGTTCATTCACTTGTTCATCGACAGAAAGAAAGGCCAACAAATATCTATTGGAATGAAGCAGTGTTACACTTCCACATAGTGTCACAATGCACATGGATTATTTCATTTACATTACAAAACACTCTTTCTGTTGGAAAAACAGTTATAACACTGCCATGTTCAAAATGCACTGGGGTTCCAGTTCGGTTTTGTGTAACCAAGTTTGTATAACAAAATCAAATCAAGTGCCATTGGCACTGAATCACTCATGTTTAAGACAAACACACATGCTTAAGATAAACACAGGAAGAAGCCAAAGAGTCCCAGTACACTGCTCCTAAAAGAAGTCTACAAGAAGCATCCAATGGACAGGGCACACTTCAAAAGACCAGGCATTCATACCAGTTAGGTGTATTTAAGACAAAGTTAATGTAAAATACCTGGTAAATTCCTGACAATCGGCAATTTCTTCCAGTTTATCTTGTGACAGAGCAGTAGTGGCAACTTCTGAGATCTGCAAGTCATCTGCTTCGATCATATTTTTCACTTCTTCCTCCCTATTGCTACTTTTTTCGGGTCTCTTTATGGCTATTGATAAATCCTCTAGATGTTCTACTATGGCCTGCTGAAATTAAGAAATATTTTGCATTAGACAACAAGACTGTTTCCCTACCCTTCTAAATATCTTAGTGGTGTAACCTACTCAGAGGATAAATTGCATGTAGCACAAGACTGAAAGTCTCACTAAAGAGAATAAAAAGCAATTAATTTCTTGAAAATCGTATTAGATACACTGAGCTATAAAGTATCATCAGTTCAACATACATACAATTAGTTGTCAGTTCTTTTTATATAAGAAGGCATGGGTCTTTGAAGTAATCTGCTAAGACATTTTTTAATCTATCCCAAATTAGTCTTTGAAGCTAACAGCAAATTAACTTCATTACTCTAGTAAGTATCAGGACCAAAACATGTCCAAGCAACTTGTCTAAGCAACATGCAGAGTAACATTAAAGGGACATGCATTCCTGAAAAACACTGTCTAAAATTACTGTGCTGGAAAACGTGTAAGACAATTCAAAATCAGTGTCTGCAAGAAGAGAGGCAGTAGCAAATTGCCTAAATCCAATACACAGAATAATGACCAAAAACTCCCCCTGCTTTCTCCTCCTCCAGTGTAGACAAGCCTTCATTTTACCAACATAACTTATGCTACTCAAATTGGTTTAAGTTTTTGTAGTCAAACTTGTTTGGATTCCGACAGAAATTACCTTTGCCTGTATCCTTGCTATATTAGCAATACTACTTTCTGTTCATCTCATTACAAATTATTAAAAATACCCTCTATGATAATCTTTTATGTCTACAGATTATATAGGACTTTATAACTCAACTACTAAACTCTTAAACTACTTTAAAACATAATTAAAATCCATATTTTTGCAGTATTATTAGTATTAGGGCTTATTCTCTCTTTTAATGTCAGATCTTCTTAGGGATCTGCAATTCCATTCATTCCAGTAGAGGGCTGTGGCAAACAGCGTTACCAGACAGGAAACAAAGTACATTTTACATATTTTTCTAAAACACTGCAAAATGAAAGCAAATGAAAACCACTGAGGTCAGATGCTAGTCCTCCATATATGCACAAAGAAATGCTGGTAATAAAAAAATTAAATACCTCAGGATGTTGTGGAATAGTGGAATCTTGGTGGTTGATAGCCTTTTTGCCATCTTTTTCAATTTCTAACTCTTCTCCTACTAGTAATGGCACTTCTTTTTCATCGGAAGAATTTATGTGACTGTTAATGTCCGCTGTTTCCTCCTCACCATTCTCAGTATCCATTTCTGATGGAGGGACACCACCTAGCTTATTGCCTAAGTCTGGCTCTGGAGCATCTTCCTCATAGTTCTGTTCTGGTAGGCCCTTCTCATGTAAAACATCCGTTACTGTTTCAGAAGAAGCTTTGTCATTTCCAGTATCATAACCTTCAATACAAGGTTCAAGGTAAGCGTCCAAAACTGCTGATATGGGAACATTATAATGTGGATAATAAAAGAGATCATGGGGTATTACAGACACTTTCGAAGAACTGGGTAGCACTTCTTCTGAAGACTCAACTTCATCAGAGCTGTCCAGATCTTCTGAGGTTTTAGGTACATCTGAGAGAGAGTCATCAGACGTTTCATGCTGTGTAGATAGTTCTTGGCTTTTGAGATTAGAACCATTCAGTGAACAATGGTTAGTTTCTGTTGTCTCAAAGAGAGGTGATTGCTTTGTATGTTCATTCTGTGGAAGTTTCAGTATTTCCTCATTTAGAAGATGAAGAACGTACTGATGCGTATCTTCTTGTTTTGAGGTATCTTCTGGTAAAAGAATTGAAGTTTGGGGTTTGGTCTCTTCTACTTTATTTATGGATTCATCTGTAAGTATACCTGAAGTCCAGGATAATGGACTCAAAGAAGAAGTGTTGGCTGAAAGGCTCTTAGTTTCGTTATCATATTCCGTAGAGGTCTCTTTAGTTAGTTCTTCAGAGTAGTCTTCAAAAGAGTCAACAGAATTTTTCTGATCTGTCAGAACAGCTGGAGAAAGCTCATCGTTGTGTTTCAGTGGATCATAAGATGTGCCTCCATCACCTGGCATGAATTTATCACTTAGAACCTCCCAAGAGGAATTGGAATCAAAACTGACAGATCCTGTAATTTTCAGTGAGGTAGGCCTCTGAGGCTCCTCTTCAGACATTTCCTGTGCATCACCTAACACGTGACTCAATTTCCCATTACATTTTTCAGGAACGGTTTCTGATGGAATGCTCTCAGGTGTGTCATGAATATGAACCTTTGGAGGAGCAGGATGACTCCTTTCATGATTAACAGTATACATGTTTTCTTCACTTTCACTTAAAATCAAAATTTTGCTCTCTTCTTCTGAAGGTGTGTCTTTGATGTGGACATATGTGGACTCAATTGGAAGCTCCTTGTCAGGATCTGTAAAGTCTTCCTGTAAGTGATGATACACCATTGAAAGACAAATCATACCTCAGACACCATTTTACTTTTCCCAAACACTACAGAAAGAGTAACTACCTAGCCCATCACCTCATTACCTTGTGAATGGCCAATGACTCACTTATTTTGAAAGTAGGGAAACCAATTTGGCAAGTCAAGTGAGTTGAACAAAGCTCAGTGTCAAGAAGACACTTGTACAGGATGATTAGAAGGCAGACAAGCCTACTCCTCAGTTGTTAATGTACTCATCTCTCCCTGCTGCACCTGTGGAGACAACTGACTTGGCTTTTTGACGCAATCCCAAACCTTGGGAATAAAATAAATCTAACAAGTCAACTAAATCCACTGTGAAATATATTAATATGCTAGATTATTCCATTCCAACAGACTGTATTTTTTTAAAAAGTAGGCTTTTTCTTTGTCCATTAAAATGCCCACAAGTCTTAATGCCAACAAATCTTAATGCACATCTAATCTAATAATCATAATTAGATTATTATAATAATTTTAATTCCAGTGACTTTAGTAATGCCCACTGATTTTATAAGATAAAAAATACATACCAACTAGAACCTTCAGTCAAGAAATGAGAGGAAATGCCTTTTCTGTAGGAACCATCATTTACGTGCAGGTACTCTGGCAGAAAAACTTACCCAGCTACTCGAGGGACGCTGAGTCCCTTAGGAACCCTTTCAACCCAAGATGACTATGTTGAGCTAGGTTTGTCTGGAAGGACGAACAGCCTCCAGAACAGTTTTTTCAACTTATCTTCTCCAGTTCCTGGGACTTCCCATTTTTCCTAGAGTTTTCTGTCTCCTGTCCTTTAATTGCTCTATAAGTTTATCCTCTGTTTCTCCAAAAAACCTTTGTCAATCCCTGTCGCTGTCAGTCCCTGCTTGCTCCTCAGTTTTTATTTTTGATAAAGTTTGCATTACAGTCCTGGTCCTTTAAGCTGTAGTTTATTTCATGCTTACAATAAGTACTTGTGACTGCTGTATTGGCAAGATTCAACCTCTGGTATCTTGCGTCTAATACCATATCTGCTAAATTTCGGTTGATTATGGCTCTCAAACTTGAGAAGATAGAAGTCACAATGAAATTCAAAGTCCAACGAATCACCATAGATGAAGGGATAAACTCCAGCCTTATTCTGAGAGTAATATAGCAGAGTAGTAACCAGTTCTAACCTCTGAGAGTTAGAATCGGATGTAAATGTTTAAAAGCACAGTTCTACCTCAAGCATTTTAGCAATCGCCAATGAAAGCCCCTTTGACTGGATTTAACAAAAATGTGAAAAATTAAAACTGAGTTTGTAGTTTATTTTAAATAGCTTAGAAAGAGACCTAGAAGATAAATACAGCAATATCTGACTTTATTAAGTACGCCAAAGCAAATTAAAGAAATGATGTGATGTAGGAGTAAACACATACCCCTTCCAGCTCCGGGAAGTGTTCCAGAAATTGCGCCACGTATGTCACAATTGACTGCTCGTCGGGTGACTCCACCATGATATCTATGGGGACAGACGCAAGGGGCTTGAGCATACACGGCTATAAAATGCTCTTGCAGAGGCACAGATCATCAGACAGTTACCCAGCCTTTATGATGAGAGAAATAACGGCTACACAGGCTTTTCTTTCTCTGACAGATCAGAGAAGGTAGAATCCTATCCGCCCCCAAGGAGCTTACAAATATGACTGGAAGCATACAACTACAAGCCAGTGACCAATTAATTTGTATTTTTCTTATCAATCAGCCCAACGCACTGATCACATCAACAGCCTAATCACTGGGAGGTTTTTGGTAGGTATCACAATGCAATACTGATTCATTCATGCTAGTTTGAATGTTACCCAACAAAGCTGATGTAGGCATTTCACCTTCTGGTTCTAGGAGCCGAGGAACACCCAGCTTATTTTGTGCTATGCTGAAAGCATCCTCCAGGTTTTCTCGAGCCGATTTCTCCAGTGCTTGCTTCATGTCTACCAAGGTAGACTCTATTGCTTTTATGATAGCTAAGAAAGCAAGGCCACTCCTCCAGCTGCTGGCAAAGTCCTGAACTGCGACACCGTACCTGAACAGAATTACGTATAGGTTACATGAGTGGTTGTGTTACAAAATCCAAAGTAAAGGCATCATCATTTTCAAAGACTCCTGAAAGTCAAAAGTAAGGTTCCTGAGTTGCGCTAGTCACGTCTGAGATCTTTTTTGGATTTTGAAATGCACAAAATACATCCATAAAACACCAGGATTCACAAACTGGATCTGTGTGGCTAACAGCTGACATCAACCTGCTTGTAGGAAGTAGTTAGTAAAAACAAAGCCCTCAAGAACTCAGCAACCACATTTAACATTCACAAAACCAAATGTCCCTGTGATTCCTGTTTCTGTTGCTCTCCAGCATTTTAATGCCATAGCTTGGGAAGACTGCCAACACTTAAGTATTTAAAAACATAAGCATAAATGATTCACATTCCTGTGTACTTGGCCTTCTATAGCAGAAAACTGTGCTTTGCCAAATGCAAATGGTGTCAGTATATGTATAAACCACAAGTGTGTTAGATGCCGAAAGTTTTGGAGGAAAAAACAACCATCGAACTTGCAACGAAATACAGCTCCAGAACAGAAAATTCTGCACAGGTCATTGGATAACAGAATTACAATGACGCTATTATGTTTTTAATAGTGCAGCTGCAAGAACAAATTTCTCCTCTTAGATGTTCTCAAATTGTACCCCTTTGACTGGACTGAAAAGTCAGTGGCCTTTACTTTTCTGGTCCTCGCTTTCCTTGTACCCGTTAACGACATTATCAGCATTATTTTGACACTAAAACTGTGCTTCCATTACAGACTGCACTGGCAGCAGTGAACTACAGATCTCAGTGGGAGAAGTTTTATCTACACAACGAGCACCCTTAACTTCACTGGAGATAACCAAGGGATGATGTGGCCCACAGGACCAAGTATTTAGGATATAAATTTTTATCTTCAACACTAGATGCAGAACGTTTGCGTTCATAGGCAGATTTGGACATATAAATCCATAAACAGACAGAAATGCCAAATACTCATCTGTCCAACTTATATAAGTAAGTTTAACCCATGGCCTCTTTAAAACTCTCTGGCAGTCATTGCTTCAGGTAACAGTGTATGTAAAATACACTCCAAGCATTAACACATGCACTAGACATCTTACACTAAAGTTTTTTAACCCAAAAGTAACTCTGCCAGGTTAAAGCATTACTAGACAAAATGCTTTGGCGAAAGAACTGCTTTTTTATTACAGAGGACAGAGATGTGTTGAGCAATGGAAATGGACCCAAACATTACAAGTTCATGAGGAGCAACTCAAGATTCACCCCCTTCCTCTCTAAATTTTGAATGATAGGATCATAGAACAGTTTAGATTGGAAGGGACCTTAAAGATCATCTAGTTCCAACCCCCTGCCATGGGCAGGGACACCTCCCACTAGACCAGGCTGCTCAAAGCCCCATCCAGCCTGGCCTTGAACACTTCCAGGGATGGGGCAGCCACAGCTTCTCTGGGCAACCTGCGCCAGTGCCTCAACACCCTCAGAGCGAAAAATTTCTTCCTGATAACTAATCTAAATCTGCCCTCTTTCAGTTTGAAGCCATTACCCCTCATCCTATCACTACATGCCCTTGTAAAAAGTCCCTCTCCAGCTTTCTTGTAGGCACACTTCAGATACTGGAAAGCCGCTATAAGGTCTCGTCGGAGCCTTCTCCAGGCTGAACAACCCCCCTCAGCCTGTCCTCAGAGGAGAGGCGCTCCAGCCCTCTGATCACCTTTGTGGTGAGGAAAGAGGGACTCTAATATGGGCTCTGTCCTTCAAGGCACTCTGCAGCACACAGAGAAGCTCCCTCAGGGCTGCTGCTTAATTCAAAAGGCTGTTGCTAAAGTCTTTCAATATATTTATTTTTTCAGTTCACCCCGTGTTTATGCCTACCCTTTCATTAGCAAAAGGTATCAAATAGACTGCATGAAAGCCAGGGGGCAGGGGGAGGAGGAACAATCCTGTTTTAAATAGCTCCAAGCATATTAGTGCAAGTTAACATTTAACACTCAAATCCTGAGGCCAGCAACGCACATGGCTTCAAGGTCAGATGGCCACTGGAGACACCCGGCTGTAGTGATCTACCCCCCCTGCAGAGACCTTGCGCCTGCAAGAAGCAGCCACAGCACATGGTAACACACACAGAGGGCAGGAGAGAGAACACAGATTTAGCTTCAAAAGGGCAGGTGGCAAAATACATTTTTCCATGAGGCTCTGTTAGCTTACTTTCTGGTTTTCCGCTGAACCCAGATTAAAAGGGCTCTGATGGCTTTCCGCTGGTCCTTCACAGTAATGGACATGTTTCTCTCCACGCTGGGAGTGCTGGGGTGGGACGTGTCTGACTCGGGACCGCTGGGCCCAGAGGAGAGGCTGGAGGAGGAGGAGTTCCGGTTGAGGTTGCCCGTCAGCTCCTTAATCTGCAATAAAAGGTGAAACACCCAGTGCTCTGGTTTAACGCCGGCTGCACGGAGAACTTTAGTGCTTGTTTTCATGCAAACTTGAAAGATAACAGTGCCATAACTGAATTTTAAGAGGTAATTATAGACCTGTCCATTATAACTCTGGACTTGTATTGCACAGGCGTGACAGGCAGCAGCAGCCCAGCTGGTAACCCCGGGAAACAGAAAGGGCAAGGTACCAGTTCAGGCTGAACTGAGCAAAGTCATATTAAATGGAAAGCAAAGAAACTTGTCCTTGAAAGAAAAGTTAGTTTAACTGAAATTGTTCTTTCTTTTCCCAGGACTTGCTTGAGTGAAATTTTTTTAGTCAAGAAAGGGTGACCTGCAGCAGCGCTCCTGTCCTGCTCAGTGTTGATATTTGAGTCCAAATCATCCACTCTGCTGCTTTGAGGTTCCCCCTATCCTCCCTCTGCTGCTGGGGCAACAGATGCTGGTCACACCATCTCTGCCTGTGAGTCTGTCTGGCCAAAGCGGTGCTGTGTCCCACTGTTCAGCTCGAGGAGCCCAGCCAGGGAAAGAAATCCCAGTGCAACTTCGAGATTGTTTTTTAAACCACTAGCCATTTTAGAAATGAGTCCAAGAGAATGAAAGAGCCTCACAGTCTTATGAGAGCTGCAGAAACCCTCCCTCCATCTCTCTCTGTTCATTACAATTTGGTATTGTCTAGAAGGACATTTTCAAAATACGTGTAGATTAGGGAGCAGTTTTAATCTAAGCCTGGGGCTAAATCAATTTTCAGGCTCAAATCAGTTTTATCAGTTCCAGGCCCTTCAAGATCTTTCATTTGGCTCTCTACATCAGTTGTGAATTTTTGCCATGTTGAGTAAGTCTCCGGAGATCAGTGATTCTACGTGGAATTTCCCACCACATTGGACCAAATCCAGAAAAGGTTAGTGAAAATAAACTGTGACCTGGAACCAAACCCAAGACGTTGGTTCAGCTCCAGGGAATCTGGAGCAGAACCCTGAGAAGGCACAGGAGAGAAGGAAAAGTAGTAATCTGAAGCTCTAATTCTGGTCCAAGTCAAACAAGGGCTTAAATTATCTCCTATTTACACCAAAATACGTCCAATGAAGTAAAATGAAAGCAGCTGCAGGTATAAAATTAGCGTATATTAGGAGGGAAAAGCTCCGGTTTAGCATGCTTAATTATGTTCTTTAGGATTAAAAATCAATTTAAAAATCAGTATTCAGCTGGAATAGATTGATACTATGAAGATTGTTCACTTATGATTAAAGTATTCAAGTTTTATTACCTGAAAAAACAAGATTATATTCCATATTAGTCCAAGTACCAGAGAGGAATTTCCATCTGCTATTTCTGCTGCATCGATGCTAACAAGCTTTACCTGTAGAAGAGATCATAAATTCAGAGCCAAATTCAATGAAGCAAAGTGAAAAATGCACTGAGACTACTGAATATGGCCAGAACACTTCTGCCACTGACTGGACAGCCAAAAAGCAAGACTGAAATCTTGTGTTAATGATAATTTGCCCTGATCACAACCACCCTGCTCATGGAACTCTTATCGCAAGCCCCCAGCCTGGTCTCCAGAACAGAAGTGACCTCAGTTCTGCACCCTCAGGACCACAAACGTGTATCTCCATACAAAAAAGGAACGAGATGGTGCCCCCTCCAGTGGATCCTATTCTTAAAAAGTAGAGAGTCGATTCTCATACAAAAATTAAAATCCTAATAAGATCTGCTTACTTCTGTTTTGCTATGCATCTCCCTTCTCCTTGCTTATCTCACCTTACACAGCTTGTCAGAGAGTTCTGATTAAATCAGTAGCAAAGGATAGAGTTGCCTAATCCAAGCAAACCCTAGACTTTCCCACACTGTGGTTTCTTCCACCTGATAACACCAGGATGTTATTCTCTTAGACGACACATGCCTTTGGCAAAGGTCATGGAGGAGGGAGGAAGCAAGGAAGCTGTCAGTACTGCACATGACACCCAGACCCAGTTAAACCTAGCATACAGCCCGTTTCTCACTGAGAAGTCCTGTACACGATGAATCACTTTGTGGCGCTTTACCCTGCTGCCCCAGTTCCACAGAAGTGTACGCTGACGGGTTCCACCCATTGTGGTTTATTATCTAACCCTGAAGCTCTTGGCAGCCAAGGCATTTTGCCAACACTTTCATCACCACCCTTCACTAACCGGTTTGGTTAAACGGGGAAAAGGAAAGCAAAATAACTTTTTATCTAGTGGTTCGCACAACAGTTTTCAATCTTAGCAAGAAGACACCTCTAGCTGTCATATTTCAAAGCTCACATTTCTTGCTAGCTCCAAGGTATTGGGCACGGCAAAACCTTGAAGACCTAGTACATTTGAATAGCAGTTTCTCCAAAATGTGGAGCGAGTGGTATCTACCATTAGACTGCTCCCAGTGTCAGCTCTGTCCTCTTACTGCTGCTTATGTTTGTCACCCAGCCCAGTAGAGATGCCCGGCTGTAACACAATGGCTGCTTACTCTTAAGAAAACAAGAAATCCATAGAAAAGTAGGTGTTTTAGCACCGCTAATTAAAGGCCGCCTGTGTCCAAGGCTCCTCCTGCCCGGTCTTGCTCATCGAAGCTCTGGGTTGTTCCCTACAGAGCTCCTGGCAGCCAGATGTGCTTCAGCTGCAGCTCTGCAATGTGTTGATATCAACAGAGAGAAAAAAATCTCATCTGCCAGTAGGCCTTAGCTGGATTGGGTAGAAATCATCAACTGGGAAACTGTTAAGAATTCTGAGAACTTGTAAAATATTTCTTAGCAGTTCTATAGCAGGACACGTAGACCCACACATTTAGGGCCAGAGCAGCCCCTACTGGTGGAGCTGCCAAAAGGAGACTGGAACACGTGGAAGTTACCGGATAACTTCTTGACTTTTCACATCATCTCCTGGGGAAAAAGGCCAAGGAGGTTAAACCTCCCACTTCTACCAGGTCGTAAGGAATCCACGAAGGCCTCACGGTATGCTCGTTCCTGCGCCGGGGTTGCAGTGACTCTCCTGCGTGACTAGCCCTGCTGCAGGATCTCTGGAGCAAGAGCTAAGCTCATTGCAGGGAAGCAGCAAAGTGGCATCAGTTGCTGCTGTGACATTCCATGCAAGGTAGGGTTTTGCCCCCGTGTACACACCGGATCCCTCCTCACCCATAAAGATTAAACCCTATAGAGCCCTTGCACCCTGGAGTCAATAGGATCATCAATTACATTTCTTTCCCAGATGGTATAGTGAAGAAGTTGCAAAACTTTATTTCAGATACTAGATAAAAAAATATCTTTCCATACAGCAAGAATGCTGCCGTCCTTTATAGGAAATAATCCAACATTTCTTCTCTCATTCTGAAAGATCTAGGTATACCATGTATAGGAGTTGTTACATGGCTGGGACTTCTCTTGACCCCATTACTTCTCAGCATTTTTCGAGAGCAGACAGCCTTAAAGAAACAGGCTACCTCCATAGGGCTTTGGAATAAAGCCCCAATGGGAGAAATTAAGAAAAAAAAAAAAAAAGGCATGAATCATTTCAAGCTGCAGGGTCTGATCTTGCTTGGTCACTTACAACTTTAGGAGGTGATGTTGCAGTAGTGCCACACGGACTACGAGGGAAGTTATATGCTTATAAGGTTTTGATTCCTGGAATTATGCATTTATGTCATGTTCCCAGATTTAATTTTCTCTTGCCTTTGACTCACGATCAGCTGCTGCAGCAGTTTACCAGATAAATACATGATTTGTAATACTGAAAGTATTTCTGATGAAAGAAAGGCATCTACATTCAACGTAACCGAAGTAATGCCACTAAGACCCAGTTCATAAAGATTACTTGCATTTCTTTTTATTTTCTTTTAATATTGGGTTCCTGATCCTTTAATCCTGTTGAACTTTTACATTATAAAATGAACAAATAATCCTTGTTTTAGACTCTGTAGGTGTTCTCTTTGGGCATTTTTATGTGGCTTTTCAGCCTTGCTGCTAAGGTAAGTCACAGTGCCTTTAAGCGGTACATTCCTCTTACGTACAGGCAGCACATCAGACTAGTTACAATTACAACGATTACAATTTGCAATATACATCAAAAGAAGATATTAAGACCAGACTTTTGAAAATACTCACGTTACTGTCCTCCAAGAACTTAAGTGCTTTGGCTATGTTGTTCAAACGGAAAATGCGATGGGTTGAAGATTTGTACTCGTGCATCTAGAAAAAAATAAGAGCCGTGCTGGTTTTAGAAATGCTGGAATTACTCACCACTACATACAAAGCTTAGAAAACCTACAAACACAGAGGCAAATTAAAGTTAAGGAAATCTACCCATATAAAATTATTGCCATCTTTTCTGATCAGTAAAGTGCTTCAACTACATGATCTGCCCTTGCTGTAGCAAAACAGGGTTGGCAACCAGCGTTCCTGCTCTCCAGATGTTATCACTCTCTTGGACCTGCCACGTTGATTATTTATGTAATCGCTCCCCAACCGTGTTCAGTCACAGGATCAAATTTACCTGAAAATTTGTCATAATAGATTTATTTTTTTGTGTGTCTTGAATTATATTAAATGATCCTAATTAGGAAACGTGAGCAGTTTCTGTAGCAGGCACAGGCAGGTGGGAGGCAGAAACCTTAACTTTGGCAGAGATGAGACAGATTTGTTGCATGCCTGTCTCCCTGCAGTACCACTTCGGCACACTGTTTTTATCACGTTTTATCACACCTAACTGCCAGCGCAGCAAGTCCGGCCAGCAGACCTTACCTCCTTCCTTGCCCTTCGCCCTGACCTCCCGGGGCACAGCCTCGGGATGTGATCCCCCCTTCAACTCCTTTCCAGCCTGGCTCTCAATACAATCTGTCTGAATGCACACAAGGGACGCTGCTGCTTCTGCTACAGCTCCCCAGAACTGCAAGAATATTAAAAAAATAAGGTGTGACCACAGTGGACATTCACGCTGCAGCATGCAGGTGGTTCAGTCACTGTAGAGCACCACCAGGTGATTGCAAGTGCATCTGCAGCGGTGAGATGGCTACAGAACGGGTCTCTCCTCTTACCCAAGTGTGCCACCACACAACCTTGCTGACAAGGTTGATATAGAAAGAAAACATTAAAGTCAACTGCAATTGGCCGTTTGTATTTGCACTGGGTGTTTCCATTTCTGGTATGCGGAACTTTAAACAGCTCTTACAAAGCAAGGAGGGGAGAAAAAGATTCTGGTAAGTGAAGCTTTGCCCTTCTGACTGAGACCAAATCAGTAAGTCTAATGAAACCTGAGCCAGGATACCGGAACTAAACTCACAGCTACACCAAGCACCAGCAGACCTAGTGAGTGTCATAATGATCTTAGGCAAAACAGAAACAGAATTCATGAATTAAAAAAAAATGCAGTAAATATATCTTTTCTTGGTAATGTGACTTGGGTGATCTCCAAATGGAAAATGGGAGCATTAATGTATTAAAGCCTTAAAAAAACTGAGGGGTAGGAACATATACACAGATCGCACACCATTTACACCTCATTGTTATATATTTTCTTGAAATGTAAGCTACAACTCAGGACACCAGCCTGTAACATAAGGAAATCACAACAAAGTTGCTGAAATTCTTATTACTATACCCAAGACACAGGACCAAATGCACCCTTATTCCTTGGATGTCCATACACTGTTGCAGTAACATAGAGAGCTCTACACCTACAGAGGTTTCTCCCTCTTGTATACATACCAGCTTTTGTCCTGACAGGACTTCCAGTAGCGCCATCAAGATTTTGCCATCTTGTATATCAATAAACAAGTCTTTCACTTTCAGAGGAGGCTTGCACTGTGAAGAAAAGAATCCAGGTAGCTTTTAAAGCAATACTGCTTGGTAAGTCACCACGATTTCAGACAGTAAGGAGGAGAACTTTACAAGACAGAGATACTAGAAATAAATCTTAGCCTGCAGGAAGAAAGGGCTGGCTATTCTTCACATCAGTGGAAATCCTGTGCTAGGAATGTCGGGGCTAAAACTCACGTAACTGAGATCAGACAAGGACTTATTCCAGATTTCCCATAACAGAATCACACCCTAAATACCCTGCCTAGGAAGCAACCACCCAAAGGTTGGGTGCTGATCCCTCAGACTAAGACACGTCCAGCAGAAATGAATCTCCTTTTATGCCCTAAATAAGCCCAAGATACAGCTTGGCCACAATGTCCTGTCTCCTCTGTAAGGTTTCTGGTGGTGCCATTCTATTTCCCAGTATTTTCTAAGTACTTTAAAAAGCAATTTCTTGTATTGTGTCTCTCTCTTCTCAGCAAGCTCCTCCAAAGGGAACCATCTCCTTGCTTCACCGTGGTGTCTGATGATGCGTGCACCGTGAGGCACACAGCCAAGTCAGCTCAGCCCTCAGGGGAAGTCTCAGCTGCAGCAATTACGCTCTGTTCAGGTGTCACTCACTCTCTTGTCCCTAAAGAGCCAAGTCTCTTTATCTTTGGTTGGCCAATGCCCTACTGTTCAATTAAGCAGCTTCTGGCAAACTGGGACCATACATTTTTGTTACTAGCCTATAATCTAGTACTCCGTACTTAAAAAAAGAAAGGAAAGTTCATTTCAAAATTAAATAATCTATCTGAAAGCCTCAAACCCAAGCATTTTGTTATTCTTTCACTACTTTAGACAAGAACCACCAGAACTCAGAAGATGCAGATGACTCCCAACTATCCCATGACCAGCAAGAGCCAGCTCCTCTCAAAAGGTGACCCAAATGGGATGGTCTGCTCCAAAAGGGGTCACACCACAGCATAAGTTTCCTGAACAAGTACAAGAAGACTTCACTGCTGCCCTTAAAAAAAAAGACGCCACTCTGCACAAAGTGCTGCTTTGAGGATAAAGGCAGAAGCCACCTTCCTCAGTTGGTGTCCTCAGGGAATCACCTGTAATTAGAGAGAACTTTAGCAAAGCTCTCATTATTTACATGGATATGTTTATTATGCCACTTCCAGGAAAAACATTAATATAGCAGCAGACTTCTGCCCTCTCTTCAGAAAAGCATTTTTTTGGTTGAATCAGAGAGGAAAAAAAAATAGTATACGCTCCAGAGAAAACATTTCACCTGCCCACAAAGTTTCTAAGGCTTCATATGCTTGGCACAGCAGAATTAACAGCACCCTACAGCCTTTTTCATGATCTAATTCCTTCTGTAAATCAAAGACCTTCTCCACAGTCACATATTTGACAACCTTTTCTGACAACTTCCAAAATTGCAGTTAGTTTAAAGCCCTAGAGCCTGATTCACGAAGGAATCACGTAACACTGTCTTGGTTCTGAGAGACCTTTGGGAGCAACTGCTAGTCAAAACATTTCCAACTAGCCTTATTCTGATTTTCCAGTGAGATTTAAGAGGATCCCTTTATTCCTTCAACACTCACTGTAGAGTAGTGGACTTATGCAACTATATTTGTGATACCTTTCTTCTAAAACTCCTTTGCTTTACTGTGGCTGAAATGCAATCGCTTCCAAGAACTACAGGAGTAGGCTGAGAGTTCGTTCGAAGCCCAAACTTAGTCCCAATCTGTACTTTGCGAAATTTAGCTACATATACTAAAAGCGCTGTGAAGCTCAAACTCCAGTCTGAGTTAGGACTTCGTCTAGATCAGGAAGCTGGTCCACCTTCTTGATCCTGCACTAAGCATTGCTGCTGTCTCAGTAAGAATTTTTTTTTCTTTTCAACCTCAACAGCAGAAAAATCATTCCCTGGATGGCAGACTACTCAGGAGAGTCAATACTTACCTGCTATCACTAAGAACAGTAAATTAGGTTTAACAGCCATATTATGGTGTGGTTAAGAAACAATTACATCTTAAAAATATGAAGTGATGTCAAAAATTAGTTCTCTAATGTAAGTGGATATGTAAAGATCCCATTATTCAATTCCCCCCCGCCCCAACGTGACTGACAAGGAATTAATGTTTCCCATCTGGAGATCTGGGATGAAGCCAGCTTCTGAAGAACATCTGTCTTTGGCCACGATGCCTCAGATGTTCGAACTTCTAGTCCAGGGAAGAACACAGTCGTCTTCACCTCGGAGCAGCCTCAACCACATTTGATTTTATGTGGGCACATTCTATGGGAAAATTCTGGCCTCCTGGTAACAGTCAGTAGCATTAAAGACTTAAATGCACCTGAGATGAACTAAAGCCAGCCAAGCATTTGTTGCGCTTGAAAAGGAATTTTCATTTACCCCAGAAACATGCTTTCAGCTTCCCCTCATTCTCCTCCAAACGTCCCCATATGCACTGAAGTCAACTTTGTGTCCAAATTTTAACTACTTTAAAAAGAATCAACTGCAATCTGTCTATGATTGTGTCCTTGTATCTCAGTATCAAGACTGTTTGTCAGTCTTACCTTTCCCAAATGTAGGTTTATCCATCTGGTAAAGGTCCTCTTCTGTACATTTTCCCGTTCCACTAGAAATATCAGAAACAAAAAACAGCGCTTAAGTTTCCAGAAGAGGGAAAGCTGGTAAGAAATTTCAAAAACTGATGCACAAAAAAGTCAGAATTCATGAGAGGCCTGTGAATAAAACAAATATATTCCAAATCAGGAATGGTGCTGTGGTGTTTTATTCAATTTCTTTGCCCAGACATGAGCTCTACACTTGTAGATGCATTCTACAGGACGTAGGAAGAAGTCTCTCTTAGTTTTGCAGTCTTCAGTGTTGCTTTTGAGAGATGAACACGGATGTGTTGCGCACAGCTCTCCAGTGATGTTAGCCTCTGAGCAGGCAGCTTGACCTTTCTGTGTCCATTTATAGAATTATTGCTCCAACACCCTCATGCAAATTGGGCTGGCGTGGATTCCAATGTACTTACTTGCATGCACAAGGAAACAGGACCGTGTTAGCCAGCACAACAATCTGGTCTTCATTCTTATGAATGAAAAAGCCTCATCGAATCTCATCTTCCCCATCTCCCAACTAGTGCATTTAAAAGCAAAATTCCAAGTCCCTACACTGAAGAATCATTTTATTTGTATTGCAATGAGACGAGGAGTGCTTGTTCCTTGCCAGAAGTGCTGGACGCTAGGTGCTGTACAAGCAGCTCTTGGGCCAGCTGAAGAGTTTTTAATCACATCTGCCATTTCCTGAATCCATTTCCATAGTGAACTACAGCAAAAGTGCAAGGGGAATCATATTACTGACCAACTTTCATTTACCTTCTAACATAAAAAAGTAAACCATATATATAATATAAATGAAGTAGACTGACAAAGCAATATTTCATTTTAGAGACAATTATTCTCAAGTGGTTCTCAAATTTCACTTGAATTAAGGAAATCTGGCAATTTATGAACAAAAAACATTAAAAGTAGTTATATTCTGTATTTCAATTTACTCATAGAGCATATCAAATATATTTTAAAACCATTTTGTGTTTCTTCAGCCCTACAAAAATAGCTAACCTATCTACTGGGAAATCACGTTCTGTAAAAGTCTGGTTTGTTTTTATTGGTCAGACTAATTATAGGCTAAGTAGTAGCTTCTGTAAATCAAATTTTAATATTGTTCTTTTTGATCATTTTAACTGAAGGGTCAGCAGCCTCTAATCATATGTATAATTGTTTTCCTTATTTTGATGTATTGGAATAGAGCTTTCAGCATGAATTACATGTCACTGACGGCCATTCCGGCCTTTAAAGTCCTCTTATTCCTGTAAAACCTGATTTTATGTAAGATTGGTTAAAAAAAGTCATTACCCCTTAAGTGCTTTAGAAAACATGGAAAATGCCAAACTAATTATTGCTGTTGGCTTTTCTTGTAAAACATCTTAGAAGAATGTGCACAGATTTGAAACAGCTCTCTACAAATGAAACTGTAAATTATATTGGGGTTCCAGAATATCTGTAAAAAACCCACAGCATTTACCACCTACAAATCTCAAAGTCCAATAAACCATGAGACATGTCACATCTTTCTTGGGCCTCACTTCCTTCAGCACCTCGACCCCAGAACTTCTTAGAGAAGAACTTCTCAGCAGAAATGCTATGTGTCACCTCAGGTGTAACTTCCACAATCGATCTGTTAAAATTAACTCTTGAAGGTGGGTGGAGGTTAACGTTAAGCCAGATCTGTTCCCCGAGACACTTCTTTTTGCTTAAATACATGTGTTGGGTGCAAAGGGGAAGGCAGAATGGGCACAGGAGCTAGCGGCAGGCAATGAGGCCACCTCTGCCTTAAGCTCAGGAATGCTTGGATGGGCAGTGCTAGGTTTCGGGGAGACCTTGTCAAATGACCTTCCCATTTGATAATAAGTCCCAATACAGACTTCCAATGTTGACCAAAATCAGAGAGGAAACACAGAAGGGTACACAGAAGCAAAATGAATATTTTCTGATTTCATCAGAGGCTTGGTCTCTTGGTTTCAGGTCTTATTTTTCACCAATCGCTTTGGCAACCTTCATTTTCAGGGTAAATAAGGATGCAAGAGAGCTGTGTTTATTTACGGATCATCCATAAAACTGAGCACACGTTGGCTCCTAATTTTGCTGCAGAAATTCTGCCATCGATGCAAATAAGAGTTGCACATATGCCTGAAAGGACGGGCGAGCCAAGCTGGTACGACTGCTTCAGGAAGCTCACACACCAAGGAAAAAAAAAAAAGGCACACTGAGGAAAGCATTTGCATACATACACAGGTTTCTGACACTAATCAGTGAATGCTTCTACAGCAAACAGCCTCTTTCCAATAAGAATGATGACCCCAGAATGGACACTTCGATCCTGTAACAGTCTAAAGCGATAGTAACTGGCCGGGGAAGAGGAAAAGGGAGGGAATGTGTTTATAAAATCCCTAAGGCAGACAAACCCCTAATGCGGTCCATATGCTCGACAGTAGAGTTAATGGGAAAAGTTCCGCGCAGGTATTTACTGATGTGTGCCTTTAACTGTTATTCTTCTCTTTGTGGACCTCCCAGTTTCGGTACAGTCCCTCTTCTCCACAACCTTTTCATTTGAGACAATTGCAGAGACTCTATAAACTTGATACAGTTTCTATAAATTAAATGGAATCTTTTTTTCTCCTTCGCACCTACTATTGTATAAAAGTGAAGAAAATAATTCAAGTCTAAAGTTCCTACGCTTATGTATCTAGTTTACTGAAACTGCACTGGGTTTACTGGTCAGCTAGAGAGCAATAGCACCATTATAAAATTATAATCACACACACCATATGGCTGGCCTGCACACAAATCCTATGCTGGAAAAGATGGATGCCTGCTGTGAGGGTTGGAGTCAAAGATGTAATGCTGGAAGGCAGTAGAAAGTTTGGAATTGCCATTTTGGTTCAGCTCAGCCCAGACCTTGGCATAAGAGAAAAAATATAAAGAGAAGTTTTGACCACCACGCGGAAGCTGGGTCTTCCATACTCTTCCAATAAGCTCAGCTGCAACGTGCTTTCACAGTAGGGTCTAAGATGTGGCAGAGGCACAGGATTTATATCAAAATAGACAGGTAAGGCACTGACAGGCATTAGCTGCAATAATTTAGAGGGAAAGAAACCTCTAGAGAAGGAAAAGGTGTCCTGGTAGGGTGATGAGTCTATTGTATAACCCACACAGTTCTCTGCCCCACAGGACAGCAGAATTTGGCAGAATTTGGCTCAGCTAGTGTCTGCACCCTAGTCAGTTTGCAAATAAGTACTCACAAGGATATATATTCTGGTTTGTCAAATCTTATGGCAAAGACAACTAAGTCATCGCAGAACACTAAGCTAGTTCAAAAACCACTTGGGCAAAGTCAAGGTTAAGCTGTTAATGGAGAAGAGGGTTCGGCTGCTGCCCTTTGTGGCACCATTTCCTTCTTCTCCAGCCTAGAAATTCCTCAGGCATCTACTGCTAATGCCATTTCTTTCTCCTTCAGATCTCCTCAAAGGTCACAACTGTTGCAATACCTACAAGAAGCCAATCCCTTAACAGCCTCTGGGTTCAACAGCAAATTGGAGATAGCAAATATTGATTTGCTTCTAAATACTATTTATTCTGTTGTTGCAGAACCAGTTATGAATAATCCTCTGAGGCACACCACCAGGGGGCTGGGCACATGAAGGAACTATGAAACGTTGGAAGCTGATTTGAGTGGAACACTCATCAGTGTGTAATTACGTAGCTTCAGAAAACTGCTTGATTTGCATGTATGGATATTACTCCCAAAGCAAAGCAGAAGGTCACTTAAATTTGTTTCCAGAGCTATTACCATTTCACCCAGGATATCATCATCAGATGACGTTGAAACCTTCACAACAGGCCAAGCTGGCTTTTAGATCCACTTGCAACTTACCTTTAAGACATCTTGCTAACTACTAGTTTTTATAACATGCACAAAAGCCAGCTTCCTTGTTTCTACCGCAAGTTATAACCTCTATAGATACAAGATATACCTGTAATTAACATTAAGCAAGCGTTCAAGACAGAAATGCAGGTGTTGGCCACCTAACTGTGAAAGAGGATGCTTTGACTGCCCTTGGCTTCAGAGGCAGTAATTTCCCAGGAGAATCGTCCCACATCCACATCATCAGAACCAACTCATAATGTGTTTGGCTCTGGAGGCACCCGAGCATCTGCCAACGTCTTAGATCAGAAGAAAATGGCACTTCTTATTACACAACGAAAATATATGGGCAAATGTATGATATTTAAATACTACAGCCTAACTTCAAAATTATAAACATGTGGTTCAGACACCCTAAGTCTTGGGAAATGCAAATTCCTCTCCTTCCACCTTCCTCACCCCCAAACCCCAGTGCATACAGCAGAGCAATCCATCAGTCTCTAAAAAACACACACTGAACCATCTACTTTTGAATGGCCCAAACTCCAGGCCACTAAATAAAACGAGAGCTGGACTTTAAACCAGGCTTCACGGTGCTCCTACACTGTGACTCAGCCTACATATTTCTGAATACTGGTCATCACGCTATCAAGTCTGAATGCTGTTTTCTCTGCAAACTTAATCATAGAATGGTTTGGGTTGGAAAGGACCTTAAAGATCATGTAGTTCCAACCCCCTGCCCTGGTCAGGGACACCTCCCACCAGACCAGGTTCCTCAAAGCCCCAGCCAGCCTGGCCTTGAACACTTCCAGGGATGGGGCAGCCACAGCTTCTCTGGACAAGCTGGGCCAGGGGCTCATCACTATCATAGTGAAAAATTTCTTCCTGCCTGACATCTTAGAAAATGTATTTTACCTAAAATTGCTCATTTGCTGCCCACAATGTTCCAAGCTTGTGCTACTATGTCTCAAACGCTGAAGAGTGCGTTTCCAGACATGAAAGCCCATGTTGTTCTTACCCATCACGACAAGGCTGCCAGCAACACCATTAGCTAAAGAGAACTTCTTAGGTTTTTGTTTTAATTAGGTGCTTGTCTCTTTGCATACACCCAGACAAATGGCACTGAGTAGCCAGGTTGAATTTTGGTGTCAAACCGGCCAAAAGAGGATGACATCCAAGACCTGCCTCAATAAGCTTCTGTATACGGTGCAGCTGGGACACATGAATCCTGTTCTGCCTTTTTTTGCCTATCTATATGCAAGTAATTGCATATGCCATACGGGCAAATAAAGG
Organism: Chroicocephalus ridibundus; assembly: GCF_963924245.1. NCBI lineage: Eukaryota > Metazoa > Chordata > Aves > Charadriiformes > Laridae > Chroicocephalus > Chroicocephalus ridibundus. Next base: position 55,747,006 of record NC_086287.1, read on the forward strand.
CCACGCCATTAGCTACAAGAAGCGGTCAGGCATGAGATACAGGATGTTGACGTTCGGTACAGGATATCGACAGCGGTAAGGAAGCGCGGATCCTTGCACAGGAGACCTTTTACTCTTCAAACACAACACATGGGACAAAGGTCAGATGCAAAGACAAAAGACAGGGCAACACATCCAACATGGGAGGGGTGATGAGAGGCGAGCTGTAACGACGACAGAAAAAAGAGGGGGTGAGAAAGGGAGACTGGGTGGGGGGCAGCAACTGACACCAAAATAAATGGAGAGTTTAAGATGAAATATGTGAAGTAGGGCAGGGAAAAGTGCAATTAAATCTTCTACTTTTGCTTCATCTCAGCACAGGCGTACATTAAACACATTGAACTATGAACCCTTGGAGACTTTATCTCTATTATATATTTTTACAAGAGGCTGAAAAAACAGCTCACGACATAAGACAACATGTAGGAAAACACGTTCCTGGCAACTCTATATGGTGCAGTCCAGCTACGCTGCTCAGTGAGTGTTCACTACTTACAAGAAAATCTCCTTATTTGTAGGAGTGTGAATTTTAATGGCATAATCAAAGTATAAGGAATAATTTTATCCAAATTGCCCACAAAATTCATTTTATAAGCTTCTGAATTCCTGGGAATTGTATATTTTCCTTGTGCTCAAGAAACCCCCAAACAGCTTAGAAGATTAATATAAATTTTCTTTTTGATCTATACAGGGATTGAAGGCTTTGTTGTGTACCATATGCCAATTTGATGTAATTTGGAGCACATGAAATATTAAATCTTAAAAAACTCTGGTTTTCTAAAGGAAACATTAACTACACTATATAACATGAGACTGCTCTCAAGTTACCTCCTATGAAAAAGGGCCTCTAAGCCTTCCAGATGAAGTTGTTAAGTTAATTGTTTGTTGAAACTGACCCATTTATTAGGGTCCTTATTAAATTTCTATGGCAGGTGTTGAAAGCTTGAGGCTTTTACATTCCATCAAAGTTGCAGAGTCTGAGTCTTACTGCTTCAAAATTCTTTAAAACTCCGGCTGGTGCTGCAGAACACAAACACTGCAGGATCACAGGCATTACATTTTCATTAGCTGCAGCTAAACAGGTTTCTTTTGGAGTTCAGTGTCTGGTTGTAGAAAAATATTTACTGCTGCAACTGGTATATTAAGATTATACGCACCAGACAAATATTGCAGGATGAACATGGGATTTCTAAAAAACTTTAAGGGCTTCAATCCTCACAATGTCTGAGACAGATGTTCCCCTTACCAAAGCATTAGGAAGATGAATTTTCTTGTAAATTTGACTGGGCTCTGGAAGAGAAATCCTACATAAAATATTACTGCTAAAGCTGATCAAAATAGCTTCCAAGGAGAGGGATTTATTTTTCCCCCTTGAAAAGTAATTTGGTAGTGGCAGATGGTAAAGATTCCCCTTCCTGTACCCTTCAATCACAAAGCAAACGTCTTTGTTCTCGTGACTTTTTATACACATGGAAAATGTTATTGAACAGATTAACTGAATTTCTCATTTACATACCAGGAATGTTCTTGTGAAACAAAATTTGGCAATTTTGAAAAAGAGAGATACAATTCTGTTCTGAACACTTTGAATGAGACAAACACCAGTGTTTACTGGGAATGTTACTGGACCCAACAAAGTAGTAATTAGGTTAAATTCAATGGCTTTGGAATTGATTTAACAAGTGATTCAAGCGTTGATCCGGCAAAGGGTTTGCAGACTGTGCACACCACCTCTCGTGGTATATTACATGCTGTACAAATCACATAATCCCCCTTCTGTACCTGAAAATCAACAGGGTTTGCTGTCACCGGCAGTGGCCGTTAGCAGCAATGCACTTTCACAACATCTCGACTCGAGAGTTGCTCCGGGGTTCACTGTGTTCCAATGCTTTTTGCTGCACTAGGGTTGGTTTCTACGAATGGTTCACCTCCTGGGACTGACAATGTTTCTTGGGGGTGTTTAGGTCCCCACCTCTGCAGCGGGCAAATCTCCAACCCTTGCCGTGGCCAGAGCGCTGAGCTCTGCTTCGAAAGGAAATGCTTAACTTCAGTTTCAGCCTCTTCTTGCACCTTTTCTACCTACTTGAGTATATCAGGGCTGATTCTCTTCACTTGCTCAAAAATAAAATCAGGAGTGCCCTTCTGAAAATAACAAAATCACAGTCACCGCATTCAGCCAGGTACCAGTTAGCCCCATCTTCTTGTTAGTTAGAGGAACGGCTCTCGAATCAACTTCACACCAACATGGTTTTACCAGCACTAGCACAGCCCTTTCCCTCCCACTGACATGGAGAAGAATGCCCTGTACCTATACCGATATCTGCACCAATACGTATGGATCACTCCTAACTGAAGATCTCTAGCATCTAAGAAGAAAAGAACAACAGCTTCCAGGAGCCATCCTACCTCAACTAAGTAGGGGCTAGTGACAAAGTCCAGTCCTCCGGTTTATCTCCAGTGCTCTGCTTTTACCCTTATTTGTTGTGGCAAACCTAGAAAGCCTAGACTGTGAAACATTCCTTATTGTTTGTGGTTTTTTCCTTCTGGGGGGGGGGGGGGGGAAAATCCTTTTGGCTGGTTAATTTTGTTGAGACATCAAAAGCTGAAATGCAACAAGATATTCTGCTTTACATCGGTTCTGACAACGGTGCTAAAGCCTGAATAACTTGAGCTGAGCAAAGAAGCCCAACAAAACCCACGCTGTGTGTCAGGGTTATTTCTTGACACTGAGAGTCAGATGAGAACTAGCGTGTGCCCGGATTCCCACTGCTTCCTATATTCCTCAGTTAATGTTAATAGGTTGGCGGTTAACTGTACTTTTGTGCATTTGAAAATGTTGTGACTGAATTTGTGAGTAGAAGGAAGAAAATGCCGGCGCAGGAGACCAGCAACGCATCCACTTCCAACAGAAGTCCTGGGCAACTTCTGAGCTCCTTTACAGGAGTCGGTCTTTAACAGAAAATCTGAAAACCTTTAACACAAATCTGCCAGGATGAAAACCCAAGGAAAAGAAATGCATATATAGGTTCTCTCATTCTGAAGATCCAACACTAAAATAGTACCATTTTATGGCGTTAAACAAATGCCATCAAAAGATGGGAGCCCAATAACCTGTAGGCACTGCATGCGTCTTCAACGCTGACACTGCCATGTCTCCTGACTTTGTCATTAGTTCACCTGTAACCTCCAGGACACCACCTTTCTATTTCTCTGTTTTTGGAAATTCTTTTCCAAAATTCAAATGAGAACATGGCAGGAACCCTGAAAACTCACCCGTTATCCTTCATGGCCTTCAGGGAACAGCCACGTGGAAGAAAAAGCAAACATGAAAGAATTTGGACTTAAGCGCCAAGCAAATATTTTTGTTATTTATGGACATTTCCAGACACAAAATTTAGCAGAGGCATTCAGTACAGTATTATTCACAGCAAGACAATCTTCTTTCAGGCAAAAACCCATTACTACATAGCTATGCTCTGTCTTTGCACAGTACCTTCAACCCGATGAGCTCTGTCATCCCCCTTATCAGACTTTCACATCCGTGGGGACAAGACATAGCATTGTCTCCTGTTACAAAGGAGAACATGGGAGCACCAAGAACTTCAGGGACTAATTATCATGCAAGCAACAAGCCCTCCCTTTAAGACACTCAATGGTGCTCCTATGGCATCACAACTTTCCAAAAGGTAAGTCTGAGAAAAAAAAAAAGCAGCTAATGGAAAGAACACGTATTTTCTTGCTTTGAACTGTGCTCAACATGCATTAACGATCCCTCCTGAGATGGATTTAAGAGATATACTTCAAAATGGGACATAAGCCATTTTATTTGCTATGTTAGCTTGTACTCAAAAGAACAGTAATCAGACATTCCAGAGAAAGGCGGACCTTCAAATACATGTCATAGTCCACAGCACAAGAGGAATAAAGGTACTTTGGAAAGAGAGGGAGCTCCTGTCAGAGGGTCTGGTTTCTACAGCCCTTTGAATCAGTTCTCTGCTTTTATTTTTCTTTTAAGGCCAATTAAAATGATTTTTCCCCAGCTTCCCGGTGCTCTTGGCCACTCCTCAAGACTATTAGGGAGAAGAAGAGAAGGAACCGTTCAGTCACTGCAGCCTGTTTGGTGGGACTTCAAAGTTGTACCACGCAGAAGGGTAGTTTCATTTACCCTTTAAGCCAGTACAGCTCTGCACCAGCACTATGAGACTTAGCAAACACTTCAGCCGGCACAAGGAAAGGTGTCAAACAGTGTTTTGGCAGCAGAGCTGGCCTACTGTGTACATCAGCCCTTGGCCTGAGAGCGCTTATACCTCTAGACACTATCAGATGAGCTCACTCTTCCCGCCCCACGTTGCTCTTGCATCTCTCGCCTCAAGCCCGAGCGACAGGATTCTGGCTAATGTGTCTTCCTTGCATTTTTTATCCATTTGCCACATCAAACCATGAACGTTGTGCAATGGGAATAACGCAAAGCATGAGGACTGACGGCATTCCTGCTTCTGTGGGAGTCAGAAGAGCTCTCATCAGCCAGCTCCTGTTCTGCCTTTTTTTGTCACTGTCTCAGGCACACCTGCCAGTTTCACCACAGAGGATCACTGGTATGTGCTGGATATGGTTAACAGGTGGTACAACTACCTTCTTTAGGCCTGCAGGTACCTACAGAGCTGGAATGTGCATGCTCTCCAACAGAAAAATCACTGTTCAGCCTCGATTTTTCTTCATCTGTAGAATGTGAGATGGGTGGATGAGCAATGGAAGTGGACAGCAAGGACACTGCTGCTTTCAGGACTACACATCCAGTTCCTTATGGCAACTCAGCTGGACAATCCAGTAAAACAGGAGAAGACACCAGAAGCATCTGGAAGGCTGCCCTGCACGCAGCCTCTGATGTCCGCAACACCTTCTTATCAACAACATTGAGACCAGCCCAGCTAGTACAACCATGGGCGCCAAATTTTAGGTGACAGAGGATGACAAGACACGCTCTTCGCTAAGGCCATGTCTATGCTTAGACCTAGAGACTTTAAGCTGAGAAGCTTTTGCAGATGGCCAAGGTCCCACTCAGCAATCAGTGCTGTGCCTTGCTCCCACCACTTGGCAACTGCTTCGTTTTGAGAGCCTGGTTTTAAGGTGAGAAGCTTAACTCTTGCGAACATTTTCTACTCTTTACAGCCATATGAAATGACCTAAGGCAAACCAAACCTGACTTATGGGTTTCGAGAGCCGTGTATCCCCAGTGTCTGTCATTTTGGGGTCAGGGAAAGACATTATTAAGTATTCCAAGGACTCTTGGCTTGAAGTGTGCGTGGCAATGAACTTCATCAAAGCACGCACAGCACACAGGGTACAGGCAAAGTCAGACCAGAGGATTGAGTAATCATGACTAAAACATGATCGTACAGTCAGTTCCCCTCAGGATTAGAAACACAATGCAATCTTCATAGAGAAAAAAAATAAATAAAAATCAGGAACGCAACTACCTGATTGCAGCCTCTTGCATGGCAACAGGGAAACAGTAAGTCTTTAAGGCGAAGATGCTACTTTGAAACTGAGGTATCATTAAAAAAAATAAAAGGACTGATGCCAAACAGCATTTAGACTCAGCTACAATATATTGCTAAGAAGGTCGTGGATACCAGAGTATGACCTCTATTAAAAATATTAGGTAGAAGGTGGAGAGGAGGTGGCTCAAAGCCTTAAATGACTGAAGGAATCCCTTTCGGACCTTGGGGAAATTTCCATGATGCCTGTGCTGCTCATTTTTAACAGTGGAATCATTCATGCATTGAAAGGCTCTTGAAATTAAACCCACAGACACTGACTGCAAAGGCAGTCAGATACTTCAGTGACAACTACACTGTCAGGCCCCAACACGTAGAAAAAAAGCAAGTCATAAGATGATTTTTATGATGCATCTGTCTCACAATAGCACAACCGCTGATCGATAACATCATTTACCCAGCCAAGAAAGGAATGCCAACAGGACTTCATACAGCCGTGCCACTCGCGCGCTAGTTTTGTTTGCATCTGTATAAAATTCAGTCCCAGGGCAGGAAAGTTGCAAAGACAGCAACACCTTTCACGTACTAACCCTACGATACTGGAAGTAACCGAGGGCGAAAGATTAGAACTGAACTTCGTCAGCAGACCATTCTTCCCTTGCTCACCAACATTACTTTCATATGGAAGTCACCGGAAAAGTCAGGGTGGGAATTTTGTTTGATGTAACTTCCCTTGGAAGCAAAGAGTGAAACCTTTCATTATTATCTTTTAGTTTATTTCTCCATTAATAATAATGACTGCAATTTAGCTGTAAGAACGGCTTTGAAAATATACCTTCTCTATTTCAATTTATTTCTACAGCTGCAGAATTACATTGTTTAACTTTTCCTTCTTAAGTGGATTTCCTTTGGCTTTGGCTCCCATTTAATAAAGTGACGAGTTTACCGAAAACAGCCTTTGCAGTTTCAGTGGATTAGTACGGCAAAGCCTGACTTGATTGAAAAATAACTTCACTCCACATTGCTTCACTGCCAGTCAGCTCACACTATTGACTACAGCTGCGCCTGGCCGCCACACCAGTTATTTCACTTTTTGTTTGTTTTCAAATGGTCAGCAACAACAATGCCAATAACATGCACGCTCTTCATTTTCACGTTCTGTGGTGTGCGCAGAGTAGGGGGGAACCATCCGGCTGCAGACAGGGTGTCAGAAGAAGGCTTCTCCTGCTTTGCTGGAGATCAGCAGGTGATAAAAGCAAAGAATCACAGAATGGTTTAGGTTGGAAGGGACCTTCAAAGATCATCTAGTCCAACACCTTGGACTAGACCAGGCTGCTCAAAGCCCCATCCCACCTCCCCTTGAACCTTCCAGTGATGAATTTTGGGCGTCAGTGCAAGGTGATGATGTGCTCTCAGGAGCTGGTGGCCTCTTTAGAGGTGGCAAAGACCAGGCTGGTGGTGGCCAAAGCTCAAGGTTTCGTTTCTTTACAAAGCCTTTCCTGCACAGGGCTGGTTTCCATCCCCAGCAGCCAGACCAGCATGGTAGGTCTTGGGGGTGTCATAGCATTGCTGATGCCCAGCCTTTGCCCATGGTGACATATCGACATCTCGACTGTGTCCCTGTGGTAGGACCTGCTGAAGCACACACCAGAGGACCACCCTGACCACCCAAAGAAAGCAAGTATGGACCAAAGACAGCAATATAATGACTTACAGTTCTAGGACAGATGAAACATGTGGGCAGCAATTTAGTAGGAAAAGCTTGTCAGAAATCCCTAAGCACATAATTTAATCAGGATTTGGTGCTATGACACCACAACACACTGCACACCTCTAAGGTTTGGAGATCCTTCATCCCCACTCATGGCAGACCCCTGCAGGGCTCTGGGCACAGCGGAGTCCAACAGAGACTCGTCCTTGGCAGCACCCACAGCTAAAGATAGACACCAGGATTTGGCTTTTATTTGTCCACTAAAACAAACACATTTAACCCATAGTCCATTTTATTACAACATAAATAATAGTTCCTCTGTTCTTTCAGCACTGAAAAGGTTTAATTTTATAGCTGTGTGACAGACGGTCACATTAAACCTCACACGTGTAAGCAAACAAAGACTCTTGGACATTAACAGAGGAGAAGCAAGGACCATGGGCCTTTCAAACTCCCAAGACAAACTTTATATGCCCTTGCCTGCCTTGGCCAGAAAACTAAAAACAGAGATAAATGCTGACTTTTGCAAATGCCAGTATTGGCTCACATGGCTCTGCTGGAAAAATAATAACTGACTGATTTACTTCTGTGTCCACTGAGGATTTTAAAGCTTAATTATATAATTTTTTTCACTTATATACTTCTAGACCACTCTCTCCATTTAAAAAAAAAAAGATACAATCAAGTATAGAAGTACAATTACACAGCAAAGGATGTATTTTTGTCACAGACAACGTGCAGGGAAGAAAAAACTTTGAGTTTCTGAATAAGTAAATTGCCCTTTACAAAATAATGACAAAAAGTACTTAGACAAGTTCATAGTATTGGCAATTTCAACAGAAACCTCCTTGGTGTAAAGAACAGAAACTCTGCTCGCTAAGCAAGAGCCACCAGTCTTTTAGAGAACTTGCCTGGTATGGAAGAGATGAAACTGTGTCTAGTTTCAGGAGGATGAGCTGGTCAAAGGAAAAACTTTCAGCCTGTATAAACTGGCCCTTTTTCTCTGGATTTCTAGAACTTTAATAAATTGATCCTTGCGATTTGAGGGGCAAAGGTAAGAAGTTATCACTATACTGATTTTACAAACATGTTACAGTTAATTGACTTGTCTGATGTCAAACAAGAAGCCGAGTTACAGCCTGAGCCTTGCTCCTGAGGTCACACTTTGCATGGTATGGAAGGATATGCTTAGAAAGAGCTGGTTTGATTTCAGTTGCTATGCAAGCGACAGATCTTTAAGCTGCAGCTTGTGTGGGCCCTTTTCTTAATGAAATCCACTGAGATACCGGACTCCACAGTTAAAATAGGTTTTGCCATGCAGGTCTGAAAGGGATAAATCTGGAGCAGAATGTACTCGCTATAAAAAGTAGGGGGGAGGGGGGGGAAGTCTTCAAACTTATGTTTGTCCCAAGAGTCACATAAAATTTCATGTCTCAGGGTTGTCTTCCAGAGAAACTAATGTTTCCCTGGAAACACGTTTCTAAATACAGTTGCTCTACTCACATCTTGTACTAACAGTTTGCTCTTCAAGTACAGAGATGGGCTAATCCGTGCTGAACCTTGCCTGCTTTAGTCAAATCTCATAATTTCTCAGGGTCCATCTATTTTTAATAACTGAGAGCGCAATAACAGTAGCCTGTGGTTCAAGTTACTTCCAGAAGTCAATGGATGCAAGTCCTCATGCATTAGGAGGAGCCCTAATGCATTTTTGATCTCTGGCATAAAAAAAAAAATAGAGACACACTACTGCTAAATACTCTTCAAATCTGACACAGCTGGCCTTGAGCAGGCACCATGGGCACTCCAGGGAAGGGACTGTGTCCTGACTTCGTACCATGCCTGGGACACTGCAGCACCAATCACTTATAGAAGAAGGAGCCAGAGCTGCCCTAGCTGAGCTATGATGAAAGACATCTCTGAGGAGCTCCTGGGAACCAGCGGAGGGAATCTGTGAAGTCACCATGGCACTTGGGTGCAGGAGATGGGTTCTCTCCTTGCCCGGGCACTCCTGTAAGGCATTAGTCTCGGCTTCTTCAAGGATAAAGCATAAATGCTGGCGAATAATTCACTGTGACAGTGCAAGAAGAAGAAGGAGTTGCTTATTTCCAGCAGCCCTTCTGGTTACCCGGCATTGAACTTCTTGCCAATATCCACCTACAGCCAGGAGGCAGCGCTGGTCCTGGCATGTTTCTGAACGAGATCTCCAGGTTGCAGTGGGTTTGGCGGAATGTTTGCCGGTTTGTGTCTCTGAAAAGTAGTGGGTGGGTGACACCAGCCTTTGCCCTCTCTTCTTTATGCTTTACCAGAACAGAGGTGCTGGAAGACATCACTCTAATCTCTCATGACTACCTACCTGGCAGATGGATTTTTTTCATTGACAAACAATTCTTTTATCTTTTGATACAAAAAACGTGGCAAGAGAAAGATTATTTGATCTGAAGAAAGGAAGACTTCAGATTTGACAGAATATTTTTTTCCTCTTTGTGCGAGGTCTGTAACATCATGAGTGGCACTGAGAGAGACTAATTTGTTTTTGTCTCTCCCAGGAAAAGAACTAGGGAACATCAAATGACAACAGCAGGACGCAGGTTTAAGAACAAAATTAAGGGAATTTTCTCTTGCCAAACAACATAGTTGCATTGTGGAAATCCTCACAGCCAGACACTGTGGATTCAACCCACTCAGTGAGGGCTTAAGGGGAGGCACGTTCACAGAAGGGAAATTCACCCAGGTTTATTAACTACAGTGAACTCCCTCCTCACTCTGGAAGTCCCTGGTTTGCAAACAGTTGCAGACTAGCTGAGGAAATTGTGAAAACTGACTGCCCTGTTCTTATACTAGGAACCCCTTTTGGTCACTGTCGGATAGAGATACTTGGCTAGACAGACCTCTGGTATGACTACATGGCCTCCAGTACATTCTTCTATCAGGTATTATAGTGGAGGAGTCTCAGCTGTGGGCTAAGCCAGAGAGAACCTGGGCTGAAAGCACTCTGTCATAGCCCCAGGCTGAAGCAAAAGATCACTTTGGATAAAAGCCCATGTGAGGTAGAGAAGAAGTGAGAAACCTTTGTAGTTTCATGCTTGTACAGCAATTCATGAGCTCATGGGAAGGCGAGAGGTTTGGCTTTGGTTTTCTTTTATATCGTTGCCCACTCTGACCAATCTGCAGTAGGACTTCCACCCCTGCAGATAAGCAGATGACTGTTACTGTATTTTACATCAATTTACAGTCTTTTTTGAGTGATCTTGGATGATCCCACCCTTAGACAGACAGAAACATTAAAAAAAAAAAAAAAAAACAAACAAAAAACAGTGAGAGGGAAGGACCTGGCTAAGACAACCCGTTTGGCTACCTGCTCTGAGAGCTTTTCACTCACTTTTACCGGTAAAAAGTAACACCCCTTGTTAAAGTCCACCACTTTAACAAATGACTTTATTAATTTAAAATGTATTACCCTATTATAAAACAGCTGACCTTGTTAAGCCAGCCAGACTGTTAATAAAACAGCCGTGAAAAATCTCTGCGGTGAATGTCTTACAGGGCGTAGCTATCGCTGAGCCCACGACTGGGAGAGAAGTCTTGGCATCTGAAGGTGGACACCCAGAGAAAAACCCCTCCAGTAAGCATAAGAACCAGAGTAAATAAATAGGTCTCCTGTCACAGGCTGAAGGTTGCCACCACCCAGCACTTGCCAAGGAAAGCACATTCCAGATACTGGGCCCTTCCTTGCCGAGACCCGACTGCCACAATTACTCCCAGAAACCAGTCTAATCCATCAGACTCCAGACCTCTATGGGAAATCAGAAGCCAGAAATAAAGTCAGGAAAGCGATACAAGATTATTCTTAGACAGGTCACCAAAGAGAATATTTTTAGACTAGAAACAGTCTGCTTCATGTGGACGAGAATGCGAAGAGCACTTACATTCTCTTACCCACACAGCGAGCACTATTTTCACGGACGCCAGCATCCTCGGGAGATCTCTCTCTCCACCCCCTTGCAGATCTGTTTAGTTCAGCTTGCCCCTAATTGCACCTCGGAAATCAGAAAATGCCACTTTGCCTTGGGCTGTCCCTGCTTTGCCTCGGGCTGATACGACTGTACGAACACCCCTCTTCTTCCCTTTCCTTCATCAGGAGAGATTCTGGTACCAAAGCGCAGGCTTGCTGAACAGCTAGGGGTATGGAAAACGCTGCTATTAAAGGTTTTGCTAACAATGACATTTCTTAACAGACGTGGTCACCATTGTATTTACTTGCTTTCAAAAAGGAAATATTACAATTCCAACTGAATGCTTTTAAAGAAGCCTTCAGCTCCAGGGGTGCCAGCACCTCCTGTCCAATGCACTTGCCTTTGGCCCGTATGTGCATCCTGGGACTTTGGAATAAGCTCTGGACAGAGAAGTTACCAGTCAAATATCAAGCTAAGAATTTGACTCTGATAAATTCTGCCAGTGTGGTGCCATACGAGAATGCTCTTTTAATTCAGAGCATCTCATTGCTGCCTCTATTCTTTCCTGAGGGGAAAAAACAAAAGAGAAGAACACCACGGTTATCAAAAAGGACTCTGTGTTCTTACTGAGGAAGCAGTTCAGTCCCCAATCGCTGCAACTTCCCATCTCATGACCTACACATAAGGTGCACATCCAAGCACTTTCTCCACAAAGCCACCTGTGCTGCGCTCCCAAGGACACATCCCCTTCACTGTATCTGCCACCACTTGCAGCTTCTGGGCAGGAACTTCTCACACTGTGGAACTTGAACCTCAAATGATCTGCATCAGTCTGGAGGCACGCATCAGTTTCCTATGGCTTTGAGACTCCATGGCCACTTCAGACGTGGAGCTGAGAAGGTGGAATTGTTTCACACGGAGGAATGCTGCCAGCAGTCCACACAATTTGGAGAAGACATTCCTTTAACAGCTTATAATTTTTCTGGTTGTAACGTGGATCAATGAGAGGTCAATGGCCAGTATGGCACACCTGAATTTTCACCTTCAGTTTGGAAGCACAACTCAGGCTTTTCTCCTAGATGCCCTTCCAGTTCTTGCTCCAATTTGTACTAAAACATCCATGAAACCAAGATGATGTCCACAGTTTCCTGTACTCAAGAGGTTCATAAGAGGTATCAGGTGTTTCAGCTAGCCCTGCAAATCATACACTACAACCTGGTTTAAAACAGGGAAACCCTCTGCCCTGAATATAGTTGGTGGTATGAGTAGCATCAGGCATATCAGTCTTTGGAAATGGATAATTTCTGTCCTCTACTTGGTCATTTTAGACCGAAAAAGAAGTTTCTTCCTCATTATGAAGTTACAGACCCAATGAGGCCTAGTTCAGCTATCCCCATGTCCTCTGGGTACCCGCTCGTCGACGCATGCCCTTCTGCTCCACATCGCTACGTCAGCGTCCCAGATCACCGTCCCAGATCTGTGCCCTCGTGCCAATTCTTCTCAAAACAGCAGAGAAAACTCCCTCCTAACCCAGTTCTGTCAAAACAATCCCCGTTTGCTAACCCACCTGAGGAACTGCAACGGCTGAGGCTAGACAGGAGGTCCCATGGGCACAGCAATGCCGTGGAGGATCACCATGCCAGCCCAGAGCCCAGTTCCCCAGACCCTGCAGACCACCACCACTGCCCTGTGGTGATTTCTGCCAGCCTGGGACACGTGTGGTGCTGTCCTCCTTCCCTCCCTCACCCCAACCAGCAACGAGGAGATTTACTTCATACTTTGCGTGCCACTGGCTACAATACGCACAGGGGATAAAGATGCTGCTTTTTCTGCCTTTGTTAATCAATTTGAGCTCCGTTAATTGCAGCCTGGAAGGTTTTTCCACACTAGTGGCTGGTATTATTTTATCCTTTCCCTAAAGAGTTCAGCTGCCTTTGCTACTTACAGGCATTTCTCTAGGGTTGAATCTGTTCCTCTAAATTTTTCCTGGGATGTAAAGTCACATGTTCCACAGATTATCCCACCATCCACCCCTCCTCTTCTTCTTGCATCAAGTCAGGAAAGAAAAAACAACCTGCATACCTTTTTCTCCCCAAAAAGTACATTCCATCCCATTAAAAACTGATGCAACAAACAGCAGAAACAAATACAGCAGATTCACCAGCTTGTCATCTCTTCCACCATTCTACCACTAGCCAATAAAATGAAGTAAAGCTTTTTATTTTTTTTCCTCCTATGGTCCTCTCAGCACTCAGGCTCTCTTCTTGCTTCCATATGCACTTAAGTGTTTTTTGCCAAGAAGCCCATTTTGCCAGGTAGTTTGTGCCGGATGTATAGTCTTTCTTGGTATTGTTACTTTGCTTTCCCTTTCTATTCCTTATTCACTACATTGACGACTTCAACTCTATCACACATACCAAGTACCAAAAAATACCAAGTTTCAGAAAAGATCAGAAAAGGCTGGTTTCAGAAAGACCTGGGCTAATTCTGAGACCTGCTCATGGAAGCTCTGCAAGGATGGCTTGTATCTCATAGACTGTCTTGCTGGTGCCCTCCAAATTCCACCCCTCTGTAACCTGTGTTTCTGCCTCAGAGCTGAATGTAAATTGCTCCATCTTGCTTTTTAGCAGTTCTTGTGGTTCCTCACAGATGTACTGCTTCTCTGGCACTTTCCTCAGCTTTGATTATTTGACCTACAGTAGGAACATCCCTTTACATCACCGTGGCAAAAAAAAAAAAAAATACCTCCTTTTTATTCAAAGGCAAGGAAAAAATGTGGATGCAAATCATAAGCATTTTATATTTCATTTTTTCTGCAGATATGTGAACAGCAGATCGAAAAGCAAGGACAGCAGAGTGGCACTGTATATAATTCAGGGACATGAAAGGTTCCTCTACAGAAGCATCTACAGAAGCTGCATTATGTTTTAAACTGCTTTCAGTTTAAGTGTTTTCAACGATAAGAAAACAGCCATGCCTGCCACTTCCTTTAAAGAGCATCACTCTCGTCAGTAAGTGCATTATTCTTCAACTGACTAAACGCTATTAAGATTTCCAAAAGGACCACTGACTCTGGTTGTAGAATTTGGGTATGATTCCTTAATAAGATTAATCAGCAGCTCAGAGCCCCCAAATGAGAAAAGTGTGGCAGTGTGATGCATCAAAAGGCCCATGTAATTGCAAAGTGACAGAAAATATCACTTTCCATGCCAAGAGGATTCTGGATGGATGGAAGGAAGAGAGAAAATGAAGTATTTATGCATATTATTAAGTATATACCCATCTCTAGATTTTCTCTTCGTATCAGTATCAGCATCTCAGATATTTTTGTAGCTCCAAAGAAAGAATATCCATACAGCCACAATTTACTGAAACATTAAGTTTCTGTAAGTTTGGGTTAAACTTATATTGCATTTCTGATTTTTGCTGAAAAAAAAAAAATGCAAAGCGTACCAAGTTCTACTGAATCACAAGGAATGAAGACAGCTGTTGACTTTTTAACTAGTTGATTCTCTCTACCTATCAGAAAGAACTTTATTACAAAACCCCAAACCTAATCCTGCTAGATGCAAAATACCTTTAAACTGTGAATACGCCCTGCAGCCACATTTGCAGACGGACACCATCGACTCCTCTCCTGACATGCAAGTGGGACAAGATTGAGATAAGAAGGTGCCACGGGAAGACTGGTGGTGTTCCTGGGAAAGGACGGATACCCTGGTGCGCCTCTGGAGCCCAAAGCATTATTTGGAGCTTTCAGGTCACCTACATGTTAGGAGCCCAGACAATACACCTGTTGTTTAACAGACTGTTGAAATGACTCACTGGGTATTTCTTTAGTAAGCTGACTGGTTTTTAACAGGATTATTTATTTCCATCATCTTTTATTCCTTTGCCAGCTTAGGTTTTATGCTACACTCTGAAAACAGCTGAAGTATTTGCTTACTGCTTTCAGAAAAGCGTACCCCTACCCTTATAAAAGTGTCATTTACTTTAACGTTAATTGATGTTCCCAGACACATGACAAGACGAGTGTGATTCCCCCCCCCCCCCCCATATGCATTCAATTTCTCTATTTCCCACAGTAATTTGGGTCACAACTGTAGGTTTTACAATTTTTCCAGAAAACCATTCAAAAAGATATCCTTAGGGCCGGGTTGAGGCTGGTTTCCGTAGCCATGAGGTTGCCACCTAAAAGCTTTGCTAAGCAAAGTCAGTTTTGAGTTCATTTTCATTATCTTCAGAGATAAACATAGTAACTTAATAACATAAGCAGCAAAGAACAACACTATAGTTCAACAGTACAGCAAATCCATCCTAAAGCTCGCAGAACCAGATTTTTTTTTTTTTTTAAAACCCACAACATACAAAATGCTGAACTAATATAAACTTAACCTAGTAGCTTTATTATTTGAAACAAGTGGCAAGTTAACTCTGTACCACCAAGTTTTAGAAGAATCATAGAATGTGTTGGGTGGGAAGGGACCTTTAAAGGCCATCTAGTCCAACCCCCCTGCAGTAAGCAGGGACATCTTTAACTAGATCAGGTTGCTCAGAGCCTCATCCAGCCTGGCCTTGAATGTCTCCAGGGATGGGGCCTCCACCACCTCTCTGGGCAACCTGGGCCAGTGTTTCATTACCCTCATTGTGAAGAACTTCCTAATGTCTAATCTGAACCTGCCCTGCTCTAGTTTAAAACCACTGACATCAGTTCATAGCTGGTCTCCTGCAGCTGGCACGTAAGCATAGAGCTGCCAAACTCTTCCTTGCACATTGTGGTGACTCCAGCAGAGAAGTGAGCCCACAGGTGACCTGGATCACCTCTGTGATGCTTTATCATACAGCACCAACACATATTCAATATTAACAGCTATGGGCTAGGTAGTGTTCAAATAACCCCCAGTTTTAGTGAGCTAGGGCATTAGGAAACACTTCTTTCATGAGTTAGGCTGGCATCCATTAGCTGGTCCACCATGTCCCAGCATCAAACAGGAGGAAGGCAAAATTTAACGTCAAGTCTGCTCTTAGTTCATCTTGTATTTTAGCCCAGCCAGTTGCCACCCAACCCAGGGCAGCCTCAGGCTTCCTTTTATACCCACGGAGGGTATTCGAATGCAGAGCAAGAGAGCAGATTCTGCCTGTCCCACTTTGCCCTCAGTTCCTTGTCAGTGAAGGTCTGGAAGCAAACGAAAGCACTTATACCTGTAAATATACTGCCTGGGGAGAGCCTGGATTTTTTTCCGCAAGGGAAGGGATACTCTCACAGGAGGTAGTGAGAGACAGTCTTTAACAGCAAAGAAGTTTTATCTACTACTTTTAGTATGAATATCATATTTGAATATGCTTATAACTCAATCATGTCATTCATTATTACCTGGTCTTGGACACAGCAGTTATAATTAAAACATTAAACTATGCCTCTAACTTAGAAACGTTAATGTAGATGGATTCAAATCTTCATCCTGGGAAGCAATCAAGAGCAGAAATGCAGAAAGGGAGAACTAACTGCCTACAACAGGCTTCATCAGCCACGTAATACGTATCTCATTTCACAACTGCAAGCCTGCAATACCAATCAGGTATCTCATCGGGAAGAAAAGACACAACAGAATGACGACTTGCTTTCCTTTTCGTCCTTTAGTGCTACCTCACTAAACTCGACGCATAGTGCCACTTCTGGTTTTCCCTGCCTTTATCACGGATTCATGGTTTCCATACCTGACAAGGGCACGCAGAGAGCCCTCGCGCAACGACTGGCTTAATGCTCTCCAGCAGTTCACAAACCCTAATGGCCTGGGCAAAGTGGGAGACAGGGAAGAGCAGTCTAAATCCTTCTGTGACTCTATGGGAAACCAGATGCAGGATTTTATGCCAGCTAAAATTAACCTGGTGGACAAAAGGGTTTATTTTAACTCAGTCACTCGATCCAATTCACTGCACAGTCACACAAACACTGTGCCTGTACGAGCCAAGGGGGAAAAGGGTGTGTTACAGCTCTGCCTGTCTTGGCAGCAGCACTGGCTTATTTCTATTTAAACTGTATGTAAAAGTATGTCTTAATAGCCCTTGAGCCATTTTATTTAGTCTCCTGAGTCACACATACATCACATAGATTTTTGCTGCTGTCCAGACGGGAGACACTTGATAAACAAAGCTTGAGTCCTCAACAGAGGATGGAAAACTATGGTATGTCTAATCAAATATTCAGTGATCCAATGGCTTTATATAATGGGTGTATTTACAGAAATATTTGTAACCTGGTAGTTAGAGCAGAGGATTGCCAAGATAGGCCGCCAACACGAGAAAAGCAAATGAATACGTCTCCATGCCCCAGTGTCACCACCTTTCACAAGCACGTTGCAAGGTCTCAGGACGAGAGCTCATCTTCTGATTTTGCGTCTCTGAAAAAATAACTGACAAAACCTTCACATTCTTGAGATTCTTAACAGCATTTTAAAATGTAACATAGAGCTGTGATACAAACCAAGTTAAGTGTAATGTATGTTAGCAGGGTGGCTTGCCCAGTCTCCCCTGTGTATTTGCAGGGCTGCTCAGGGGCTATGAGAGCACTCCTTATCTTAAGGGTTCATTCATTTTCTCTCTCCTTTCTGTCCCTAATCCTTACCTCTACCTATCCTGTGATAAACCACAGAATAAAGTATACGTATGGTTGATTTAGAAGAGTTACATCACACATTTTGTTAGCTGCTCATCCCAATCCTACTCCCAATGATGTAAATGGAGGACCTTGTTTTGCACAAGCGGCTGAAGGACAGAAGGATCAAGAACCTCCTCGCCGCCATTGCATTTATCATTCCTGCCCCCCTGTTTTGCTACTGCCGATTTCCCCATTCAGGCTTTGATCTTGCCTGTAATCTTGGCACATGGTTATCTGCGCCTCTTCCCTCCTCTGTTCACTCTTTCCGTCTCACAGTAGATAAGGTGGCACAGATCCTGCAGAGGTAGTTCCCTTCCTTACGAGATAATGCGTTAGAAAACCAGAACTGATGCCGCTCTGAGATAGCTGTGGTTAGAGGAGCGTTACACGTACCTAGCCACTCCGGCTATAACATTTCAGGTCAGGACAAAATGAACAGAACACCCCTCGGGCATCTCTGCATTACGCTGCCCAAAGGCAGCAGCTGATGCACCCCCTCAGGAGGCCCGACAGCAGGATTCGGTCCCTGCTCATGCATTAAATATCAGAATCACAAGGGGCTGCTACCTTTTAAATCCAGCTCACCATAAAAGAAGCCTCTGGATTGGTTATTTCGTATCTGAAGGAACAAATAATTAAAAGGCAGAAGGTATTCTGTACAAGAATTAGATCTTTAGTTGGGGAAGAACTACATCTAGCAGATCAAGGCTTTGATATGTAAGAAAAAACTTGGAAGAGTCACAGATGAGTCGCTCGGAGATGTCTGCGGAGCCCGCTGGCCACCGAGGCCTGACACGCAAAGCGCGCACCCCGCTCTGGGTCAGGCTGGCTCTCGGCTGGGCACCGTGTCCGTCGCGGGGGCATCTCCCTGCCCTGCTCGGGGCTCACACAGCCGTCCTGCTCTCCCCACCCTGGTGAGGAGATTCCCCCCTTTTTTCAGTTTAGTTTTACAAGCTGCCACAGGATGAAACATGCCACAGGGTTAAACAGGAGTGTGGTGTTTGACTCGCGTTAGCTGCAACGTGCCACATCAGTGGAAACGAAACAATAAACTTATCTTGTTCCAGTGACTTAACAGAAGCTGGCTAAATATAGAGCGTGCCTGCAAAATCCCTTTCCATAGGCAAAGCCCACTAAAATCCCTGCTCTCACTGAGGTTCAAAGCTTGCTGCCATCCCTGGCAGCCCCTCCAAAGGGGCTCGGTGCCACCAGCACTGCTGAGGCTCACTGCGATCCCCTGGGCACAGGCAGCACCATCCACACCTACCCAGGCAGGACCAGAGGTGGAACAACTCCTCTTCTGCTCCAGAAATCTCTCCGTTCCAGCCCAGCTATGGAGGCTGGCTCTGCTGCCTGCAGACACGTGCAAGGTCTGTAGTAAAGCTGGCAGCTGAACCTTCCTC
Source organism: Chroicocephalus ridibundus (assembly GCF_963924245.1). NCBI lineage: Eukaryota > Metazoa > Chordata > Aves > Charadriiformes > Laridae > Chroicocephalus > Chroicocephalus ridibundus. Next base: position 55,766,268 of record NC_086287.1, read on the forward strand.
CTCAACAGCCTGGCAGCTTTGAAATGCCAGCGGCACAGTCAGAAGTCCTCTTATCCTTATTAGCGGGAGGAAAAGTACTACGGATATACCCCCGGCTAAGAGGTGGATCTATCCTTTGAGGCAAGGAGGTGAAAACAAGAAAAATCAGAAAACAGCTAGACAAAGTCCCTTTGAATCCTCAGCTTACTAAACTGAACTAAAACACCCGGAGACAGATCGTGGAAGAGTCCTCCGTCTGCCTGCACATAGGAATGCGTCCTTGCCACCGTAGGATGAAGCGTTTCAGCGTCAGTGACATCTGAGATTCTCCGAGTCGCAGTTGGCGTTTGCCAGCTGTGGGCTCGGCAGCCCGAGGGCAGCGCGGGGAGCGGGCATCGCGCTCAGCTGCAGCTCTTGGCCTCTGGGAAGAAATTCCTGAGCACTTGCAACACTGCATTTCTTCTAAACACAGCAGGTGGTTCTGTAACATCACTAAGATTAGGTGGCATAAAAACCACTTGTATTTCCTCCTTCGGTTCTTTTTAAAAGCTGGGCTATTTTAGGCAAAGAAAAGCCATTGTTTCAACGATTTGCAATTACCCACTAACATTTTTTCCTGCCTTAGCATATTAATACTTTCGCAGCTCTTCTTTGGAACTGCGAACAGGCAGAGTTCAAAAACAACAGTGTGAAAACACAGACCATGCAAATGCACATCGGGTCACTCCTCGTGCAGTCCCAGGCTTGCTGGATGGAAGGGACCTCTGGGAGCCCATATCCCACAACATCTTTTCCCAGGAGGTGCTCTAGTCATCTTACCATCTTTGTAGTCCTGTACTAGACCTTCTCCACATAGCTCTTGACCTGGGGTGGGGACCCAAAACTAGACGCAGCACTCCAACGGTGGCCTCCCCAGTAACCGAGTAGAGGGGCATTATAACTTCCCACAGTCTGCTGGCCATGACCTCCATGTAGCCAAGGGCTTGCCTTATTCACAATCAGGGTGCACCACTGGGTTGTTTGCAACTTTCATATCTACTGGCATCCTTTTGGCATCACACCACGTCCACACCAGCAGGGCCACAAGTCACTTCCCAGCCTCTACCAGCGCAAGCAGTTGTTCTGGCCATGGTGCAGACCATTTCACTTTTTCTTACCAAACCCCACGAGCTTCATGTTGGCCTCGTCCCCAGGTTTATCCCTCTGGATTTAGGTTCTCCTATTTGCTACGTCAGTTGCTCCCCCTAATTTAGGGCCACCAGCACACTTGGGGAAGACACACTGTCTTCACCAGCCTGTAGATGAGAATGTTGTGCAACATGGACCCCAGCACCGAGACCTGAGTACTCTGCTCACTACTTGGATGTCAGCCCTTTGATCTCCTGGAGTCCAGCCAAAGGTGGTCCCATCAGTGTTCAACCCACCTAGACAATCTGTTCCACCAGATTGTGTCTGCACTATCAGAAAGGCCATTTCCCACTGGCAGAATTTGGCAGCTTTGCATCTTTCCTCCACTGGCAAGGATGAAAATACACAGATGGAAAGAGAAGCCATGATATCTCTGAATTGAATTTTTAAAGTCCAAAACAATCTGAGACCTAGGATTGCAGATGTCAGCGTTGAACCGTACCACGAATTTATCAGCACAAGAACAGCAGTCTGTGTGGCCTTCAGCTTACTGAAAAAGGATGGTGGTGTTCACAGATGAGATAGAAATCCAACAGAAGTTCAGGTCCATTTTAGGCACAACATGCAAGAATTGAGTAATTCCCAGTGTCAACGGCCACCATTTAAGCTTTACTTCCAAAACCAAAGAACATCTCTTTGGTGTGGCCTCGTTAACAGATAACAAGGTCATCCTTTCAGGAAGATCACAGCACTTGTAGGAAGAGATTCTGTAGCTTTCAGAGAAGCCAGTAAAAAAAAAAAAACCACACAAAAACTTATCATGCAATCCAAACTTGAAGTAAAAAAGTGGTAGCAAAAAACACACCAACTGACTCCAGTGAGAACTGGGTGTTCAGATGAAGAGATTACCATTTTGGGTGTACATACACAAATTAGCAATTAGGGGTAATTGCTTTCAGCTGCATTTTGCTTTTTTTAAAAAATTAATGACTTGTAATTAACACTAATTTAAGGACAGATGAAAGCCCATGTTAGTGCTGAGAGGAGACAGAAAACAGCTACCTCAAACGCAGTTCCGGTGGTGTCAGCTAGAATATTTCTACCGTGTTCCCAAACCCAAATTACAACAGCTTTAATCTCTCCATCTTCTCAGGCACTTCCTACCCCGTAATCTTTCCCTTTGCCCATGGTCACATCCTCAACAAAGGTACAAGAGAGGAAGAAACTTCCTATTACTCCGCACACGTTTCCAGATACCAGCCAGACACTCCTACTCCTTGGCATCTATCTACACGTAGCCTCACATGATGGCCACGCTGACAGTAGCTACACAACTGAACTTGGAGCAGAAGGCGGTGAATCACACTGCCCTGCGACACACACTCTTCTACAGCTGCATGAAAACAGATAAACATATCCAGACTCGAGATTAAGATGAGCCTGCTGGCAGATTTCCTGGCCTTTTCACATAATCTGCCCTGACAACACTTCCTGCCTTGAAATAAAAACCGTCCAGCTCCAGGCAGCCCTGGTTGCGTTCCTCCATGTATCCCCATGCAAGGTGAGCCCCAGCACAGCTGCACAATGATCAGTTGACTCTAGCTGAACCTCCAGTTGCGTTACCAGTAGGCAAACCAGTGAAGGGCCAGGGCGATGGGGGATGAAGCAGCTCCTTGGCCATTACAGAAGGGTGGCTCTGTGGCTCTCCTGGGGCCAGTGAGGAGGTACATGGGACAACACTATAGCCAAAGGCACGTCTATCTCACAATACCTTCCCCACAGGTTACAACTCAAAATACAAAGCACTTTGAAGCAATACTGTCAAAAGTTCACCTACTCCAATACTCCACCCCATAAAAGTGCATGTCTGCTACAGGCTTAAACGCATCAGGCTTGTAGACTTATTCTAAAGAAACATGCTCCCAGCACCTGGTTAACCAAGCTATAAAGCCCTCATGCAGGGTGGTTTAGTGTGCATTTTTGTGGACAGTGATAAGGTTGGATCAGACCTAAGTGTCCATCTGACCCAGAATCTCATCTGCTGATAGCACGTATTTATCAATACACAGGAAAAAAGGACAAAGAACAACAGGAACCAGTTCTCAGTTGAGCTTCAGATTATCAAACACCAGGCAAGTCAGAAAGACCAAACCCCGAGTGAGTGATGCATCTGTCCTACATGGCCAAGGCATGCCCATTTCTCTTAACTATATTTCCTCCTGTTGACCACCACTGTACCCCTTCAGGGTTTTTTTTTCCCAGTCTAACCAGCATTTATATTTGGTCAAACAGGCAGCCTCCAGCAAGAGAGAAGCCTGTCCCTGGACCCACAGGAACATTTCTCAAGTTCTCCAGCCCTGCTTCACTGAGCAGGCGCTGAGGTTCCCTGCTGGGACTTGCATCAATTGACCAGTTTCCCAAACCATTCCAGCACACCTCTGGGTTCACCACACGTCACCTTCACTAGTGGAGCTGAGCAGATTTAGGCCCCTGAAGTATAACTGCTTGTGTATTGTTCATGTGGCTCCCTTAAAAAAAAAAAAGTCTAATAATTGTTATTCTGGAGCCCCAACCAGGCATCCACATTCTTCAGATGCTGGAAAAGCTCAGAGATCTCATTTGATCTCTATTTCCTCTAATGCTTATGTTGACAGTCTCAAGTTCAGAAATCTTTTATTAATAAAAGCCTGGACCCTTATAGTCACTCCAACAGACTCCAAACAGAATTCAGTCATTTCTGTCACCAAAACTTCACAGCAAACAGAGGTTTCACTGTAAATGGGATTTGCAATACATTACTTTGGAACAGAGGAAGCCCCCACTTGCGAATGTGATTTTTCAGTTTAGCCCTGGGTAAGACATTTAAACTTTTCACACGCCCTCTAATCTACTGATTTTGCAAAAAACATCCCTTACCTGTTACAAACCATTAACAAAGCTCCCTTTTTGTGCTTCCTCACCCTTCCACACAACATTTGGAAAAACGCTGGAGAGCTGTAGCCACCCTCGGACTCCACTGCCCCAGGTCGCCAGAGCTGGAGATGGCAGAGAGGAGAGTGTCCTCCACCGCAGCTGAGCAGGAAAACAGGAATTTCCCTTTAGGGACCGGCTGGAGAGAATTACCTGGTTGCTTAGAAACATGAGATTAACTACAGCTCAGTTTTCCCCTTCCTTCACACACGCAGTTAAGGAGAGGCCGTAAATCAGCTACGTGGGAGACGGAGGACGGGCCATCTGCGGGGTCACAGTGGCAGGGCAGGACGTAGGCAAGGGGGAAGAAGACAAGATTTCTGCTCCCCTTCCTCCTTCCTGGACGGCCTGAGCTCCCTTTGGTTTCTCCTGGCCAAGTTTCATCGGCCAGATCGAGAGTCAACCATGCAGCTCCGCAGCCAAATGGCCCCTGCCAGGATTTCGGCTCTGATGACAATCAGTTGAGGGAATGCAGCTAGGGCAAAGGAAACAAGCACCCGGCAAGAAAGAGCAGCTGGTATTTAAAGCAGATGAAATTTTAAGTGAAAATTATATTCATTTCTGCACCTCTTAGTAGTGTTTTCTACATGAGCTGCCAAAGCATCAGCGACTGGTAGCAATAAACATGCTTGCTGCCTGTTTGCATCTCCCATACCTCAAGGAGTCGGAAACAGAGTGATTAGAAATGCAGCAACCCAACTACTGCTTTGCTTACCCACCCTCGCATAACATGGAAGTAGGAAAAAATTATCTAGATAAAACAGATGTGGACATAATCTCGCACAGTTTACGGTCAAACCAGTTTAACATGAAAAAGCACCATCGCTAATGCAAACATGAGAGCATAGCCCACAGTGTGTGCTCAAGAGCTTTAACGAAGCCTCTGCAAGGCAAATGCTCCCCAAGCCTGGCGTGACAGGTCAAAGGACAGACGAACTGAGGTCTACCCATAAAGTAATAGAATTTGGAGAAAGACACTGGAAAGTACCCCTAATTTAGATGATCTCACATTCATTCACGGACATCCGCTTCCAGACACGGAGTGGAAGGGATATGCTGTGTAGTACGTACCTAATAACCTTGTGGACAAGAGCCAGCAGTGTGGTTATCATTATGCTGGATAGTCATTACAAGCTGAGGGTTAATTATTAACAGAGCTTAAAAATCAAAGAGAGTTTGATCCAGACAGCGTAGCTAAACACACACGCAAAAAACGACTACCCTGAAGCACTTCCAGTCTCTTTCCAGACAAGTTCCACGTAGTTTAGACACACAGAAGGTGGCACACCGTACTGAGGTAGAAGTGACAGGGAGACCATTGTCAGGTGGCTCTTGAAAAGAGTCAGCACATACGTGATGGGTGTTGGGGGGGACTTTCCACTGGGTTGGGGTTTTTTTGGTGTGGTTTTTTTTTTTTTTTTTTGCAATACCTCTTCAGTAACATCACTAGAACAAGGTTACACTTTGAGTATTATTTAAGTTCTGCACTTGAAAAGTCTCCCTTTGACCTAGGAAAGGTTTCCACCCCCCTCCTCGGCGAGGAAGGCCTAGAGTTGCCTTCTGCTCCACACTCACATGCTTTGCTATGGAAAGCAAGGAGCTGGGCAAGGACAGGTTTGCAACCATCAGACCTTTGGTTTTCAGTAGAAGTTATTTAGTGGTATTTGCTTATTCTAGGCTGGTGGGATGGGGAACAGGAGGACAAGGGAATGAAGTAAGAACATGGAAAAAAGAGACCAAAAACTGAAATCAACTTTAACTTTTTTTTTTAGCTTAACAGAAACTCAGATTTGGTAGTCATCTGTTCTTTTCCACAGCAAAATGCTCTTTGGGCAGGAATAGATCTCTGGCAAGTAAGTCAGAGCACCCTGCCTTGCTCCAGAGATGAACATCCCAACCATACCCAAGGGTTTTTTCCATTTAGTTGTCCTGTTCATTCAGCGTTAACCCGATTGACTCAATTCTAACCAGCACAGTTGTACCTGTGCAGAAGCGCTCCATACTCAATTAGGGAACGGAGCAAGGAATGTGGATAAGCAGATAAGGCTGAATTCGGAATATGCAGTGGCAGGGGGGAATCGACTCTTGCTGGTAACATTACGGTCTTCACCCAGGGCAGCGCAGATGTGCAAACCTGGAGGTTTCCAAGGCAGACACAGCGAGCAAGGACCACATGCAATTAATAGATGGACCACATTCCTCTATAAGCACCACAGGCAAGAGGAAAAAAAAAAAAAGGGAAAAGGAGTTTGCACCAACAAAATGGAATAAAAATGACTAGCCAAGCTGCCTAAACAAGGCGGCGTTTACGTAGGACAGAGCAGGGGGCTCAGCTGAGAACACTCCGCTCTTATTTGCTCTCGTACCATGTGCGGTGAACAAACAGGGGCTGGGGTGACCGAGGGCTCCCCGCAAGTGAGCGGGACAACTTTCCCTTGGCAGAAGAAGGATTACTGTTTGCTGACTCTGTCAAAAGGAAGCCAGGGTGGCCTCTGCCTCCCCCCCCACCCCCCCCACCCCGTCTGCTCCTGCCACCCCGGGAGTAGCGGGGCTCACGCTGGAGTTTGCGATGTTTGCATCGCCGGCCCCAAATCTTTTCCTGTGTGTGCAGAGTTACAGGGGAGGCAGAAATTGAGCCTAATTCTCTCACAGCAAACAAGAGTCCTTTCCCAGCCCGGCATTTCACATTCTCACATACTGCAAACAACCCTGAAAAACAGGGAAAAAAATCACAACTCCAGAGGAATTCCGCATGATTAGCTGAGAGAATCCCAGACAGCTAGGGCTTAAGAGAGAGAAGCGCCACCCATAAAGCCAAAAGTGTAAAGAGAGTCCCAGGGGTCTTACGAGACAGGACAGCTAGGTTCAGGAGTCACATCCAGCCGCTAGGAAGAGCCTCCAACTCAAGGTGTTTGTCATAAAAAGCCACAGCTATGAGAAACATACAGCTTTAATGAGGACTAAGTCAACACAAGGGACCCTCCAGGCACGTAACACCGGTGGTGGCGGCACACAAGAGTAGTCCGTATTTTCATCAAGGAAACGTTTGCCAAAATAGTTTCGAAGTGAGCAGCCCAGGTAACCTCCCCACTGTTGACACCGACACTCTCGTTAGTAAATTGACTCTTGCTTTAGAAAATTAAAGCACGTTTTCACTTTGCCCTGAGAACCATCCCAAGGACGAAAAAGGTGAATTTAACACTGTGGCTGCTCCGGGGAGCATCCAGCCCTGGAACAACATCGACAGCCTGGCGAGGGCTTGGGAAACACTCTGGTATCTCCCAGCCTTTGCCTGTACCCCATCCCCAGAGTGCTCCTCAAGTCCTTCCCAAGCATAAACAAACTAAGGCAGCACGAACTTCAAATAGACCTCACCCTGCGCAGTCAAATAAGCTAGGGAAAGTGCATGTAGGATTTGTAATCTCTACATTTCAAGGAATGAAACTTCTTGTTTTGATACATTATACATGCTGGAATTGCTAACAAGCCCACAAACCGGATAGGTGCAACTTATGCATGGCTTTTTACCATGAAACGCTGCTGGGCAACTTTCCTCAGGGACCAGGCAGACCCCAGCAAACTCAGGTTATGGCAGCATAGGTACACAATGTTCTCCTGCCTACAACTGGAGTTTAATCCGTCCACTTGCTACCTACCAAAGGCCGAAATTTCACACTTTGCAACTGCAGTCAGGCTAGGCCCTGGCTGTGCTTTTTGCTTATTAGTCAGTCTCAGTCAGTCACTGCGGTGATCTGATTTATTTGTAGTCAGGCTATTGAAGCAATGGTGTATTTTCAAGAGATTACTCTGTATAAATCAAAGAACATTTTTTTTTCCCCTCAATGGTCACAAATCAGAGAACAAAAGCGACATAAGCAAGGCAGTAAATAATCTGGATTTACACAAGTTAACCTTGAATTTGTTTGTTTTGTAGTTTCCAGTCTGGAAACATGACCACTTGCACTAGCCTTAACTCCACGGATTTCTATGACTCAGATAAGCACGCCACAGGAAAAAAAAAAAAAAGTCTGAGGTGAGGTAGTAGCTTTTATTAGGCCAACAAACAGGAGTTGGAAAAACAACAAAGCAGTTTATCAACCAGCCTAATAAAAGACATTACCTCTCCCTACAAACCCTGCCTTGCTTGTATCATGGCAGCAGCTTCACTACCCAAGTATTTCTCATCCTAACAATTAAATTTTCCATTTGCTGGAAGTCGGAGACTTCCCGCCACAGTTTATAGTTGATTTTTGTAACTAAACAAGATTTTCAGTGCAGAAGGGCAAAGAAAGCACGGGAACACTGGTACGGGAAACAAAGCTTGTATCATTTTGCCAGCGTGGGCGTTGGATCCTCAAGTTCCTTTACCCCCGCGTGCTGCAATCCTGGCATCCACGGAGAATCCCCAGCAGCGCAACGATGGGCCTTGGGACCAAATTACCTCCCAGCTGACACTGCCTGGAATTACCATTGCTAGAGTGGGTGGGCCTGTATCCCAAATAACCGCTCCGAGGGACAAGCTGGCTCCCTCACAGGCGTGTGGGATTCCTTGGGGACTCCTGAAAGACAGCAGCAACGAGCTCCTGAAGCGGCTGAAAGCTGGTTTTTTCCTTCCGCAGTCATGGCACTGAATTAGGAGAGAGCATTTTCTGCAAGGATGGAGGAATAATTGTATTCCACAGATCAGCAGATGAACAGGTAATGATGTATAGCCATGGGGCAGTGTAGGGATACCCAGGAGAGTTTAGGGAAGCAGAATTTGCCCTGGAGCATCCCAAAGTCTGGATAAGACTAATAAACCACTTCCAGGAGCCAAGCACATTAAGGTATATAACCCTGCCTTGTCAGCTGCGCAATAAACATATCCCCTACACACAGACATATGGCCCTTTTTCAGCATCTTTGTTACTGAAAGGAGCTCGGGCATCCCCAGTGAGCATCTTGTTGGGACAGAAATGCAGGGAAATCCTCATGAATTCCTCTCATAGCCTATTTTTGTTTGGAGTACCACACAGCTCCTCCTCACTGCCTTAAGGCGAGGACAAAAGGGAAAGCCGGAATTACACATAAAATAGCCTCAGCCCCACCGCTCCGGCAGGACGGGGGGCTCTGTGTTCAGCCTTTCCAGTTCAACCGCTCCTCTGCCCGCCTCTCCTGGTGCCGGCAGCCGTGACGGAGCCCAGCTCCACATCTATTGATCCTGCTACAAAGGACACTCTCAGCCCCCACGGTCTGAACTCGGAGGTCCGGGTCCTCTCCTCTGCCACCCTCACCGCTTGCTCCGCATCCACCGTGGCTGTGGTCGGCCTCCAACAGGCAGCAACGGACCTTAGCAGAGGGGGGAAAAAAAGCATCCTTAATTCCATTTACGTTTAAACAGCTGAGGTAGAGCCACCTTCCTTCTGCAGAGGAACCATGGTGCCAGCATCCAGAGTGGTTTTGGTAATCGACTCTCTGGAAAGTTGTCTGGGATTAACTTTTGAGTGCACTCATGTAGACCCACTCTTACGTTATTCCTTCGCTACACCATATCAGAGTGGCAGTGGGCAGGTTCATTGCTCCGTGGTACTGTAAATAAATGCTAAATCTGTGTTTTAATGGTAGCAGGCAGGCAGCAGCTGTTGCTGCCGAATGCCCAGCAGATTGCTATTGCTCTCAGGACTCTCATCGGGGAAGGTACTGAATAGCCTAAAGATATTATTGTCTGCCAACAAGCATTTTCTTTCATAAACACCACCTGAAAGAAAAAAAAGTTGTATGTTGCAAAGAGATGACAAAAAGGCTTTCCTATTCCCCTGCTCTGGGCACCAGGCTGTCAAATTTTTATGTGAGGGGAAAATAAGACATTACACAATCTTCTGAAAGAGCGTGTTAGAGAAATGGGAGGCAGGATCCAGAATTAAATGCATAATTCATGGCCTGCAAGAGCCTTGAGGCAAGACCTTTCGGACTTGCTAATTGCTTTGCTGAGAAGTAGGCCAGAAGCCGTAATAATGCCTCCTACACCTAGGCAAATACACGCATAAAGCTGTTGTAACATCCACCCGGGGGCTTCCGCATCACCCCTGTTGCGCAGATGTGCTGCTGGCCCGCCTGACAGCATGCCAACCAAGGACAAGTACAGGGGATATCCAGATGATCCAGGGATCTGGATCTAATTCTGGGATGCATACTCCAGTTTTTTGGACTGCAGGCGAAGATGTTTATACAAACCGCCTGCAGCCATACTGTGGCCCTTGGAGGACCCTCCCCACATCCCTAACTCACAAAGCATCAAACCATCTTTTAGCTTCCTATGCCATAACCACCTCCTCCTCCATCTCCCTGGTGAACACCTTTGGATTTTGTCATCCCAGCAGGCAAAGTGCTAAGCTTTATCTACCTATGCATTCAAGTCTCTCCTATTCACGTTCTCTCATTTCAGAAGACGCTATTCCGGACAAATCTCTGACAATACCCTGCCGATCGCCACCAGACACTGCTGCTTCTACTTTGTTAGACCCCACCAGAAGTTAGCCTCCAGGAGCCAAGAAAGGCTTCGCTATCGCTGTTTCCAATTTGTTAGAGAATCCAGTTACAGTCATTCCCTGTGTCTGAGGAGAGATGGACTTGCCCCTAAAGCACGGGGATCAATCAGTTGTCTTCCTGCCCCACCAGCTCCTCCATCCCCAGCCTCTCCAGAGTGGTCTTCCCTTGCTGCCCTGTTGTAACCATCTTGCCCTGCAGCATCCTTAGAGAAGCCCGACCCCGCGGCTGATACTCTTGTCACAACACATCAGAAAATCTCTTTTTAAGCCCTTTCCTTCCCCTTTGGCGTTATTTACTGATGTGTCAAAATTACCTTAAAAGCTCATTAATAAAATGCAGATCAATATCTTTCATAAAGCAGCTTATCTCCATGAGGTTGCAGAAGTAAAACTACTGAAAGCACAAGAAAACAGAATCTGTCCCTTAACTGTACTGCGCTAAGTCATACTACATGGATGAATTTCCTGAAGCAGATCAAGTTTTTACTGCTAATTTACTCACCCACTTACTTAAAGATGTTCTGTCTGTTTCTCAGGGTCAAGAATATGAAAAAGCAGGAGGAGCCAGGAGATGTGAGAAAAAAATAAGATGGTTAAAGATCCCTGGGTTTGATGGGTTTCATCTGGAAACAGGCAGTACTGGCTTGCAAAAACACTAGCATGAATGAAGCTGCCAATTATATGATAGCAAAATAAAGTTTCAGAGCAAGTAAAAAAAAAAAAAAAAAAAAAAAAAACTTTCTTGCGATACTTCAACTCACATGACAGTGAAGAGAGACTGCTTTGCAACACCTTCTGTATCAGAACCTTAACTATTAATCTGTAAACATAGAAGGCCTCACAATGAAGGCAGAAGAATTGAAAGAGCAGTTCAAAAGTCAGTGGAGAAGTGCAATGAAGCTGAGGATGCCCCGACTTAGACCAGACTCAAAATGCCAATTCCTAGCTCTGAAGGTAAATAACCTTTAAGCTACTTTACAATTCAGGAGCACCGCAACTCAGACCAAGCTGCAACCCACTCCATGGGCAACTCTCAGCTATACCATTTTATATCAACCTATACCATTTTAACCCTAGCAATGTTACTGTCCTTCACACACTCTCCGGTTCAGGCTTTGACATCTACGAGGGGCATACAAGGAATTCACAGTTTCCCCAAGACCAGGGGGCTTACAGCCCAAAAAAAGCAAATTAAAGCCAAAGCACAGGAAAGGGAAAGTGAGAACAACAGAAAAGCGTCACTTAACCTTCCGAGTTCCACCTTTAATAAATTTTGATAGCTCCCACATTGGAAGTAAGGTAAATAACCATTAGCAGTAAGTACTGTTTGGCGTAGTTTTATTTTGTTCTGTGACCTACCCATTTGCTCCAAGAGAGGGAAGTCATTAAAAGCAGAACGGGTCCATTGCAATCGCAACACAAAGGGCAGTCTTTCACTTCATACAAAGAATACTAGCACAGATGGCAAACCAACATTTTGCAGGAAAATCCATGTGCTTCCACATTAATGAGACACGGGATAGAAGAACACAGTATTATATACTGTCGTCATTATGTCAGAAGTGATTTGTTGTCCAAGCGTAGGTATCCAGATGGTGCCAAAAATACTCTAAACTTTCTATAAGCACAAAAGCTTTCACTATAATTAAAAAATGGTTTTAGAAAATACACTGGTTTCCCTGAGTATTCCTGGTTCACTTTTAACTGCTGAACATGCCCTGTATTTTGCTCACGGTGGTTTAAGAAGGAGGATGTATGTGTGCTAGAAAAGCCTCAAAAGACAGAGCTGGGGAGCGACAGCACGGGAGAGGGGAGCTGTACATGACCATGGCATTCCCAAAGCAGGAAGAAGAAGAAATTGTGAAGCCAAGAGCCGTATGGTGCTTCCCTGGTGGGTACACCAGCAAGGTCTTCAGAAGAGACATGTCTTCATGAGTCTTCAGAAGGCACGTCCACGGACCCGCATGCCGGATGGCACCTAAGCAGAACCACGGAACTACGTGAGCCACGTTCATAATGTTAAAAATAGCTCGAAGTAGGAGCGGTGGCTGCTTCTGATTCAGATCAGGTTTGACCCCCTCCCTCCATCACGGGGTTTATCTGTATCGGAGCCAAAGCAATTGGACTTTATAACTAAGTCCCATTATTAACACACTTTCATTTCTGGTAGGAGCCTCAGAAATTTTAATAAAAAGCTCACAGTGAAATAATTGCTTTCTTTTCACTTCACCCTAGCAGACTCCCACAGGTTTGACTGTATTTTTTCCTCTTCAAAGCAAACTGTACAGCCTCTCTTAACAGGCTCGCTTTTAAAAAGCAGCCTAGAAAATACCAGGCAAAATTTGACATGTTTTTCCCCTATGTTTCAAAGCCAGGGAAGAGTTTCTCTGGAAGAAGATGACACCTTTTCTACCCAAGTAGATTGAAAATCTGCTGCAGAAAAAAAAATGGGAGAAAATAAAAAGAAGAAAAGGAGGAAGGAAAGGACTAAACTGCTGGGAGAGTATGTGGGTGGCAGGGTTCAGTCTTTAATCTGACAAGTGTATGTCAGCACTCCTCCATAAACGTATCTATAAGGGAGCTAATTGTTTCCTTCTTTGCATCGCTATAGGTTTGTACTGTTCCCTAATGACACCCCTAATTTTTAGCTTAGCTTCCTGCCCGTCTCTTTGCCCGATGTCCAAAAAGCTAACAAGTTAGCAAAGCAAGAAAGGCTGACACCTTTCTTCATCGATGCGTTTGCCTTCCTAAGTGCCTCAAATAAATTCATCTTGAAATTAAAAATCATGTCGTCAACCATGCAACAGAGAACAGGGTCCAAAGAGAGATTCGCAGGCTGGTAACTAGGGAGCAGGCAGAGGAGGCGGCTGCTCAGCTGATGGATATAAATAGTAAAAATCCTAGTCAACAGGATATTATTGTTCTTTGGGGTTCCCAAAGAAGCCTTAAGCAATGGATCAGCTCCTACGCACATGCTGATCACAAGTCATTGCCCGTGTGCGGCGGGGAGGCCCTGCCCAGGGAAGACTCCAGCCTATTTCAGGAGTTACCAGGTCTCAGCGCTTCCCGTGCTCCGGTGGGAGGAAAGACTGAGAAAGTGGGGGAAAAGGGCTCAGCAAAATACCCGTCATCTGTTCATTCCTTTACCTATTGATAACTCATCTCTATGAATCTTGAGACTAAATAGCAATGCTCTCCTCTGCTCCTGCCAGGAAGCCAAGCCTAGATGGAGATCACCAGACAAATACCAAAGAGCTCAAGAAACCAGGAGAAGGAAACAAAGACAAAAAGGAGTCTTCCAGGAGCAGGTCAGAATGGCTTATTTATCAGTCTGTAACTCCACAAGACACCGGCTGCAACTGGCTTTGAGTCAAAGCAGCTTACGCTCTCAGGTATTGCAGAGCTTCCATTATATACCGTGCTTCAAGGTGAGGCAATTAAATGCCTCATTCCTTTATGACCTTTGCAGAAAGGAAAAACAGAATCTGATTACTCTCCTATTTCTAGTTTTGTTCCTGTTAACTCCCTAACTTCCTTCTCTTGCAGAACATATCTTTATAGCCATCCAGGGCAGCCAGACATCTTTAGGTAGATATCTCTCCACATTCAGGCAGGGTTAGTGTGACTCATCCATGCCCTAAGCAAGCTCTCCCTTAGTCTTCCTCTCTACCCCACCAAGCTCTTTCAGACCCACGCAGAAGGGAGAGACGGTTTCAGGACAGCGGATGTAGCACTGCTCTCCGTAAAAATAACATTTGGATGACTCCAAGAACTGCACAGTAGAGTATGATTTGACAGCAAGTTCAGCCTGGGATAAAATTTAATCTGATTCATTTATGCATGCAAACGGAAAGCTTTTATTAGCATACATTCCTCAAAGAAAACAAATCCTAGTTCCTGGAGATGCTCATCATGAATTACCCTCTTCCAGCTTCTAGTAGCAAGTTCTCTGCATTCCCCAGCTCCACTTTATCCCCTTTCTAGCAACACATACTCAAACCAAAGCAAACAAAACTCCTGGAACAACCTCAGTGAACTGAAAGCATTAGTAATAAGAGGCAGAGGGAGCACAGCTCATTTGCATCTTGACTGAGATAATTACAAAGCACTTGGAGAAAAAAGGTTTTACCTGAAGATGATAAGATAGTAACTCATAAAGATGACCAACATGAGGCTTCAAAAAAATACATCTTCACAAATAGGGAGAAGTAGAAAAAAGCAGCTTGACTCCATTCCACAAACATTTTGTTCTTCTTGCATTAAAAAACCCCTAAGCCAAGCCAAAATGAAATCTGATTGCACTCAGTTAGCCTTCACACCAACTGGTGTGCACTGGAGAGAACACCAACAAGCACCAGCAAACCCAGAAGGAAACCACCTGCCACCAAACATGGGAACACCACATGCTGGGAAGAAAGATGAGTTGGTAGCTTCATGTGAATTAGCAAGTTGTAAAAATTTACAATAGCCAAGGCAGTATATGCGTATCACAGTTCATGTGAGTTGATAGATGACATCGTTAGCTTTTGTTGTCAGATGGTGAGGGAGAGAAATAGAAGGTGGGAAGAGTGGACTTTGGTCAGGTAGTTACAATGGTCACCTTCAAAAGAGAATACCAAGGTTCAAGGCCTGCTCCACCAAAACTTTTCATGTTCACGTACAGAAAAGTATGTCATTAGGCTGTCTGGATAACTTTGAAATAAATCCTCTGGCTTTCATGTGGCTTTGATCCCCAACCCCAACATAAGGGTGTCACCTAGGGAAATGCATCAAAACCATGAGACACTCAAATATTAAAGAAATAGAAATAAACCCCTGCTAGAATGTATTAAGAGCACATTTCAATTTTACTCGAGACAAACACAAGGCCTACACACATCAGTATTATCTGAGTACCAGAACTCAAGCTTGGACCCTCTCTGTAGGGCCACAGTTATTAAATGCTACTTCCACACCCAGAGCAGCCCCATCCTTCTAGAAGGATGCAGCGTGCAAGAACATACACGTGTAGCAGGACCGGCAAGCCAAAATGCAGCCCATGCCAATCTTTTTGTCACATGGACATCAGGTTAGCACGTTAAGCTGTGTTTTCCACGCAGCTCTTGAGAAGCAGTTTGTGTTCAGGCTCCAAAACTGATCATTAGTGTGATAAATGAAATGAGCGGAAACTTTGGCTCATAGAGCTGAACCACAGCAGCTCTGCAGTCAGTCACTCTTTGTCAGTTTTGGTTCATTAGTGAAATGAGAATATGAGAGGTCAAGTGAACATTCGGTCCATAATTAAGTGCCTGAATGACAAAGCTGCCTACCGGCCTGAGCGACGCAACATAGGGGGCTCATCTGAGCTCGCTGTAGGCATCCAGACCACCTCTGCAACTGGCTTCCATCATGAGTCTCAGCATAAAAGTGAAGGACTCAACATGCATGAAAAAAATTTGCTCTAACACCAGCTGTGGGATGGATAATGAAAAAATGCTTAGACACCCACCCCCCAAATTAAAGGGCATCAAGTATTTGAAAGATACCCAAGATCTGACAAGCTGAAACAGAAACTGAATATAGAATCATAGAATGGTTTGGGTTGGAAGGGACCTTTAAAGCCCATCTAGTCCAACCCCCTGCAATGAGCAGGAGCATCTTCAACTAGATCAGGCTGCTCAGCCCCATCCAACCTGGCCTGGAATGTTTCCAGGGATGGGGCATCTCCCACCTCTCTGGGCAACCCAGGCCAGTGTTTCACCATCCTCATCATAAAAAATTTCTTCCTTATTTCTAGTCTAAATCTACCCACTTTTAGTTTAAAACCATTACCCCTTGTCCTATTGCAACAGGCCCTGATAAAAAGTTTGTCCACATCTTTCCTGTGGCCCCCTTTAAGTACTGAAAGGTCACTATAAGGTCTCCCTGGAGCCTTCTCTTCTCCAGGCTGAACAACCCCACTGTCTCACCCTGTCCTCATAGGAGAGGTGCTCCAGCCCTCGGATCATCTTCATAGCCTTCCTCTGGACCCGCTCCAACAGTTCCATGTCCTTCTTGTGCTGAGGACTCCAGAGTTGAACACAATACTCCAGGTGGGGTCTCGCCAGAGCGGAGTAGAATCACCTCCCTCTTCCTGCTGGCCACACTTCTTTTGATACAGCCCAGGATGCAGTTGGCCTTCTGAACTGCAAGCACACATTGCCAGCTCACGTCCAGCTTTTCACCCCACAGCCCCACCAAGTCCTTCTCAGCAGGATTGCTCTTAGTCCCTTGATTGATTGATTGATTGATAGATTGATACCAGGAGTTGCCCCAACCCAGATGCAGGACCCTGGCTGTGTCAATTAGTTATTAATTATAACAGGCTGTGTTAATTAACTGCAAACGAGTCTTCAGAGACAGATGGGTGTCAGCTTTCCAGACCTCTACAGCTACACCTGGATCTCTCAGCACCTGAGGATGGGCTCTCTCGGTGACGCCTGGGACTGGATGGGAAACATATGCTGTCCTTCTCCTGCAGGCATGGGCTACCGTCACCAGGGTCACTACCACTTCCTGACTTCAGAGTAGTCACCCTGGTGCGACCTCCAAGTTCTTAAATTAAAATAAACTCATGATGAGTGATGCTGTCAACTGCAGCATTACAGATGAAGGATTTTATAGCGTCCCATAGCTGTGTTAGCAACCAAAACATGGTGTTTCCTCTTGATACACACAGTTTTTGAAGACAATTAAATCTCTTATCTTCTTTGATCCTTCTGATAAACACAGAATCTTTTAAAGTTTTGAAAGGCCAACACTGAATACATCAAAAAGACCATCTACCTTCAAACGGAGAAATGCAGCTTAGCCAGCAAAAATTTCGTACTCTGTTTTCTTTCGGCCAAGGTCAATAATTGTATTAACTTCTGGAAGAAGGCTGGGCACAAGTTCTTTTTAATTAACATTAGGTCCCTCAAAAACTTTTTTCTTTGCAACAGGCAGAAATGGAAAAACTCATGCAAGACTCCCTGTAACTTCAAATCACTCCTTGCCCTGTATCCAGGGAGATCTTTAAAAAAAAAATAAAGGTCAAAAAAAACCAATTGAGAGTAACAGGAACTAAATGCTGCTCAGTGGTATTAATCACCAGGGCCAGGAAGTCCCCTACCAGCGTGGAATCTGAGAACAAGGACAGGGACCAAACTCTTCCCAGCTACTCTGAACAGTAACTGCTGGAATCACTCAGGATTTGTAATAGAAAAAGGCCTACCAAGCGCCTTGTCCAAAAGGGAGAATCAATGGGAATTTTGTCTCTGAAAGCTTGCCTTCTCATTTGGGCAGGATTTTCATGATTGACCGATTTTAAGCATCACACGGCAGTGCTGGCCGCGGCCCCTCTTGCCCTATCACGAGGTTTCTGAGGACCTGGGATCGGGTGCTCCGCTTTTCCATTTCCCCATTTGCCCACTTCTGTTTGCCTGGTTACTCTCCCTGGGCAAACAGCCCAGACAGGTTTGTGTTTCTATTTCTATTATTTCTATTATATTTCTTACCTATATCCCAGGCAATAAGTCTGAATAAGCCCAACATTTCATGCTATGTTATTTATAAATGCTATATCTTTATTAAGTTATAACTGAAGTTCACGTTTATCACGAACATCAGTAAGAGACAGAAAGCTTTAATCACGTGTCTGGACGCAGCCGTACGAAGGATCATTTTTTAACAAAGTTATCTTCGTTGGCATGGCTCTCATTTGTCCTGCTGCCAGGATTCTCTTGCCCTTCCCATTTTTCACTGAGCCAAGAGAAGCATAATCAGCCCTTAGCTGTGAACTACTCTGACTGCATATGCAAAACACCTATTGATATATATTGGGGGGTGGATCTTTGCAAAGACTAAAGCAAAACGGCAAATTACTTCTGACCATTAATGCACGCAGCCAGTCCCTGTGCTTTGGCAAAAATTCATACTTTCAGCCGGAGTCCTGTGAAATGGATGGTTCAGGCTGTGATTACGGCCCTCAACATAGGAATAACACATGGCCGCCTGATCTGATTGAGTTAAAGATGTCCCTGCTTGCTGTAGGGAGGTTGGACTAGATGACCTTTAAAGGTCCCTTCCAACCCAAACACATTCTATGATTGTATGATCACTGAGGGGTTTATTGTACTGTTATTTGGATTTCTTTAAGAAAACATAGGAAAAACAAGCTGGAAGAATAAAAAGTGTAGCTTACTATAAGCAGTTGAGAGTTACGAGGCACTAGCGAGATCAGTGCACATCGGAGACCTGTCACAGGTTTCAGAAGTACTTACAAAAGAGTTAGCCTGAGGGACAGGTCCAAAACAGTAAGAGGTGCCAAGTTACCATTGACAGCGGTGGTAAGCTGGGTGAGGAGGCAAAAAACGCATGTAGACACTGTATTTGAAGTTCATTTTCTCCCCTGTAAATACCTTCTTCCTGGTGCCACACACAAAACGCTTTCTTTTAAGGGCTCTTTGTTAACCTGGAGCCTGCAACTGCTGTGCCACTGTGGCCAACCACTGCTTGAGAGAGTTTCAGTCCCTCTGAGGGACAATCCCAGGTGCGAGACCTAAATCTGAGCATCCACATAAGTCTGGCTAAAAAGCGGAGAACCTGCCCTGGGGGTCTCAGTATAAGAACAAGAGCACCACGGCACCCACAGGGATGAAGGTTAATTAGACACTCGAGACTTGTTTCACAACCAGGTAACTACAAGAGTCTCCAACCCAACTCAAACACCGAACGGAAAACTGAGAAGTCCAGTTGCCCAAAAGGTCACAAACCCACCAGTATAGACAAGTAGAATACGACTGACTGCCTTCAGACAAGATTTAGTCTTCTACTTTAAATACCTGTGCATGTGAAGGCACTGGTGCTGCAACCCGATCTAGCTGGGCCATTTGGTGGGTTGGGTAGAGCATCCCTGACATAGAATCATAGAATCGTCTAGGTTGGAAGGGACCTTCGAGATCATCGAGTCCAACCATCAACCTAACACTGACAAAACCACCACTAAACCACGTCCCTGAGCGCCACGCCTACATGTCTTTTAAATACCTCCGGGGATGGTGACTCAACCACTTCCCTGGGCAGCCTGTTCCAATGTGAGAACCCTTTCAGTGAAGAAATTTTCCCTAATATCCATCCTCAACCTCCCCTGGCACAACTTGAGGCCATTTACTCTTGTCCTATCTCCTGTTACTTGGGATGCCACTAAACTACACAACAGCAGAGGCTTCTTTGCCCAGCTTGGGACACCCCAAAACACACTCATCATGTCTTAATTAGGATAGGATGAAGATCCAAGGGGATATATACATTAAAGACAACAAGGACTGGAATATAAATGTTTCCATTTGAAATGACTCCTGTGGCACACATTTAGTGAGCATTTATTCCGTAAACAGCTAGAATTATGCTACCAAAAGAGAAAACCATAAAAATCTCCATAACGAAGCAAATCAACAATACTGGTCTAGAAAGACCTCGTTTCTGACTACAAACAGTGAAAGATGCTAACATAACAAGTATAAAAAACAGGGTAACTTGTTCATAGCTTCACTGGGTTTTAATTACACCAATATATATCAGGAATAAGTTTCAAGATACTACAGCATAAAATATGGTTTTACATACGTCTGAATTAGTGGAAAATAATTAACACAATCCCTCAAAGTATTACACTATTTTAACAAGTATACCTTGAATCACACCGTCAAATTAAGCAGTGGGCATAGAGATCAGAGTTATTTTTTAGGTGGTTTTGGTATCATCTTTTCAGATTTAGTGGGATTTCTGGTCTTAGAAATAAATCCTCCATGGTTGCAGGTTACATGCCCACAGTTGTCCACACTATAGACATCCAGGCTGTTGCTATTATGACCCTCCGTAGAAGATGCCGATTTAAACTTGTGTTTGTGGCTATCAAGCCTCAAACTGCAGCTAACACACAGCTCAGCTGTTTGCAGAGAAATAGGCTGCAATTACAACGAAGTAAAATCCATCCTGCAATCCCCACCTACAGTCCCTCTATTTAACTGGTGGGGGAGAGATAAAAATAGAAGGGCAGGTAAAGAGAGAAGCAGAAAAAGGCACTCATTTCTTAAAAGGTGCTGTGATGCCCTTCACCACGCCGGCACTGACACAGACGTGACTGCTCATCTGGCAATTTCTTCTCCTGAATACGTAATCTGAAGAATCTTTTTGACTTCTCCGTGAAGAGACAGATAACATTTGGCTCTTCCCCTTTAGACATATCCCCTTAACAATCACTCCGCAATAACAGTAAGTTGGAACAGCATAGGACATAAACAACAGCGTTTAAATGGACACTGACAAGCCAAAATGCCCAAGGTTGCTTCTTCTAGTCCAATGGAAAGCTGTCTTAAACAGAAAGACGAAACAAAGTCATCCCTTTGTAGTATTTTCAAAGTAAAGGCTACAAATACTTCAGGATGTGAGTGACATAACCTTGAAATTGTCTTTAGGAGAAAGACATTTGTTTGAGTTTCTGTCCAAGCTGAGTGGACAAACCGAAAAACGAGCAGGAGAAACTGAGGAGCACATTATATTTCTATATCGGCACCGGTTTTAACACAGTGTTTTGAAGACTGTCGTTTTTAAACTAACGCCATTCCACTTTGGGCAAGGGATACGGACTGAGGTGTCACGGGCTCTGCTGACGCTGGGGGCGGCCACTCCTTGAGCAACAGCCAAGGGAAGACAGAGAAGGTGACGTTGGCAAGCAACATCGCACCAACCCCATACCTCGAGTCAGGTCCATGCTTCCATGCCGAAGACAAACAGTCTCTCTTAGGATGAAGCGTTAATGCACGGGTGTACGACTTCATTTGACTGCGGAGCTACCGGGCATGATTTGAATTTGGTGTAATTTCATCCACGCAATGGGACAGAGAGCCCAGACTTCTAATTTGTTAGAGAAATTAGGCACTGACCTTGTTAAAACTGCGTGCTGAAACATGCAGTGTGTGCTCTGCCTTACCTTTTACTGCTCCTTTATTTCACTGCCAGGGTTTCCTACACCCGGAGCAGGTAAGTCTGCCTCCCACTGTGACAAACACTGCCGGCTACGAGAGTGCCCTTACGGAGACCATCTCCACCTCATGTTTCCAGCATCGCCTTTGGTTTCTGACGCCCGAATCTAAATCTTTATTTCGGTGCTTCGCATTGATAACTCTCAGGCCTATTTAACTTCACTTTTACATAGAACAGGATCACTTTGTGGTTCTACAGTGCTTTGTCTAAGGTTCTCCAGGCAACTTGATCTTTCCAAACGCCGCCTTAATCTACAAAGAGCTCCACTGAAACAAGCATGTCTAAAGGCAGAACGAAATCCTGCCGCATGTGGCGACCAGTTACGGAAGAGTTAAAGTAATGAAGAGTTACAGCACCTTACTTTTGCCAGAATGAATGGGTACATTAAAGAAATGTTCCCTTCCATTTATAAAATTTCCATGTGTTTGAAAGGCACGTCAAGCTGTAGCAAACAGGTTGAATGCTGCTGTATCTTGTAATTAGAAAAGAAAAGATTGCTCGCGGTAGTTAAGTGCAACAGTCGTAAGAATTATGCTGCATGCAGAAATGGATAAACAAAAATACAGAAACATTTTCAAGAGTTCCTGACTGACTGTGAGCACCTGCCTTTGGCTGTCCATCAGAGATGCCTCATCCCCCCAGAGTAAAGATATGTAGATACTTTTACTGAAAGAGTTAATTATTATGAGTTAAGCACCCTTATTACCTCTTAAGACACAGGTTTTCAGCCCTGTTATCTCAAAGGAAGCTGTGGTTCATATCAGTAACAACTACAGTAATGCTGTTCAAAGCTTGTAAAAGTTTGTATCTTGAGGATCCAAAGGGGAAGACAAACAAATTCAGAGAGTGCTGGGAGTTTATGACTGATTCACCCAAAGGTACCAACTAGGGCATGGATGGGGTGCAACCCTCAGCAGAGCAAGCCTGAGACTCAGGAAAATATTTAAATCTACTGAAATCAAGGAATATAAGCCTGTGGATTTCTTTGGGTTCTGGATCAAACCCGGAGTCAGCAGCAAAATGGTGAGCAGCAGGACTTTGGGCTCCTTGTCTAGTCCCCTGATAGAAGAACGGTAGAGTTCTACCATCCCAGCCCGTGGGCCTTATCATAGATACATGAAATGAACGTTCAAACCTTAATTATTTTTAAATTGTGGTAACAGCACTTGTTTGCCAGATGAAAACCATCTGACCACACAAGGATTTGTCTCCACACATTTCATTCCAAGGAATGTGAGGAAGGATACCTACTACTAAATATACATTTGGGCTATTGCGAAGCACTGAATTCAGGACCAAAATATCATCTAAGAGAGAGTAATTCCTGCTGAGGATGTTGCCTCTTTCTAGTGAGTGAGCGCAATTCACCACATAAGGGAGTATATTTTTGATGATCCTAAATCAAGCTTCCAGTAGGGAAGATTTTAAAATATTCTTGTGTTGTAACAAAATGTTCCCGCCGGTGTTGTAATGAAAGAAAGAGAAAAAAAACCACCACATCTCCTGGCAGGAAATTAATTATTGAGCATTCCACTGCTTGACGATGCGCTCCTACCTTCTGCGCAGGCTTTCCATTTTTCTCTTTCAGTATGAGGAGAAATTCACTACGGAGAATATACAAACAGAACAAAGAGCACAAGAATATCAGTTTATTAAACGCATTTAGAAACTGAACAGACCTGGAGCGAGGAACTTGGTTTGTGCATCACCACCCCGGGCGCTTATTCCCTCTTTACATCCCCCTCTCCCCTTCTCCATCAGACTGTCACTTTCGCTTCTGTTCCCTGAAATTACCGCTGTCGAGAACGGAAGCGGCGCGCCTGGCTTTTAGCATCACTTACCTGCAACAGCTTTGAAAACTATCGCTTCCTTCATTTAAGGAAATAAAATGGAAAATCTCAGATCTTGATGGAAAGGGAAAATAAAAACCCATCATCCTACGCCTAAGTATCCAGCTGCGATTCCATTTTTAAAACCATCTTTTTTTCCTCCCTGTGTCCAGTCAGTTTAGTAAATTTCAGCCCTGGCTGTCACTTTTGGTGTCTCTGTGAAAAAGCTGAAAACCCCGCACATGCCGTGATTTCCCCCATCAGTTACATGATGGGATATACAGCTCCTGAGGCTACTTCCGCACCCAGCACGTGCACCTGGAACAACTCCTGAATGTGGAGAGATCATACCACTGCACCCTCCCTGTGACAGCAGACGCTCCCCAGGAACCAGCATCCTGGATCCTCCCTGGATGCAGAACTACCAAACCAGAGGGGGAAGATGCAGCAGGCTGAAACAGCATATGCCATCTTCAAATAGTATTTTACGTCAGCGGTGCTCTATAGCGTAGCTAAGACATACCGAAGAACTTTTCAAGAGAAATGAATAATTTTAGCTTTCAAAAAAGGAGGCAAAAAGGGTATGGAAAACTGCTACAGCAGATGGCTGTGTGATGCCTGCAGAAACTTTAAGACCAGCGAAGCTGCTCAGGTACCGTTTCTCATGGCCATCACCACTTGGGCTCATCTCGGGCTCTTCCATCTGGGTAGGATGGCTGGACACAGCCTGACAGCAATCCTCTACCTGCCTTCCAGACCTGAAAGAGCTCATATTTGGCTGGCTCCGTGCATCAGCAGAAGCAGGTGGTCAGTCTCCAGCTCTGCACACTGACATGCCAGTGTTTCCAGAGGCTGTTCATATCTGCAAACATTTAGCTGCCGCCTCCCATCCTCTCCTTACAACATACTCCCTGTGCATCGCAGACACCACTCGACTCTAAATGCATCTCATGGGGCCGCCCGAGACTGGGAAGCACCCTCACATATACAAAATGTCCCACTGAAAGGAAGCGTTCTGCAATAAGGCAAACCACCAACTTCATAGCACCTACCCTAAACTCAGCTGGTCTTGCAAGAGAGCAGGAGGCACAGCAGCAGATGGGGACCTTCGCCACCGGAGGTCCTTCACGTGGCCCTCAGCGTGGCCCTGCGGGAGCTCTGCTGGTGCTGCTGGGAACTCTGCATCGCCCTCGGCTAGTTTTCCATCTTATACTCACGACCTTCTAGCGCATCAAAACTGCTACTGATTCTGCAACTGATAGACAATGATACCCGTGGTGATTCAGCCTGCATTGTTTTGAGGGAATGAATTTTGACTTATAAAGCAGGAGCAAGTTTAATTACTACATACGAACATAGAGCATATGCTGCCATTTTGCAAGAGCGGATCCTGAGAAGAAGCACCATGCTTTGCCACTGAGCTCCCGAGTGACAAAAATCACACTCTCCCGAGTATCAGACTCACCATCTGTAAAATGTTTTTCACCTCCAGAAGATAATGTGAGAACTATGTGTTACAAATCATATGTACTGTAAGTGATAGATATTATCACTTGCTTTGGAGCAGCACCTTAGAAGAAATGCCTGTTCTCCCCTATGATGGCCCACACGGGGCGTAAAACTTCTTTAAACCCTATTTAGCAGTATAAGCAAGGTGACAACTAATTTATCTCTCAAATTTCCTCTTGTATGGTAAGGGAACAGGAGGGCTTTTTCATGAACATAATGTTATTCAGAGGAATTTGCCCTGTAGGATGAGATTCTCCTACAGGCCTATAGGAATTTTAGAGAAGGCTGTGTGCATCTGTATAAATGCATTTTAAGTTCCAGAAAGGGAAATGAGTTTAACTCCTTCTTACACAAATGACGGCGAGGCAAAGCCGAAAACATGTTGGGTTTTTTTTAAAGAATAGATTTCTTTTCTATTCCTTCTCAAAAAAAAATGCACATGAATTAAGGACTAAACCTGGTTTAATCGCTACAGTTTTGAGCAACAAGAAATCAGAGGCAGGCCATCCGTGCTAACACACAGAATCGAAAGAGACAGAGCCAGGAGTCAGAAATGTAGAATTACACTGTAATGAGAGACTGTCAAAACCCAAGGGGAGTTCAACCTGGAATCAACAGCCCTGGCTATACTCAAAATCCGAATTTCAGAGGTTATGGTGATGCAGGTCAGGATGTTGCGGAGTGACCCCATCAGCAGATCACTGCATTAATACAACATCAGAGATGAAAGAATGGCTAATTTGGGTGTCTTTTCTGATAAATTACACATCTTCTATAATCAAGCCAAACCAAAACTAATTTCCAGCAACTGCACTGCCTGCGCCAGTAGACAGTGCTTTAATATCATTATGCATAAACAGGAAGAGATAATGACCTATAATTCAAGTCTATTATTTTTACGGAACACGAAGATACATTGCTGTATAATGCAAGCTGTTGATTAAGACTGGTGTGTTACATTAAACGAACTGTTCTCCCATAAACCACTGCTGCCGTTTCTTCTTTCTTGCCGTCCTTGCCCACCTCGAAGCATTAGCTGGTGAGGGGCAAACAGAACTTTGGAGGGACTACTAGATGGATGCCGAACTACATTCAAACCTCGGTATTTGCATCCTTTCCGCCAGCACAGCCTGTGGCAGGAGAGGAGAGCATCTCGTAGGTGATTTTATCCAAAAAAGCTCTGCCCATGTTTATTCAACAGCAGCCTGTGAGGAGGCACACTGAGTTGAGCGCTGGGGTAGCCACCGGCATCCCTCCACATCGCGCTGACAGGGACCTGGAGCCCGACGACCCCGACGACCCGCCACGACCCGCGGGCTCCTGCCCCCCACCCAGCCCCCGGGACGCGTTGCCCAGGCTCCGGGGGGAAGGAAAGGCGAAGCCCCCCCCACACACACACCCCTTTCCCCGTTAGCGCCGAGGCACCGCCCGCTCCGCACCGCCCAGCCGGCGAGGTGCCCCCGACGGGCCGCCGGAGCCTGCAGCCCCCTCCCCGACGGCCCTCAGCAAGGGGCTGGGGGTGGCAGAGAGCGTGTGTGTGTGCGCGTGTGTCCCCTTTCCCGGGGCGGGGACACCGGCTGTGCCGGCGCAGCATCCCCCGCGCCCCCGCGGAGCCCCCGCGCCCAGTCCATCCCGCTGCGGGGGGCGGAATTTTGGCTCCTACGCCCCCGCTTCGGGGAGCCCGGGGAGTGGTGGGGGGGAGGCGCGGGGAGCCCCGCGGCAGGGCGCGGGGAGAGGCGGGGGAGGAAGGAGCGGCGGCGGGAGAAGGAGAGGAAGGGGAGCGGGGCGGCGCGGGGGGCGGAGGGAGGGGTCTCTTGCGGGGGTGTTGGTTTACCTTGGAGGTTCTGCACTCGGATGTCGCTGATGTGCCCGATGAGCTCCTCGCGTTGGAACCAGTCCCACTCCTGCCCGGCCATGGGGACGCGGGGGCCGCCCGCTGCGGGGGTCGGGGCCGCGGTGAGGGGCGGGGGAGAGGGGGGGGGAAGGTGGCGGCGGGAGCCGGTGGCACCGCCACCGCCGCCTTCACCGGCACCGACGGCGGGCGCGGAGCGGGGGGGGTGGCCCCTCTCCGCTCCGCCCCGCCATCCTCCCCTCCCCTCCCCTCCCGCCCGCCTCCCTCCCTCCCTACCTCCGCCCGGCCGGGGGCGGCGGAGCGGGGCGGAGCGGGGCGCGGGTCTGGCCGTGTCCCCCCCTCCGGCCGCCCGCAGCTCTTCGCCTTTTTCCCCTCCCTTTTCCCTCCCCTCACCGGCGGCGGGGGGGCTCCCGCGTCCCCTCCCCGGGGAGCGGGGCGGGCGGCAGCGCGACCCCCCTTCCCCGGCCGCCCCCTCGGGCGCGGCGGGTCCGGCCCCGGCGCTGCGGAGCCCCGAAGGGAGCATCGTCCCCGCCGCCCCTCGCCCCGTCCCGCCGGGGAGCGGCCCTGCGGGCACCGGCAAGAAATAACGTGGGGTTTTTTCTTGCCGAAGCAGTTGAGGGGGGGCTGCAAGCAATACCGAGCTGTTGCCCGCTTTCCCTTCGCTATGGCCGGCGGCGGGAGGAGTGTCCTCCCCTGGCGTAAATGTCACCCAACCCCGGCGGCAGAAGGGGAAGGGGAAAGTATGAAGGGCAGAGGGGTTCTCCTCCTGGAGGTGAAATGAGCGCCACTCTAAATTAAAACACTAATCAGCCGTTTGCATACTCACTTAGCCTGTTCTTGCTAGTCTGTTTAGGCTGTCAGATTTCCTTTGTGGCGAATTTTCACTTCGAACATCTGCATTTACACCATTTTTCATCAAAATTGGGCAGTAATTTTTATCAAGGGCTCTTCAGTATCACTAAGATCTGCGCTCTACAAACGTGGTGAACAGCATGAGCGTTTCCTTTACATACGAGGCATTTCATTACAATATACCACTATTTGTACTCTTGTGCCTGTTTTCTTTTTAAGCCATGAAGACTCCATAATGTAAACAGAAAATTTTGACACAACCCAGTCAGACTAGTATAGCATCATTAGTTAGACTAGCAAAACACACAAGCCGAGATCTACAAAGTTAAATATAAACAAACAGGGATGGAGAGATTGTGGCTCTTTCATGTTGGAAGTGTTTATGTGATCCCAAGTAAACGCTTACTCCACACAACCAGTTGTTTCACCCAACTCAGGAATGCAGCGCTCTTCCCACAGCCTGCTCCAGTGATTTCCCTTTTACGGCTCAAAATCAGATGGAGATGGTGAGAAGTCAAAGTCATCCATAAAGCATCTAAGAGGTGAAGTATTCGTCACCGCTATAATACGCACCAGACAGCTATCCCACAATCCAGTCTCCAAGAGTCTGGGACTTTATTAATATATTATATCTATATTATATTAATAAACAGCTTTATTGCTGTTTATATGTCAAGGCCTAAAAGTTTTGCACAAATGCAAAGGCAGATAAATGCCATGCCAAAGAGTTTATAAGCCTGAATTCAAGCATCAGAAGAAACAGCTCATGAAAAGGAAAATGCATCTGAAATCAGCCAGATCCGCACAAACGGCAATGCCAGGCTTTGACTTCTTTTTGCGCTGGGATGACTTGTTTTTTCCAGGAGGTATCTGAGCGGGCTGAATGCATCAGCACCGTGTTTAGAGGTGGAGCTGGAAAAAGCTGGTGTGGCTGTGGGAAACGCAGGTGAATGGCTTCACAGCGTTGGTGAAATCCTGTCTGGAAGGGATGGCCAGTCCACACTACTGCTCCAAGAAGGACTACTGCCAATGCCGGGTGGGGACAGCTGAGGCTTTGTCTCATCATGCGTGGGCACGCTCCAGGAGCTGGGGTTTGGTGAGGGCTCTAGATAGCCTGTCCCAGGCTGCACTGGCCTGCTCGTGAGACCTCCCAGTGACCGCTTGCTGTGGTCAGGGTGCCAGCTGGAGAAAGGGAGTTGGTATGAGGCACAGGTAAATGAAGAAGTGGAACAGTCGGCAACCTTCAGCAGCAGAAGGAGCAAAGGTCAGAGGAAGCAATCCGGTAACTCCTCGCTGCCAGCCCCACCTGACGTGTGATGTTACAGCTGTGATTCATTGCTCTCCGCATATTTTTCTGGGGCTAATTACTGCCTTCAGCCGGCTCCCTGCCCCTGTGCGAGAGCTGCCCAGCTCCATGACCGGGGTGGCTGAGGGTGCAGCCCCGGCGCCTCCGACACCTCCAGTCCTGCCGGGGAACTGCGTTTGACCTGCACAGCCTGGGTCTCGGGGTCAGGTTGGGTTTAAGGTGTTGTAAATGATTAACGCTGTGGGCACAGGGAAGCTAAAACTTCCACGGAGCGGGAGGAGAGAGGCATTTAACCTCTCTTACCGGGGAAAGCATCTGCTCTGTGCACCCCCACGGTCTGAAGGAGAACATCCCGGCAGAACGGCGCTGACTAGTGTGGTCGGGCAGGCAGCACAGGCTGGCACTGGCTCGTCCTGCACAGACGGGAGGCAGGAGCATCAGCATCGCAGCCTGCCTTCCTCCTGCCCGTGAGTCAGGCGGGATCTCAACCCTGGCCTGGGGTCCAGGTCCACCTGTCAGCTTTGGCCTCTCTGGTTTCTGGCCCAGCGCATCAGTCGAATCTGCATCGACCTCGTCTTACATGAATACGCTGGGCCGTAATGAAAACTCTGGTCCAGTTTCACTTAGCAGGTGTGCAGCTCCGTCCAGGGCGGCAGCAACTGTGTCGCCTGCTTTTGTCCATCCGAGACTTTCAGATAGCTCGTCAGCGCCTTCCCCACACTAACTTTGCGGTTAGCAGAAGACCTCCTAGGTAGAACCTCCTCTGAGCCGGTTGTAAAAAAGATTGCAATATATGCAGAATTAAGTGCTCCAAAATGAAAAGCTAAGCCTCTAAAATTGTAAGGACACAAAAAGATGGTGAGATCAAAAGGGGCATCCTTTATAAACATTCTTCTTTAAGTTTTTACATTCTTCCCTGCAACCGTGAGGTCTATGAATCAGCTCAAGAAGAAAGTATGAAATCTGAGATTCTCACATAAAGCCAGAACTCCAAACGTTATGTTACTTGTCATAAAATCTGTAAATGCTTGTGGGAAATTATATGTGAAAAGACTATATGCCTTCTAAGAAGTAACTGATTATATACAGTGAGGAGTAAAGAACTTCTCTTAAACAGAAAGTGATTGCAGATTTTATTATTAAAGTTCACTTGCCTTTTGATGTTTAAGGACAATTCTATAACTGAAAAAGCAGGTTACATTTAATTAAGTCCCTTGGCTCAGACTTGGTACTCAGGGCAACACCGTAAACACTTGGCAGAGACTCTGAACTATAATAACAGGTTTATTAAAAAAAGATTTTGGTCACATATGAGAAGGCAGGGAGTCTAATAGGAAGTTCATGGGGAACTTACCACTGTTCTACATCACCTTCATCTTTTTTCTTTTTAGTGTGTGCAGAATAGAGATCTTAAAAAGCTTTTCGTTTACCATCCTTTGCATATCTTACCTGTGGGTGATTTAATGAGTTGAATTCTCAGCTTGAGAAGAAAATGTATACTCTAAGATTGTCAGATTGCAGCAATAAAACCCTCAAATCCTACAGCTAGGCTTTGTGCCTGTCCAGATGGAGGGTGCCTTGTGGCTCCTGCTAAAATGGCAAGGGAAGGTGTCTGACACAAAGGAAGCCATTTATGGAATTAAGGAAGGTATTTATGCCATTGTAGCTAAATTGCTTTGGCTTTATAAACAGAGTTCTCCATCTGAACAATCATTCCAGGAATGGATTCTTTTCTGCCTTTGTGTAAACCAGTTCCAGACCAATGGTAACCAGAAAAAGATGTCATTTATCTTGCAATAGGTGCATCCATGTGCATATTCACCCCAGACCTCACAGAAGCGTAACTTCTTATGCAGACATGCCTTAGCCACCCCTGGCTGCTCTGGTCTACAAAACTGAGAGCTACAAAAACATCTTCACGCTGATTCCTGACAGATCTCCCTCTGCCCACGCTCCCAAAACGTCCCAAAACAGGCCTGCAAGGTGCTCCTCCGCCCACCACAAATAGTGCTTCTGGAAAGGTGGTGGGCATTTGGGTCCTGCCCCTGCACTACTGGCGTAGCCCTTGAGTCTTGGCACGCTCTTCTGGCTCCTTGAAAAGGGGCTACAGAGAAGGTGAAGGTCTCACCCAGTTTTTAATCCATTTAGTTTTTCTGAAGTCTTCCTGGAGATGAGTGAAAATGGAGGCTTTTTTTACTCTATAGCTGAATGAGGAAAAGGGAGGGAAGTTGAAGTCTGTAACACAGGAAAGTAATCCAAATTCTTATTTAACTCTCATATTTTACAGCTACAGTACAACCTGACCTGAATGGTGACTCCATTTCTAGGCAGTAATCACGCCACCGTAGGTCTCATCAAGGCTTCATTTTCCTCGTTTAGCCCCTATCTGAAGCACCAAGGAGTGCCAACCATGAGAAAAGACTCATTAGCTGTGCCAGATGAATAGCTAAGCGAAGATTTCGTTTCTATTACCCTGTCCGACAGCAGCCACCCCTTAGTCTGGCTCCTCTGCCCACACACATGTAAACCATGGGAGAGGTACCATGTAAAATAGACTTTCAAAGCAAAACATAGGAAAAGTCAGGAGAAAAAAGACAGTCTAATTTAACCAACTGAACAGGAGACATTCAGGAAAAGGTGCAAAAGGAATGAGAGATACTGTAATAAGAGGATTAAGCAACTGGAGGAAGTGAGGTCATGCACACAAAAAAAAAGAATAAGATATGAAATGGAAGTGCTTCATGATTTTTCTTTAAAGGTAAGGGATGGTGCACTAAAATGTGTGTTCTGCTTCTCCAACCAAAGTTCGATAACAAGCAGTGAATTCATTGATAAATTGATACAATCAAAAAAATGGATACCAGCTTAGGAACTGGAGTGCTGCGCCCCACTAAACCGGTCCTCATCTTGGGGCCTTTCAGATGCTAAGAGAAGAAGAGGTGTGGTGGCTGTTGGCCCTGCCTCAACGTACCGCTGAGCATATGTACAAACTCCGGATGTTGACTGGCTTCCCTTCTTCTGCTGTGTTGTGTCTCCTCCTTCTTTGACCCTCAGAAGTCCACCACTGAGGCCACACTGATAAGCCACGACAATTCTTGCTGCGTAATGGCAATAAGTAGACCATGGGGCTTGCTAGAAGGTCTCCATGTGCTGTAAATAAGTTTCACCACACAGTCTCCGAAAAATGCCAGGAGTTCTGGTGGCTTCTGACTTGGATGTGTTCAGCTGAATTTGCTCTATTTGCTTGCTACCAAGGTGGAGTTTGTAGCACGATGCACTTTCCAGTGAGCAGTGGTATTTTGAAGACCGTGTCTTTTTGGGTGATGGTGTCACATCAGGGACAGCTTCCATGTGCAAAGGTGAGGTCCTCCTGATTCTTCACCAGGACAGCTGGTGTTGTGGGAGGAGGATGGTGTGTGTCACTCCCAGTCCTTCTTCTGTTGTTTTTTCATTTACTTAGGTAAGTGTGGTTTATTTTAAGGTGTTATTTATAGAGAGCATGCATGCTTTATTTGACAGAGGCAATGGGAAAGGTCCTTGTCTGGCCTGCAGGCTGGTTTTCTTACATTCAGTTTGGTTTTCTGCCACTCTTTCATGCAGTCTGAAGGTTGGAAGAAAAGGAGGGTAGTTATGTAAAACTCATTTGAATATTATGTACTCGTGGAGCTGATTTGCTTCTGTTGCCATGGGCCTTTAATTCAAAATCTCCCCCTTCACTAGGGGAAAACCTTTCCTTGATTCAGAGAAGACCTGACACAGTACAAACTCTATATAGTTTTTGGAAATTTGCTCATTATTTTTCCCTTTTTTCCCCTTCCTATTTTTCCTCTGTTTCTGATGGATGCAGGATGCAGCCAGTTTCATCCATGTGTCAGTACTGTGTAATTCTGCCCTTTTGAGCCTGCCTTGCTCTCAGTCGTGTGTGACCAACTGAATTCAGGACCTTCAGGTTCCCTTCTGTATGCTCCAGCACACTATGAAGATTTGTTGCCCCAGTAGATGCTAAACAAAGTTTGCAAGGTGTAGCAGTAAGGGGACCGTTTTTTCAGGTATAGATGCTGCCTGGCACCCTAAAGGCCAGGAAAAAGACCCATAAAGTAAGGCTTTCATCTGAGTGTCTCTTAGGAGCGTCCAACTCTTCCACAACCCACTCTCGCAACATGAGTTTCAATGTTTCATCCTGTCTGATCCCACGAAAAGGTAGAGATGCCAGCCTGGTGCAAGCAGCAGCTGAAACAATGACCCAAGAAGCGGAGGAGCCAGTGCCATGCAGGGGCTTCCTTCATGTAAGGAGGGAGGGACAACACAGCAGTGATTTGGTGTGGTAGATATTTCTGTAGATGGTGATGGCTGCCGGCAGGATCCCGTAGAGCTACGTAAACTGGTGAAGTTGTGCAGGAAAAAGCAATCCAGCCACAGCTGAACGTTGCTCTGGACAGGTGCTGCACCATGTTCAGCTTCAGGTGACCCCAGCTGGCCAGGTTACCTCCTTCTGCCTGAATTACCTCCGTTAGAGAAACTTGGGGTGCTTTCACTGTATACACAACACATAAAAGTCAAGGCTTCTGCAGTAATATCCACTGGCAAAGACTATTTCTAGATAAAACTACAAATATTTAACACAGTGTAAATTATAAATCAGCTGTCTCCAACTCCAACCAGAAGCAAATGCTTCAAGTAGAAAATGGAGATTGGATGGTCTGGTTTTTTACCCCGCGAGCGCTAGGACTGGAAGCAGGGCAGCAGTTATTACAGTGTTTAAGCACCGCAGTTGCAGATGCTATAAAAATAATGATAACATTGCTGGCTTTTATACGCAGCTTTCCACCTGCAGATCTCAAATCTATTGTACTTTGCAATTTTCTGTAATTTCCTGGGTTAACCTGCCTGAAACAAAATCTACAAGCCCTGTAAGAATATCTTATATTATAGAAAACAACCTACATATTTTTGCAATAAAATGTTTGTGTAAGAAGAACGAATCATGTGTGATCTATTCTGCATACTTCGTCATAATAACATGAACTAATTTCTTAGAAGCAAGCAAGCAAGAAGGCTCCTTTTGAACTGCCTGACCTCTCTCCCAGCACTGGAGATGTCAAATATTCTCCAAATGCCACATTTAGCTAAACCGCCTGTCAATGCAGCTCCCTTCAGGAGTACTTCAACCTTTCTCCGATTTGTTTGTTTCTATTTGAAGAAGCGGTTTCAATTTTACACCCAACCTCAAGTCAGCTTGACTGTGAAAGAGATTTGAGAAGAGATTCCTTCCCTGGCCATCCCAAAAAACATTACCCTGGCAAATAACAGAAATAACAGAATGTTCCAAATGGAGGAGCAGTTCCCCGTCGCTGATAAATGATCATTTTTTTGAGGTAAAAAGTGGATGACTGATACATAACCTGCCAGGCGGAGGCTTTTGCAGTGGGAGATGCACTAATGGTTCCAAGCTCTTTCAGAGCAGGCATTTTTGAACCTTACTTGTGTTTCACTGAATATTTAATGTAACAGTTCTGCCAGAAGCCTCTGAAAATAGGAAGGGAAAAAAAAAAAAACCCGGCAGTGATTCCTTAGCAGAAAGAGGCTGATGATTTTGAAAGTTTTTCTTTTCCCTGTTTCAAAGCACGACCTTGAGGAGCGCTACCGATGTCAGACATGGTTTAGAAGTCATGGTCAGTGGTACTTCACCTGACCACAGTTAACTGCAAGCATCTATCAGGGTTTATCAACCTCTAACCAATATGACATTAAAGACCGGTCACTTTAAAAGTCATGTTAGGGAACGTGAAGTGGAGCCTTTGCTTAAGCAAATGTTGACGTCCCTGCTTTGCTGGGGTCAGCAGGGCCCTCGGTGTTGGGATGGAGAGCAGCACCCCAGTAAGGATGTGTTTCTACTGGGAGGCGGCTGCCCACTTCCTATCACTGTGCGTTTGGTAAAGGGGGATGAGAATAGATGAGAATCAAGCTCTGGCTTTCAAACACATCCTTTAAACCGAAAAATCTGTAGAGAAAACAAACAGTGGTATCTGCCGGGCGTAGAGCACCAAAAAGAACTTTCTGCACTCAGTTTGTAAGTATTTATATGTGCACGAGCAGAGAAATACAGGCTGAAGTGATAACTTGCCAATGGTTCAGCATGGGGGTTTCATTAAAGTTGCTTCTCCCCATGTCCAGCCTCCCCCTGCATCGCCCCGTCACGCCTGGATGGCAGAGATGAGTGTTGAGGGGGTAAAAAACTGAGGGATTTGTATGTATTTATGCAGTTTTCCCTGGTTTAATAACTACTTTGCAAAAATGAACAGCAGTTAAGGAGGAAGACAAGAGTATGAGACATCATCACTTGGCAAATATTCTTAAATCAGCTTTGATGGAAATGTTTGTACTTTGCTTCTGAGGAAGGCTCAGGGATACATCCATTTATGTTATAGCTCCCTTGACTTGCATCGGCAGATGATATCATAGTACAAAATTCAACTGGTGTAATTTGAAAAGAAGGTTTGGGGATGCAAAATACTGTAATTCTCCCCTTGGAACAACCAGTGGGGAAAAAAAAAAAAAGGACATTTGGTGCAATCTCCTAACTCCCAAAGCCAACACAGTAGTGAGTGACAGGTTTCAATGGAAGTCCCAATAGCAATAGCTATTTCCAAGACTGTAGAACTGCCAGTGTAAAAATCTGCCAAATCTCCTAGCTTTTTACCTACTCTTTTGGTAAGGTTGCCCAATTGCCCAGAGCTTGAACATTCAAGGATTATTTTTTTTGTTATATCTCACGTGTTTTTATGCAAGTCTATGGCTTATCCCATTTAATTCAAACAAACTTCTATGGGAGCTCTTCGAGATTCCAGGATGCGGTGAAAGTGTGACCACACGCCGTTGTGCTGGAGAGTTCTGCCTTTGTATTCAGTGATTTCTTTTTATCTGCTTTTACACATCTTGTTACATTTTATTGCACAATTTGATAAAAAAAAAAAGAAAGTATCTGTCCAGGAGCTCTTTCTTTTTGAACGATGATTGCTGAAATACCATTGAAGTCTTTCATGAAGAGGCAAAAGTGTTCAGGGCTCTTCACACATATAGTTAATTTTCTTCTTAAGAAGAAAACACCAGGCATCAAGGGGTTTTTAAATGCACTGGGGACAAGAAAGACAAAAACCAGTGGCCAGAAGCTGAAGCCAAGACGAATCCAAATGAGAAGATTTTAATAGTGAGTCAGTCATCCAGGGAAATGACGATTTGCCAACTCTTACTGTCTTCAGAGAGAGAGCATGCCTTTCTAGAAGATGTGCCATATTCAAACACAGTACAGTTTATTCAAAAGTGGGTTAATTGTGTAAAGTGTAACGGCCTGTAACATAAAAGCCAGATCAGAGGATCTGTCTAATGGTCCTTTGCCTTTAGTTTCGTGAGGTTTATCTTAGAAGGGTATTGTTTTTCTTTTTATTTTTCCAGCTTTTACACAGACTAGGTCAAAGAGTTTTAATTCCATTCCTTACAGATTTCTACCTTGGAAAATGAAGGCATTGAGTAAAGCAAAAGCAGTAACAGCAACTGCGAAGTGATAACAGTTTGCAGTTAGTGCTCAGCCAGTGGGAACTAATTCACTCATTCACAAAGCTACAAAGCTGCCGTCAGACGGCGGGTTTTTTTTGTCACTATCAAACAGATTACGATTAGATCCATTGACAAAGGTGAATGGTTTGATAATCATAATTTAATCCCTTTCTATCAATTCAGCAAGACAGTCACTAAAACACACGGTCCAGTTTTTGCAAGGTTATTCTGCAATTATAGACAAAATCCATTGCCGCAACATCTGAAATCACATGTTGCTTGATAATTGTCATAGCGCCGTTCATACCTGTGTGTGTACGTAGCCTGTATGTCCCCTCAGTGTATAAAATTATCTATGTATATACATTTACATACACATGTATTTGCAATTAATGAATATGGGAGTAAAGAGTGTTGTTGTTGGAACATGAGCACGTGAACATGTCTGCGTTCATTCAGCGCCGTCTCTACCAGTCATACACATCTGGGCGCAAGGAGTCGCTGCCTCATGCAACTTCACAAAGACTCATAACATTCACGTGATATCTGCAGAGAGGCTCAGATAGCCAGTGGGTGCCCTGCTACTGGGCGACGCTTTTTGAGAGCTCCTTTTCCCCGCTTAGGTATGTTCTGAGCATTACAACACCAATAGCACACACCTACAGGAAGATACCATCATCATTCACTGAATTCAGAGCACCTGAATTTGGAAAATCTGGACATTAGTTTGTCTTTGGCTCTGACTTAGGGCACGCAGCATCATGTGCAAGTCACTTAACTTCTCTGAAATCATATTTTCTTATTTAGAGGACTGGATGCTGTTACTTTCCATGCCCTATTTCTCCCAGCTCCTGTGAGCTGGTACGCTGCCGTGTCTTCTCCTGGAGGAAGTTTCAGGAAAGCCGTGTGATTTCAGTATTACCCATGTACACAGAAAGCAATAGAATCATGGAAGCATAGAATTGCCTAGGTTGGAAGGGACCTTTCAGATCGTCGAGTCCAACCATCAACCTAACTCTGACAAAAACCATCACTAAACCATACCCCTAAGCACTACTTCTACCCATCTTTTAAATACCTCCAGGGATGGTGCCTCAACCACTTCCCTGGGCAGCCTGTTCCAATGCTTAATAATGTGAAGCAACGGTGATCAGTTTTTATTAATGCACACTTTGAAATATGGTATCAGATACACCCATGTTCAACTCTTTTTTTACATCCTCTTTTAGAGCAACTCCGTTGGTACCACACGTGCTCATCCCCTCTACCCTCACCAGGAATGGTTCAAAAGGTCCTAACCCAAGGCGATCCGTGCAGGGAAATCGTGTAACCTCCCCAGATGATGGCAGGGGTTGCAAACACAGTACCAGGAATCATTACTGATTTCTTCTCGCTGCTTTTGCAAATGGTATTCACTTAAAAATCCATTTTCCTGCCAGGAAGATAATTTTTTGGGGGGTGAAGTATGTTTTTGGCTTCAGTAGTAGTGCAAGAAACCTAAGAAAACATGCTATAGTTGTATCCTAAAGGTGGAAGGGACAAAATGGGGAGGGTGCAAGAGAAAAAGAAATAAAAAAGTGAGTAGAGTTTACTGTTTTGTGAAATCTTATGATTTCTGAGCTGCTTTCAGTGATCTTTGAGTAGCTGGAAGTACAGGTATTTGCAAGCTCTGCCTTTCCTGCACGGCTGAACAGACATTATCCCAGTTTTAAATCAGCTCTCCTCTGATAGGGAAAGGATTACAATCTGTTTAATAGCACCTTTACCACAGACAAATAGATATCATTTCTGAAGGAAAAATACTGGGTGCGCAGCTAATTTCCTGAGAGGGAAGGAGCCAGGCCTGCAGCCATCCCTTATATTCAGGAGCACCGTGCTGCATGTGGGGATTACACCCCACAGCGGTGGCCTTCAGTGCCCAGCCACAGCCGCTGCCAGGTCCCACATAATCCAGTTTACGTTCTCCAGAAGCCTCAGCTTTATCCCTGCCCTGGTCCTCAACTTCTGACAGCTGGGAGAGAGCTGGAGTAGCAGCACACAATGCACAATATCACCCCCCCACACCCCTCTCTCTCTCTCTCTGCTGTTTCTTCCCACAAACCAGCCATTGAGCACTGGTCAGGAGCCATTAGCACCCAGTTCAAACACAATGTAAATTCTGTGAGAACTCATTGTTTTTATAAAGATCACATGCAATTTGTTGCCAAGCAGCCCACGCAAATATTTAAAGCCTGCCTCTTTTCTCCACAAAAAAAAAAAAACCAAAAAAAAAAAAAAAACCCACAAAGCAAAAATAACAAGAGCTTTTACTTTGTGCTATAAAGGCTGAATGGGAATTAACCTCTTCCTGCACAGGTCCCAGACACAAGAGTGATGGAATTATTGCCATCTGCATGTGTTTCATGGGGAGGATGCTGGAGAAGACTTGACTTGGGGGCTGGCTATGTGTTTATTGGCTTGGTTTAGATTGTCATACATCTTGTCAATGCCATGTGGGTCTTCCCAATCCCCTCTCCTCTTGAGACGTAATCTTTTCTGGCTAACCCTGATGTAATTGCCTGATTTCTAATGACCACCTCCTCATCCCAAGGTACCTCCAGGGTCCAGGCCCACCTAGGAAGAATTGCTACATTTGATGGTGTTTTCCCCCCTCCCTCCATCCCTGCCGTCCTTCATATCTAAGCACACGCTTAGCTGCTTTGCTGAATCGTCAGAGAGGAACAATGTCCCCTCTGTTAGCATGAGATAAGAGTGCCAGCTCTAGATTTCTGTCTAGAAACTTGGAAGTAGACACGTCTTAAAAAATACTTGTAATTATTTTTACTCCTACCAGACTTCAGTTTCACCAAATATGAGTTATCAGGCTAGGTTTTTCTGTCTGTGGAAACAGTCACCAAGCACGGGGCTCTCTAGTCACCCAAGAATTACTTCCATCAGTATCACACAGGATAGACCTTTCATGAAAAAACACACCAAGTATAAATATGAGCAATGGCTCGAATCCCAGCTGCATTTTTCCGTAGGAACAGGCTTCATACACTGTGGACCTTTTTGTGTGCAATCACAGTGCTCAGCAGTCATTTCCCAGCCAAATGAAGGCTTGATGCCCTGGATCAGTGACCCCGGGGTCTGATGGCAAGGACACATCTATGATCTGTGAGGACCGAGGATTATGGAGGTAACGAGGACAGCGCTAAGAACCGCTTCGAAAATTCACCATTCGTTTCCCATACATTTCTATAGTATAAGAAAAAGACTCTTTTCAGGACGTTTTCTGATCACTTCTCTCTCACAAAAAAATTTGATTTTTTAGATTCATTCTGCTTTTTTGAAACCAAAGTCTCATGCTCAGAGCAGAATCACATAAATACATCATGAGTTCCCTGAGGTTGTAATTTGTGTGATACATCTCATATAGGTTTTTAATCAGTTCCTTCAAATTGATTTCAGAGCTGCCTGGAACCGTACTGCAAATGCCATTTAGGGTGGCCTGACCTATTTTTTGCTAGACCAATTCTAAAACTGGTTGGAAAGTATCCCCATTTTAGCAATGACCTTGTTATTTATAATCAGGTCTTGAGCCCATAATATCTATTAATTATAGTAATTTTCCTCAAAATGTAATTTTTCCACATGTTCATAAGGATGTAATATCTTGCAACTTGCATAACTGAGGTAGAACTGAAAGATCTTATTCTGGCTTCTGGTTCTACAAAAATGCAAATACCCACAGCAAAGGTGCCACGATGGGGTTATCATAGTGGTAACATTAATTATGTGCATAACTGTTTTCTGGATGAAGACATTAGTGTGTAAAAGCATAAACAGTTTTGGAGATTTATCCTACTTTTAACTATATTTACTGGCTGTGTTTTTCTGTATTTCCTTCAGCGAGACTCATAGACGGTGTTTTCTTTCGTTTATCGGTTGCTTCACCTGCTTCCCCATGCATTGCCAATGAGATCTGCAGTCCGCCCAAATTAAAACTATCATTTAAACTCACAAGAAGCAACTGAAAGTAACCAATAAACACCATGGAAAGAAAACATACATGGCAGCTCTTCTTCACTATGGAAAAATGGGAGCACAATGTCAGTCAGATGGGGTCAGCCAAGAGGGGCATCTTGTCTGGTGTCCTCTCCTGGAACCAACTGGCACTGGGAGAATCAAAAGACACAGGAACCTCTTGCTAAGCAGATGTGAATTAGTCTGTCCCCTGTGGTGGAAGCCTTCCTTGTTCCTTAAACAGAGAATGGCACAAAAGCTGACACATGTTTAACGCTGCTTCTGATTTTTTTTGGTCAATGATAACTAATGCAATTCTGGGTATTAGTGTTACCTATGCACAGATCTGATAACAAGTTAAATTGGGCAATGGAGAACTTTTGAATTTGTCCTAGAAGCAGCTTTTGTGCTTGTGTGGTTGTATGAAGATGAATGACTGATTTGGTTTCACCACCTTCACTTTTCAGGCAAGACCCTCTTTTATGATGTTACAAGGTGGGGGAAACCAGCGCTCCTGCACCAGTCCTGATCTGTAGATATCTTTGTTATGTCCGCCCCGTACCCCTTTGGCTCTGAGCCTGGTAGCTTTTCTGGCTAAAGGCCACTTGTCTTCTTCCCTGCTCTGGTGCTCCTGTT
Source organism: Chroicocephalus ridibundus (assembly GCF_963924245.1). Lineage (NCBI taxonomy): Eukaryota > Metazoa > Chordata > Aves > Charadriiformes > Laridae > Chroicocephalus > Chroicocephalus ridibundus. The sequence goes on from NC_086287.1 coordinate 55,807,458, forward strand.
CCTGCTCTACGCATGCACATGCATCCCCAGGGTAGGAAAGGCCATGCCAAGCCGGTGGGAGCTCTGTGGGAACCAGAAGAGAGGCAAGAAGAGGAAGACCCCTTTTTCCTAATGCACATCCACCAGGCTCCGTGTTCCAAATGCACCGGAGAGGTCTCCACAGGGACCTGTGCTGTTTGCAGGGATCACGATGCAAAGTTCATTTCAGACAGGAGATTGACGTGTCTCACTGTAAAGGTCTCACCTGGCCTTAAAATCTGTAACTCCTTAAGAAATTTCCTGGACTCCAGCTGGGTGACTGCAAGATGGTTTTCTATATGTCTCCCAAGTAACAGGCAATAGGAGAAGAGGAAATGGCTTCAGGTTGCGCCAGGTGAGCCTTAGGATGGATATCGGGACAAATTTCTTCACGGAATGCATTGTCAAGCATTGGAACAGGCTGCCCAGGGGAGTGGTGGAATCGCCATCCCTGGAGGTATTTAAAAGACGTGTAGATGTGGTGCTGAGGGACATGGTTTAGTGGTGGCTTTGTCAGTGTTAGGTTGGTGGTTGGACTCGATGATCTCAAAGGTCCCTTCCAACCTGTGATGAGTAATGCACCATGTAACCATCAAAGGAAACACTGAACCTCAGCCGAGAAGCGAACTGCTAGTCGCTATGGTTGATGCAGAAAATCACCCTTAATGCCTGCCTGTGTGCACCCCCCTGTCCTGCGGGGGGTGGGATGGCGGTGCCGGTGGCATTGGAGCGCAGGGAGCCGGGCCGGCCGCAGCCCCCCCGCCCCCCGAGCAGCCCAGCCCTGGGCACCGCCGCCCTCTCCTGGCGCCTGCCAGCATCTCGGCTGGCTTCGGGTGGCCCCGGGCACGCTCCTCCGTGTGGCCCTCGGGGGTGGGAGTGTTCAACCCGCACCACTGGGGTAACACGGGGCGGAAAAATAAGTGGGGTTTCCCGGTTATAACCCAATTTACTCATTTACAGATCACTAACCGGGGGGGGGGGGGGGGCGGGGGGGGAGGAGTGTTAAAGATAAAGGCTGTGGTAATTCTCAGAAAGAACCCCTAATTTGGGGATTTTAAAAAGCATTTTCCCATTCCTGCAGTTAACCCGAAACCTCTAACACATGCACTGCCAGTCTCGGTGGAAAAGGAATCGTATGTTGGGCGTTGCAATGCGCCACTGAGACCTCAGGGAGAATTTGTCCATCCAGGACCATCGAGATATAGCAGGTCTTTTCCTCATTTCGACCTTGGGCAGTAATTTGTGACAGTGTCAAGAGAGCATGAAGCTCTGCCAGCCCCATTTCCAGCCACTTTGCCTGTACGAGGTGCGGGGGACTCGTGAGCAGACGGCTGCAGGTCCGTCCCCTCTGCTCATCCTCTGAAGAGCAGGGCTTGGATTTTACACACATCTCTCTGTTTGCTCATCAGCCTCCCTTTCTGGGGAACTCCTGAGCGTGCAAGAACCCTGCACACCTGCAAAACACTCAGCAACTTCTTCCCTCCAGCCAAGCCCATCTTCAAGGCTCCTACTCTGCCCAGGTCACATTTCCCTTGCAATACAAGGGAATAAAAAACAGAGACGAAAGTCCTTCACGCCCTGGGGTGGGACCACAGGGAGAGGAGCAGCCACTGCAATTGGGAGAGATCAGAGGAGAGGGGGAGAAACGTCCCGAGAGCGGTGCACTGCTCCTTGAGAGCATCTCACAGCCCTAACTTGTTGAGAGGTAAAAGAAGTTGTTCTCCGTTCCCTCTATTCTTATTTTCCTCCTCAAGGAACTTCATATAACTGGAGGAGGAAAAGAAAAATAACCTTCTTAGATGTTATTTCAGTACTTTAATTTCTATTTCAAAGAATCCAATTTATTAAGCAGCAGTACCTGAGATTACACTCAGCAAGCAAATTCTCAAAGGAAGCCTCACCGTCTAGGTGTATTTTTCATTATACAATAAACCCTGAACTCCACCAAAGGTGTTTTCTCGTAATGTTAAACTCAGTGCCTGACAATTATTGTCCAGCTCCATTTGGTGCCAGAAGTGCATTCAGTGGAGAAGTAATAAATCCTTTCATGCTGTTTAATAAAACAAGAAAATGTGTTGCTCACACTTGGATGCTAGACTTTATTACACAAACACAGCTAAAAAAATAAATGGAGTATTTCCTGTTTAGAAGTGCTTACAAGTCACATGATGTTGATTTTCTCCAGGTGTTGCAATTCTAAATGAAATTTTCACTTAAGTTATTCTTAAAGAAGTGAGTGAGTTATTTCAAAACGCAGTAATCAACATGTTGTTAAAGGTGCAAAAACCATTGTAAAAACCCCCAAAACATTCAATGTGCTGTAATGAAATTAGATGTGGAACATGGCGGTTGCCAAATTATACAAGATATTTGTGAGACACTTTGCCATCCACATGAGTGCTTTTCTGAGTTTCTACCAAGGAAAAAAAAGCAAAGAAAAACCCTATGAGGCCTGAGAAACCCTTTCAACTCGTCAGTTGATTTAGTCTCTTTGTAGGGAGCTGAGGTTGTTCTCTACTTTGGTGGCCTGGTCTTGGTTAGAGGTGCCACCGCTATTGTAAAATAAATGGCTGATAAAAATAGATGTCTTCAGTGAGGTGCTCAGCACTAAGTGGAAACACGTCCTTAAGCAGGATTGTCTGTTCCTGCATTCTCACTAACTTAAATGAAGGAAAAAGTCAGCCACACATTGTCTTTTAATAGATAAATCCTACATTTTTGGACCTGTTCTACACTGCTCATACTCGCATGGCCCGTGTGAACCTCATCCAGTGATGCCATGAAGGACTTGATGAATATCTGTCATACATGCTTCATTCCTGCTCACTGTTGACGGGTTTTTACGGGCTGGTGTCTCCCATATGGGGACTCAGTGGGGGCCATTTAGAAGTGCCCAATAGTCTGTATTTCTGTGGGAGGCAAGGGTAAAGAGTGCTCCTAGCATTTGGAGCAAGAAGCACTGAGGGTTAGAGTGGGCCTTACATCTTGCTGGAGTTTCTCCCACAGCTTCTGAACAACCACCACAGTGGAGACTTCTGCCCAGGGCAGCTGTACCTGCACCATAAAACCTCTGTGCACCTGGGAAGAATGGATCTCACCCCAAAACTTTGGAGACACCTAGACGAATTCTGGGCCCCAACCATCTGTTATCTCCATCCATGGTAATTTTTAGATATGTCATCACATGAACTTAGACCACTGGGGTTAATGACTCCTCTTGATGTTTCTTTTAGAAAAAAGTTAGATCTCTGCCATTGGGTGGCTCACACCGTTTCTGCAGAGACTAACTATAGCCCTTATAGCCATAGCAGGCACTGGTGCTGCACCTCTGTGAATCTCAAAGAACATTGTCTCCCTAGATATCCTCCAAAAACGCTCCTCTACCTGAAAGAATGACTCAAAGAGTCATGATGTCACGTGCAATAGAACAGATCAGAAGTGACTGCAAAGACTTTCCAAATGACACAAATTTTGTAACAGGCCCTCAGAGCATATCAGGTTTCCTTTATCAGCTTGACCAGCTGAAGACTCTACAACCACCGCAAGAGGTGGGATCACCCCTGTCTCCTTACCCCTCTCTCTCACAGGCCAGTGCCTGCAGTCGGGTGGCCATGCAGTTAGATCCATCGGAGAACACACCCATCTGAAAATTATTGGGTTTTTTGTAGGGTTGTTTTTTGTCCAGTTTGCTGATTCAGTTGGCCAAGCAACCTGGACGCTTGCTGTACTGGGGAAGGATGGCAGGGTGAAGAGGTGGGCCGTGGCTTTTTAATAAAAGTGCAATCATCAGGTGGCTGAAAGTGCTCGCAAAACCATCTCAGAGAGTTTTGCAAGCCTAGCGCCATGTGCATCTCCCTCCGTCCTTTTCTCCCAGATGCCCCAGTTCCACATGCATTTAAATGACTGAAATTCAAGCTCATGAGTAATTCCCAAGGCATTTCATATTTAATTTCAATTTAATTATATTCTTTACTTCGATATAATGATAAGCATAGATTTACTTGCATGTGCAGAGTTAGGTATGCGTTCATGTTCTTTGCTGAACTGAGAGTATTTCTCAGGAGGAATATCACAATTGTGTGTATAGAAAGGAATTGATTTTTCCTAATGGGTGAGTTGGTAAGAATGCAGCTTCCAGTTATGAATTTATTTGTCTCATTACTGGAAAGCTGATTTATTCACTCTTTCTCTTTACTAACAGTAGCTGCTTTTCTTCCAACCAGGTGTAACTCCAGGACTCAGAACTTTCCATTTAACTCCACCTGCAGATTTAGTCAAACTCTCCCTTATCAGAGTTGGTCTTACAAGAGGGTTATTGTTGCTTAGAATTTTCCAAACTCAGCGGGCTCAAATTTAGGCTTTTAAATCTATGTTTGAGCTCCTCAGTACCCTTTGGGGGTTGTGAGCTTCCCAAGTCATTTCCAATGAGAGAAAAAAAGAAAAACTCTGGGTCTCTCATGGTGACTGGGGAGACCAGGAGGGCCAAAATGTTTTTCTCAGCATGTCCTCCTCCCCATTGGCACCAGGGTCGTGGCACAACGTGGAGAGCACCTCCATACCCTCGCAGGGATAGATGAGCACAAGTGAGGCAGGAAGCAGTGATAATAATGGAAAAAGAAAGGTGAAAATACTCAGGATTTAAGAGGGATTTCAAAGAAACTCCAGGAATACTCAATATTGGGTATTACGCAATTAAGTGAAACCTTCTGCTGGTATAAAATATATATATATAAAAAAATCGGTCTGTCTTGAGTTGAAGTGTGATGCCATGCTGCTTACATTATATATGAATAGTAATTGGAAACAGGACATCTGCAGAAATTAACCATTAACTGTTGAGCACTAAAATCTTTAATTGAGTTTGTAAGCCCTTAATGGCACAGTTAACCTTAAACACAGCTCAGTGCACGCACTACCTGGTTAACACTGGTTAATAACTCTAACAGCTGATAATATTTCACACCCATGAGAGCACCAGATTAGCAAGAGACTTGGTGGAATGAGCTCAGCTCGCCACTTTTTCGGACCACAGACATAATAACAGCTTAACCTTTTTTGCTGTAACTGGTCTTTTCAGGTTTTCCTCCTTCCAGACCTGCGTGTGATGAGAGCACCCCTGCTCGTATGGCTTTGCGAACTGCAGACACCTTTGTGTCCTCGGAGAACTTCGTGGCATCGCAGCGGATGGAAACTACTTACTTGGGTATTGCCGGATAAACCTGCACCAGGTGGCCTGACAACTGGAAGAAGTGTCTATAACTTGAGGTGTCCCTGGCAGGGAGTGACACTATGAATGACCTGAGGAGGGCAAAGTCCACCCCAAGGTGTCAATGGGAGCTGGAGAGATCTAGGCAGTGAGGAGCACCCTGCTACCTGCTTGGCTGAATTCAGCGAATCTTAAAAAAAACATCCTCTACCATTAAACCATGCGCCCAGCAAGCCCTAGAACTGTTGCAGCCCAGGAAACCCAGTTCAGGAAGGACAATTTCAGGAGTGTAGGTGGGTTAGAGGGATTGGTGCAAGGAACGAAGGTGACAAACAGGTGGAAGGGGGCTTCTTGAAAAAGCACATGCTGCTTTGCCAGCCATGTAAAGTAAAACTTGACAAGCAGATTCATGGGTCTGACTTAGCATCATCAGTGTTAGGTTTCCTAGTTCAGAGGCTTGTAAACAAAAAAATACTTTGTTACTTCCAACTTCTAACACATTTCTAAGCAAAGTAACTCTGCAGTTGTTCCAAGAGAAGTATATATAGTAAAAAAAAAAAAAAAAGGCAAAACCTCTGGGCATGGGTTGAACGAATTTTTGAAGAGATTCAAAAATCCCAACTGCAGAGCTGTGTTATTCGTAGCACGAGTGTATGCCACAGCTCCTCCAAGGCTGGCATTTATCTGGAGAAATTTATCAGGTGACATCTGCACCTTGGGTTGTCCTGAGGACATCCTTACCCAAACCCAGGCAGAACCGTGACAGGCAGCCCTGGCGCGCTGGTGGTAAAACCAGGGGCAGCAATGAGAAACGTCTATGGCAGACCCACCTGTATTGAAACATCTCTCCCCAGCAAGGTAGGATAAATTGCCACCAGCCAGGAGGATGTCCTCCTGAGATGCCAGCCTGAACCTGTCCTGTCCATGCACGCTTTCTGTTAGCAAGGCAAGGGTACCCAGGGAGCAGCACACCCCGAAAATGGGGGTCCTTGCCTTGCGACAGGCAACTGGTCTTTTATGGCCATGACCTGCAGTATGCAACTGCAGCCAGGAAATGAAAATCACCTTCTTTCACAATTTACTCTTTTGCCTTAATAAAACGTCTTGCTTATTCCTATGAACCCTTATTTTATGTCATTTTCATTAACAGTACTTAACATGACATTGACATGTCATATTGACTTAACGTGACTTCGACAACAAATAATTGCGCATATCCCTGGCTGCTTTTATGGTGCATGAAAATTCACAATAAGCGGGTACAGATTGAACCTTTTGAGCCAACAGTTTCCTCTGAAACCAATTTTTCCTGTGCACTTGTAAGAGAAATTCTCTAGCATCTTTTTGTGCCTCCAGAAAAGTTTTGCTGACCAAGATAAATAAAACAAAAATTGCAGCTCCATGCGATACGGGGGTTTGCATTTAATGTCAACCTCTCTCCAGCGCAGAGATTTAGCCCCTCCGAGGCCCCTGTTTTGTCACCTTTTACAGGTTTGTCTCCTAGGCACCTTCAGAGTTTACTGCAGCTGACACGGCTTCCTGTGGACCTTCGCCTGCGCGCTGCCTTTAGGTACCTGCCGGAGCCGATCACTTTGCAGCCATTATTCTTTTCCTATTTTCCCATGTGTTTTTACGGCAACTTGTGCTGATTTGCTAGACTAGCTGGGGTATCTGGGGCTTCTTTGTGCCTTTGTTAGATGTTTTGTTTTTCTTTCTTTTTCCCCAATGGCAGCTATTTTATTACATCCCAGCCTGTGTCTCCAGGCCTCGTGCTCTGGGATTCTTGTTTGGTTTTCTCATGGAGCAGCCCTTTTCCCTTACCATTTCCCTGATGCCTTGTATTGCATTTTTATTACAGCAGAGGCTGTGTCTACAGGTCCTTCAGGCTATTTGTTCTGAGACTTTTATTGGATTCTCAATAAATATGTTTGCCATTGGGGGTCCTTAGCTGGTTTCCTTACCTATTTTATTGAAGCTGTGCTTCCAGACAAAATGTTAACCAGCTATTTCAACAGCAATCTGGTTTCTCTTCTGAGCCCTTGCACAGTTTCTTACATGTTTGCATTGGCTGAGCTACATCTCCTGTTTTGTTTTTTTTTTTTTGACGTTTCCCTCGCGTTTGGGGCCTTTTGTCGAGGCAGTCTGGGTGCTTTTCTGCAGCCGTCTCCGTTATGCATGGCAGCACAACTGCACCTTTGTGGCAAGTGGCAGGTGGAATGGAAACGGTTCTCTGCAACACCGAGAAATGCTAGGTTTTGAGTAGACAAAGAAAAGCCAGTCCCATGCCTGCAAAAACTTAGTATTTTATCACAATAAAGTGACCTCATGGTTTTTGCTTGGGTAAGCCATGTCCCACTGGGATACATCGGGGTCCATCATCCTCATTGAGAGAGGCGGCTTTGGTGTCTTATGGGTTGGTGGGTTTGTTGTGCTGGGGAAGGTCCTATGGAGAAAGAGTGGTGTACCCTCACAGGCATGTCAGCAAGGTACTGATGATGGAGGCGCCCAGCTACCCCGGGGCCCCGCTGTGAGGATGTTGATCCAAATTTCAACAGAAATTCCCACCTGAGTTTTGGCTTCATCCAATTTCAGTGGTTATTTGTGATATCAAAATATGTAAGTTAGGGGGGAGTGGTGTTCCCTGGAGAGGATCGTGTAGAAGGGACAATTTGGCAGCCCAGCTACGCAGGGCAGGACCGGAAGCTTTTCCTTCCCAAAGGCGACAGTCGGACATGTGTACTAGTCCTTCAGGTAATGAGGTTGTGGCAAAATCCCCTGGTGTTCACGTCGGAGAAACCACTGCTGTGTCCAGTGGGTTACCCTGCACCCCATAGGCACGCCAAGGGCAGACAGCAAGATACTGATGCTGGAGATGAAAAAATGTGTCTCCAGCCCAAGCTTCATCTTCTAAAGTAATTTCTGGGTTTTTCCACTGGTTTTCTCTTTTTAGCTTGGATAAAAAGGCTTATGCGATGACACTCTGTGTTTGTGCATCTCTATCTGACCTTCCCGTAATAACTTTTGAACTCATGGACCAGTTTCAACCAGATTTGGTTGAGGAATAGAGATCACAAAGATAGGATATTCCTGCAATTTCTATGTTAAATAAACAGCTAGGTAGAGGAGAGAGACATCAGAGAACCCACACAGGAAAGAGCCATTCTGAATACTTTAACTGCAGGAAAAGTTTAGATCACGGTTAATGCTTTATTAGACATAAAAATCCACCCATCATTCAAGTTGTCTTTCCCAGATGAAGTACATATCCTGTGTGTAATAAAAGGTAATTCTGATTGAGCTCTTTCCGGTGCTAAGGGTATTCATAAAGTCTTCTTTCACAAGTACATGCTGCAGCTTTAGCCTAACCGAGGTTTAAAAAAATAATCAGCTACAAGATGCAAATTCACTTGAAACCAGGATCTGCTTCTTCTGATGCTGATAGCCATGGATACTTGCTTAGAGTTAGTTATAAAGCTGTTCTATGGCAATTTTTTTATTAGTAATCTCAAAAATATCCATATATATTTCCATTTAACCTGCCACACATATTAATGTCTTTATTTATGAGAGGAAAAATTTGTATTTCAGGACCAGATCACATAAGAAATCGATGGCAGAGTAATGGAGAGAGTTCATATCAAACAAGTTCGCTGTCCTACCTGGAAGACCATTTGTCCTTCAGCATGAAGCTTTTTTCCAAGGATAGAGAAACTGTCTAATACTACGCTATATTTTATGTTGGAAAGGGAAAACTAGAGCACAGTGAGACTGATGGTTTTGATTTGCCTGGAGTCTACAGGTGATCTGACTGAACCATTTCCAGGTCATCAGCAAGGCTGGAAGGATCCCAGCCACATCCACCCAGATAAAGTTACTGGGACACTACCAATAGGGAAAAAGCTTATTTAAAAAGAACTTACTGGCCTGTTTTGCAAACAAGAAGAAAAATTTGAACCAGCAGAAATCAGTAGAAATTAAAACAGAAGCTGTAAATACTGATTTTTTATCCACTCTATTTAGAGAACAAAGACAACTTTGTGATGAGCTGTTAGAGATTGCTCGGCCCAATAAATAGGTGGCTTTTGAACATTTTGCCAGAAGCCCCGTGCTTGCAGAAGCTTCCTTCAAGCCAGCCAGAAACCAGGTTCGTTTTTGGGAGCCCTGGGCCCCGGCACAGCTCAGAGGGCAGGAGGATTTGCTGTTCAGCTGCAATCCCAGGCATCTCTCTCCCTAGAGCATGAACTGCACAGCTCCCCAGGGTGGTGTTGGCTCAAGAGAGATGCTGGGCTCAGGAAAAGCTCTCCCACACCCAAAACTGTGAAGGACTCAGCACACCAACTTTGTCATCCTGAAGACCTCACACTGCCAGGTAACCCTTGTCCCTCTGTAAGTGGGGACAATGACATGAACCTTGAAGGGGATCTTCTCTCAAGTATTCACTATTATATCCAGGAACATAAACTAGATATGGGTCACTCCAGATCCTGCAAAAGGACTTTGTGGCCCTGTCTCCAATGGGAAGTTAAGAGTAGCTGTAACCACACCAAAGCCAAAGTATTTGCTGCTGAAGTGGACTATTCATCCACATCGAGTTTCATCTGTCTAGCCTGTTGAGCCATGGCTTGGACTTATACTAAAGCATGCTCAGATGTGGCCTCTTTCCATGTGTCAAGAGGATGGGTGGGAGGTGAGACTGGAGTTGGGAAGAGCCATGAACCCCAGCCTGGTGATGACACTGGACTTCTTGCGCTGAGAAAGCCTGAAATATCTAATGTGTGTGCATGCAGAACAGGGCAACTCTGTCTTGCTTCATATCAGAATTCGGGGAAACCACAAAATGACAGCAAGAATGTGCCTGCCCCTGGGTGCACAGAGCGTGTGGGACAGCCACTAATGACCCTGGTGTGAATGTGCGACACGCTGTGTTTCAGCACGGCTGGGGAGGCTATCATAACGGACAGATCCTAACAAGAAACATCCTTAAAAAAAAATCAGAACAGTTTTTTGCATTTCTGTGAGTCTTTTATTGCAAATCCTCTTTTGTTTTTCCCCCTTTTGTTGCAAACCTGCAGTTAGAAGATGCATCACACACGGATGGTTGGTATTTCATCCCCCATGGGACCAAAATACCGGAATGCTTTACAATAACAATAAAAACCCAAGCCATTATGGTTGACTACAATGTGGGACACAGTAACAATAGCAATATTAATTCTTCTTAAATGAAAGCAAGTAGATATATTCTTAAGGGCACGGCTCCCATTTATGAGTTATTTTGAGCAAACAAAAGGCTCCCTCTCTAAGCCAAAAATAGTGGATATTTTTTCACTCTTAACAAAAATACAATCTTTTATTATTGTGGCAGTTAATGTACCATGAAGCAAAGCACTCGAATCCAGGTTTCAGCATCAGAGGCCAACGTACTTACCTGAACTTGGGACTCTAAGACTTTATATTACTGCTTTTCGCAGTGACCATTCCCACTGCGTGGTCATCTCTGTGGTTAGCCTGTTGGGACAGTCCATGGTTGGGTTGCAGCAGATGCTGAGTAGCACAGTCCTGAGCTGAAGAAGGAGGGCTGGCCAGGACTGTCCCCTGGAGGCACTGGGGTGCAGCTGCCCCATGTCAGATGGCTTCTAGTGTTTGGGCTTTTTTTGTTTATCAAGAATTATTGTTGTCTAACTTCCACCCCTGGAGGTATTTAAAACATGGGTAGACATAATGCTTAGTCTTATGGCTTAGTAGACATGTGGCTTAGTGATGGTTTTTGTCAGAGTTAGGTTGATGGTTGGACTAGATGATCTAAAAGGTCCCTTCCAACCTAGGCAATTCTATGATTCTATGATTCTATCATTCAATCTAAAGTTATTCCTTATCAGAGACCCAGGTTTCATGATGTGCAAGTTGTGTACCAACCCAGCCAGCCCCAGGATGATTTAAACTGTGATGCATTTTAAAATTCTGCAGACCCATTTCCACAGTCACTTCTACCTTTTGAAGTGCTTGTCCCAAACACCGGTTTTCTTTTTGCTGCTGATTTCTTGCAAAAAGACACTTCAGATGGTGTGAATTAGCATAACTCCAAAGAGAATTGGTCTCAAGAAGTATTGTTTTCTGCCTTCACGGCCTCCATGAAATCAATAGCAAACCTCAAATGTATTTTAGTGAGAGAAGAAGCAAGCCCAACACCTCCTTCACTGGGGAACAGGAAAGCAGCTCTCAAAGAACTTTGAGTTTTGCTTGCTGAGGTAAATTTGACATGAACTACTGAATAAGCAGAGTCCATGACTAAAGGCATCCTGAAATGTGATAAGTGAGTCAGAAGAGAACTTACTGCTTTTCAAAAGAGCACACTGGAGCTACGCAAGCAGAAAATGTATTACTTGATAATGGATACGCTTTTTGGCAGGAATATCTAGTGAGTCCACAAGGTCATTTATGTTCTGCAATAGTTGTTTTATAATGAAGAGGGGGGAAAAAAGAGTAATTAGATCCCCATGCTTCAGGAAGGCAACAGATCCCTCTTTACTGGCAGATTTCAGATTCTTTTATCCTCATGTGAGTCTCTAAAATCCTCACATTTCTTTTATATTAAGATTCTTCTCCTCATCCCTTCCTCCTTTTTTCTTACAGAACTTTTATCTGCTTTTGTCTGAGCTGAGCAACTTGATTTCATTTTTCGTACTACCGACAGCTGTGCGTGACACTTGCTGGTTTCGGAGTGCATGGAAAATGAGGACTCCATCCCACAGATTATCTGTGACACTCTCAAGAATTAAAGTAAACACTGTTTTCATTCGCTATTTCAAACAAAAAGAAGAAATAGCAGCTGGTTTTGGCCAGTTGAAGAAGAAGGGGTTTTGCACGATGTGATGGAATTTAAACACAAATGTTTTGGGCTGTGGAATGAAAGGGGCAGAGGAAATGGAGCCTGCCACCTTCCCCTGAGAAGCATGCCCAGCCTCGTGTGTGCGGGCACACATCTGCCCTCAAAAGAGCTTCCCACGGCAACAGTGCAAATTGGAGATAGAAACTAAGAATGTGATCACATCCAAAGTCAGCACACGGGCTCTTCAAGGAGGGCCTTATCAGCCAAGTCCTCAAAAAATATCAATCAATCAATCAATCAATCAGTCAGTCAGATAATCTCTCATTCTGCAGATCATAGTCCAGTCCCAGCCACTCTCATCCAGCACCTTTCTACTGAGTGTGTGTCCAGCAGGATGGGAATACACCTCTCGGTGAGGGTCCTGGGCTCCCGGGTGGGTGGCCCTGGCCCACAGACCTCATGGGCTTCTCTTCTCTTGGACTTCTGCCCGGCTTTTCTCACTGCCGCCTGGACGCCCAGGCTCCTCACAGGTAAGGTGCTAACACGAATGGGTTTAAAAATAGAAGTGATCCTTTTTCGGGCAGCTGTTGGCACTTCTGCCTGTGCTTATCTGAGCAGAGCGTGAGCAGCGTGGCATGCACGCCTGAGTGGGATTTCTGTTAGATGTTAGGTACTGGTTAGGTGCCAGTAGAAATGTTCTGTCTTTCTTCTCTCTCCAATATCAGTGGATTTGTACAAATGCAAGCAAGAACTTCCTGTGCCCTAACACAACTACTGTCGATTTTTATTAAACCTAAGTTTTTCCCCAAGTTTAGGCAAAGACATCCAGAGCAATGTGATATCCAGCTCCCGATACTGAAAGCATGACACCTATGTTCAGAGTAGTGCGGTACTACCAGCTTGATCCAACACAGCTCTCTGAGATGCTGACTTCTAGTTGGCACCAAAGGAAATGCTTACATTTCTCCTCCTCCTGCTTAATGTGAGTCTTCTTCTCATGACCCTGTTTTCTGCCATAAGAAATGAAACACCTTTTTGTTGTCCTGGAGGAATCGGCCAGCAATGCACATATTGGCCATTCCTGTCTGCAGTACCCCTGCCACCTCACAGGGTAACACACTCTGCCACGTCAGGCGGGTAGGGGACAGAGCCGCCAAACGCACCACAAAATATTGTGGCACATATTGTGCAAGTTCTCGGTAATTGCCGCATTTAGCTCTTCCCACAGCAAAACCAAGGTGGATGACTTAGTGGTTAAAATACCATAACAACAGCTTCTATCAAGGCCTCTATCAAGGACAAATACCACACGTACAAGAGCAGGAACAGCTCTTCTCAAAATTCGGCCCCAGGAAGACAAGACCAGCCAAGCTTGCTTATCCTGGGATGAAACCTCAAGTTCCAGGGCTGCTCTGAAGCAAAAGGAGATACCCAGACTCACCGGTTGCCCTTCCAGCATGGCTGGCAGGCACTAGCAGAGATTGAGTGTGTTCGTGCAGAAATTTAACGTTACTCGCCAACAAACCTTTCCCTCTAGCTTTTCTCAAGCTTTGCTAGGTGTCCTCTGGAGAGGACTGTGCTGCTGGTGGGCCGCTGTGCGGCCCCTTCCCACCACCCCATGGCAGGGGCTAAAGGAAAGGCTGGGACCATCCAAGGTGGCTGGAGACAGCCCAGGAGGCAAAGACAGAGCTTGTCGGTGCCATGTGGCAGTGGGCATGGTTGGAAGCTGATTTCTGTTGGCCATCGAGATGGTTTTGGAGGCAAAATGGAGCCATTAGAAAACTGCTGGTTATAAGGATCCTGTGGGTGTGGGTTAGTTCTGCCAAATGTCTGATGGAGACCAGCCTTGCTGATTGCCTGCCAGCGGCGAGCGGAGCCAAGGCTGGCTGCTGTGCAGCCCCCGGCTCCTCTGTGGGGGACTGGGCATCCCCCTGCGCCAGGAGCACTCTTCCTCCCTGCTTGCTGCCCAAAGGGAGCTGGAGAGCCAAACACAGCAAGACAGCGACAATGTGGAAGAAGATCAGTTTGGAATTTCCTACCATGAGCAACATGACTCCTGATTGGAAATGTTATTAAAAAGTATCTCTAGACATAACTTTTAGCAGAAGGCAGTTTGCTTTTCTGCTGAGCTCTGAGGAAACAGGCTGAAGCATGGGCAGCAGGTCCCCAGCGTGGTCGTGCCCCTCCAGGCTGTTCCCAGGCTGGAGCCCGGCTGCCTGGGATGCTGTCCTGCTGCCTCTGCTCCTCTTGGGAAACCTGGCGCTGCTTCAGGGCACATAGCTGGGGCATGAATTTCGTCAGAAGCATTACAGAGTCCTGTTTATCCCCTTTTTCCAGATAAGTTCCTGGAGGTCTTCCCACACCTCAGCTTTCCGGAGTGGATGGGAGGTGACACCGGCATCCCCCGGCAGCAGCAGGATGTGGCTCCCATGCCCTGTGGAGACCGTGGCTGTGCCTGAGGCCGTCCCTTTGCTCCAACCCCGATTTCTGCATCCATCTTGCGCCCTTGATTAGGTGCCTTCAAGTCAGGTACCCACAGCTGGTTGTGGAAAATATCGAGCCCCCTCAGTTTCCTCTGCACTTCTGCGAGACAGATTCCCAAAGTGCAAAATTGCCATTGTGCTGTGAAATCAACGAAAGCCAAGAGTTTTGGCAGTGGTTTCCTGGGGACAGAAGGATTTCACCCCAGTTCCCCCAGTGACTGAAGGACACCCGTGGCCCAGCTGGAGGCAGAACAGAGATCTCAGCCCCATCCAGTGCCTCCGCAAGAGGCCTGTTGTGGCATTGAGCCGTTACCTCCGTGTCACCCTCCCGCTGGGCCAGCCCTGCGCTCCACATCGTCTGTAGCCCCCTCCTTCCTACCGGATCCTGATCCCATGCCTGCTCCCTGCCCACTCCCTCCTCTTCCCCTGGTGCAGCATTTCCATCTGGGCTCACCCCACTTTCCCCTTCCCTTTGTTAGAAAGCTGTCACTTAATTTGTCATTTACCCTTTTTATTTTCCATACATAAATGCTATTATTTTTTTTTTAGCCTTGGTGCCGCATCTTTCCTCTATTTCCATGTCCTTGGTTTTGCCTTGGACAGTCTGGGTTTTGATTGATTTTTGTTTTTCTTTGAATTTGATTTCAGTTTTCTGGGATCAAATTGCCACCCTGTGCAAATTAAGCGATAATGCCAAAGCGGTCACGTACCTCATCATCTTCCTCAGCTTTTTTGCAGAGTGACAAATGCAGCTGAGACAGAGGGGAGCCTAAACTTGCTTTTATTTACCAGCCTCTTGCTTAGGCAAGGCATTCACCAAGGCAGGCCCGACACTACAAATGTTGCTGATCACACATATCATTTTATAAATATATATATATATATAGGTATGTAAATAAAAGCCTGTTGCATAGATATAGTTGTACCAGTAAAAGCATATTTCTGCCAATATGTCTTAGCTCTCCACTGGAAAAATAATGTTGTTAAAAAGATGCAGTTTTGCCGGTATAAATCATGTCCCGTCACTGACTGTTTTGCCAGTGTTGTATAATTCACAGTCAAAAAGCCACACTTAGCATTTTATCTGCTATAGACATGAGTGAAGGCGTGAGCAAAAAAGAAATGCAATCTGCAGCTACTTCATCCGGACTGGGCTGTGAGGGTCACGTTGAAAGCAGTAACGCAGCAGTATTAGCAGTATTGGGCTACCTTCGACCTCCGAGCACGTACGCTTGGCTTGCTGAGCGCAAGGGAAGAGCTGCGAATGCTTGTCCGGAGGCTGGCAGCTGGGCTCTTGGTGCTCAGCTGGACCTGCTGCTCCCCGGCCTCCCCTCGGTCCGTGCCCCCCAGCACCCACGCGAGTCAGGTGAGACGAGGGCGGTTGCAGTCCTCTGAAGAGGAGCGACAAGAAAGCGGTTGCGTGTGTTGTCTTCACTTCCGCACTGGCTCAGAAGAAAGATATTTCAGGGCCTGATGCCTTAGGAGGAAAAGTTTGACGCTGGTGCTTACAAGCGTCAGGGGCTGCGGGCGAAAGGCTCGGTGCAGCACCTTTCATTGATTTCAGACGGACGGCAAGATAAATGGCTCCTCCTGGGTGTCGCTCCTTCTCTCACCTTCTTTCCACCCCTCTCTGCTCAGACACAGACCGCTAATTACTGTGTGGAAGTGAATGTTTTCCTCCTTCAGCCATAACTCCTTCGCAGATGTCTACAGAAAATGGTTTTTACACGTTTGCACCGTTTTCCTCTTCTGCATGGTATCGTTTTATGAAGAAACACAGCACCTGGCGCAGAAGGTAAAACCCTGCAGCGGGTACCAACGTGACATGCAGCGTAAACACTAACCCTGCCAGCCACCGTGGGCTCAATTCATTCCTGCTGTAACTTCAGTGACCTCCTTGGAATTACTCGGGGATGAAATGTGACGCTTACAGCCACATAACTAATTGGCTGTTCATGAAGATGTGTTACTAATTACAATTACCGAATGTTAACAGCACTACAGAAATATTGAGAGGGCCCTATATACGAAAATATTTTTGTAGCGGCTAAGGTCATAAATGAAACGCACTAATTTCAATTTAAAAGCAGAAGCCAAGGGTCTGTAGGTTTGCCGAGGGGCCTCGTGCGGTCTAAGGCAAATCAGGTAGGGGCTGCTGGCACTTGGAAAATAACAGATGAAGAAGAAAGGTAATTGCTGGTCCTGACCTGTCAGAGCTGCTCCTTTGTGCACCAAGTCCAACTTCCCCTTACACTTCCAAGTTATCTACAGGAAAATTTCTTCCAAGCTAAACAAAATCAGAGGCTTTTAGGAACTTAGAAGCGTCTGCTTAATTTCAGCATCGATAAGCCCCTGCTCCAACTCATTCTTAATGTATCAAAATTAAATGTTTTAAACATATTTATCTAGTTGCTATGGCTTCGCCTGGTGCGTCAGACACTTTATCCATCAAATATGACGATTGAATAATATTTTTAGTTTTAGATATGGATCACAGATCCTTCTCATCATACTATTCCCTTCCCCCCCCCCTTTCCCGAGTTTTGAACTCACTGGAAAATCTGTTCCATAATTCGGTGGGTAAATGAATTACAGTCACAGATGGCCTCCGGAGATTTCATACATGCTGCAATTCATTTGTTCAGGGATGAAAAAAAAAAAAAAAAAAGAGACCCTTGTCTTGTGAGGGTATTATCAGAGACAGACACTGACAGATCAGACACTGTAATGCTGCCTTGCACTCTGTATTCGACCCATTTCCTAAGCTTTTATGACTCGGCATTTACTATTCCTGGATTTGAAATTTTTTAAGTGGAACGTCAAAATCCACAACGAAAATGATTGAGTGCAAGGAAGAACCGCAGCAGTTACAAGTAACTATTTTTACAATCCTGAGTGAAACTATCGTGTGCTATTGTAAAGAGATGCTGAAGGACAGCAATCTTCCACTCTGGCAATAGCATTTCAGCTGTAATTAGCAAAAAGAACTTAATTCACAGATGAATGTTGAGACTTAGTTAAACCTTGCAGCAGGCCTTGAGATTCTCGGGAGGAAAATGCTAGGAAAATAAGAAAGGTAATATAGAAGGTAGTATTTAATTTTACTGCTTGGGTGTCTTGTTCAGCCTAAGTCATAAAGCCTATTTTCAGGGATGTGTTACGGTCAGTCCCCAAGACTCGCTCTTGCCTCTGAGTTCAGGCCAGCGGTTACGGGAGGAAGGGATGGGCTGAGGGATGGATGAACCATGGGGGAAAAATCCATCCTGCAATGACTGCCGAGGATTCCTCTTGAGAGTGCATCGGACAAAATCGTTTCTGTTTGTGCAATGATATCAAAAAAGATTACTACGTAGTCAAAAATGGCATGGTGATTTAACTATCCGCACCAACACACTGTCACCCCGTTGCAGGGCCAAGCTGCAGCAGGCCGAGGGAGTGGATATTTATCTTTTCTCAACATTTAGCCCTTTCCGAGTGACATTTCACACCTTCTGATGAGGCCTCATGGCTAACACAGCCCAGTGGGCGCCCTTGTGAAGGTGTTTGTCCAAAGGCCACATCAACCATCTGAGTGGAGAAGTATTGTCCGAGAGGCCCCGCTCTGTGCCAGGCCTTGCTTGGGATGGGAAGGAAACCTCCCCAAACCTTCGGCCACCATTTCCACAGGAGTGGAGGACGCCTGCTCCCCCCATGGCCTCTTCTCCCCTGAGTGAAAGTCCTTGCTGGAAGTGGGCCGCCCGCCCTACGCTGGGACATGCCCAGCAGGACGCCTTCGCTCACCCCCCTCAGCAGGAGTTTAGGGAACTGGGAGGTTAAAATGGCGGCTGAACCCCCCCCAAGGGCCCCCGTAAAACAGGGGGGTTGATTAAACAGGCTTTTTGGTTTAATGGATGGCTCCGGCTGCAGTGCTCGGGGACCCCCTGACAGGGCGCTGTGAAAGGGCAAAGGGGGACTAATAGCTGCTATGTTTTCCAGCGGCCCCAGCCAGAGGGAGTTCTGTCTGGAGCTGACATCCAGTCAACGTCTGCTCCCTGTCTCTGTTGGCACTTCATCGAGTTATCTCCTCGCAAGCACAGAAATCCCAGCTGATTGAACAGCACATCCATCATCTGGATTTCCCCCCCCCCCCCATCTTTTCCTGTATCGACAGTGCCATAAAAAGCCCACCAGAAAAGTCGACCGCGATCTGCTCTATCTTCCATTAAAAGCTTTTGCAGAGCCACGTTAAGATCCGAAGGCAAGAAAAAAAAAATCAAAACAAACCCCCATACTTTTCCCCCCCGACCCCCCTCACTGAAATGTCAATCGAGGAACGTTAAACAAAAAAAGATTAGTTCTGCTCTTATTTGTTTGTAAAACAAAAAGCATGAAATATTTAGCAGCATTGTAATGTGAACCAGATGGGAATAATGCCGGCTTTCAAGGCCGCTGGTAAGCAGCTCCCTTTCATGCTGCTGCAGCAGCGGGACGAGGCAGGCAGCCCATTAGGACAATTTATGAACTGGACTTCCACAGAGGGAGTTCTAGCAAGAGGTCCACGGCTCATACGGAGCAACCCCGATAACATCTGTTAGGGTTATTCATTGAAGAGGATTATATTACAATCCCTCTTAATACCACGAGTGCTACGGTAAAACCGGATGAGCCTTCAGTTTCATTTGCTCCAGCAATATGTGTTTATCAGAGAGGGTTTTTTCTGCAGTTGGAAACCGAGGCTGCATTCATGGTATGTCAAAGAATGAAATTTAGAAAGCTTGAAATATTAACCTAGAAAAAACCCTCAGTCCCTGGTTTTAATCTCTCATGGCCGTAGACTCGGCTTCTACGTGCAGCATCAACACACCATCAGCCCTTTTCCGTGGAAAGCCTCGCCCCGTTAACTCGCCAGGGCTGAGATTGATTTTATTTAAATAGTTCTCACTCGCTAACCTTCCTCCATCCTTTAAGACTTTGCTAATGACGTATTTTTTTTCCCCTTAATTTACCTAAGCGTATAATGAACGCTTACATCCGAAATGACCTCATTATACCGGCGAGGACTTTTGTGTGGATACGATTTAGTGCACGGGCATGAGGCAGAGAACTCTCTAAATGGAGAGGTTTTAAGCATTCTGTAAAATCCCTGTTGACTACAAGCTAGATTCTTACTGCTGTAAACTGACTTAGTTCCAGCAGCTTCAATGAAGCTACACTGATTTACTCCACTTGAGAGTCTTACCCTATTATTTTTATTTATTGAACTTGCCACCTTTTGCTGCTACAACCTAAACAGATACTTCCATCCTCTAGCAGCGGGGCTGCTATCTAAAACAGGTGTTTCTCCAGTAATATATGGCTTAAGAGATTTATAACTGCCCAGAGTATTTCATTGTCCTCTAAAAGTGTTTATAATAATTCCCATTGACCGTCTCAAGCTCCCACTGATCAGCTGTAGAGTTGTTTGCAGCCTGAACCTGGTCAACAAAATATTAATTCACCCTACAAGCATGAGCTGTTCTATCTATTCTTAGGCACTTTCCTCTTGTCCCTGCTGGAAAACAGTTTTTCCTGGTTTAATGTATAGCATCTGTGACAAAATCAAGTCCCAATTTGTTCTGCAAGTTCCAGAACAGGCCTGATATACAGAAAGAAGCCTACTTTCTGGCTCCACAAAAAATAAACTGCAAGCTGAAAAAATGCATTGCAAAAGAAAAAAAAAAAGTAACAGAAATTTCTTTTGTGCACCGATTGTAGCCCTTACGGGAATGTAACTGTCCCACCATGATAGCCTGCTGTTCCTACAGCCCCGCACTGGTTTTACCCCATTCTCTTCTGGGAGGGATTCCAGCTGCTGCTCTGATCTTGGCACAGCTATGATTGGCTGAAGGGTTTGCATTTGTACTTTTGGGGCTTAGCGGGAGACAGCTCATAGGGAGGCACAGGACCACATGCTCCAAATACCTGAGAGACGTCAAAGACCTGGATAAAGCTCAGTGTGTTCATAAAAGCAACAGGGAACATAGCCCACAGGTTCACCAAGAAACTGTAGTGGTTTTCCACTCCTCCAGAAATAACTGCCTGTGGAGCCCTTTGATGTCAGAGATCCTGGCAGACTCTGTCTCATAAAGATTCAGGAAAGAAACCAGCAATTACCTGGATGCTAATGAGAGCTGTGCATCCGCACATACATGCTGCAGTGATTACTCTTCAGAGAAGTAAATAGTGGTTAGACTAACACACTGCTCCCTCACTACGTGTGACTGGCGTTAACTTCAAATCTGAGGTCCTCAAAACACTCCCCTTTGACTTAGCAGGTTTGGGATTGAGGGCAACCCCACAGAGAGAGAGCTGTCAGAGGCCAACACCGTAAGAAATCATACTGAATCGTAATATGATTTAGCAAATGCGCATTTTCTTTGGCTCCGGTAGAATTCTATTCAAACAACTGCATGGTCTTACAGAAAGGCTGACATTTTCTACTAAATCTTACAGGGCTAGAGTGAAGCGGGTACATTCAGCACAACCTTCTTCCAGTGGTCCATAAGCAAAGAGGCAGGCAACAGCAAATTTTACCCTTGCTTTACTTCTTCTGGGTGTTTCTAGGTCAGCCCAAATACTCTGATGGTAAGAAATAAGCACGGCAAAAATGTGAAAGCACCCCCCAGAATAATTTAAAAGTCCTTAAAAAGAAATACGTATGTATTTATTTACTGCATTACAACTGCAACATCAAATACAACTATATTTTCATTACAAAAAAGGACACATGCAGTAAAATACTCTGCTTTTATAATCCGATTCAACACAGTTAATTGGTAAAAGTGGAGCGTCACAAAACAGTCACAAGGCTAGGGCTTGGAGTGATGAATTTCCAGTCTCTTTATCCTACTTGCAAACAGCAAAGCCACATCGTATTTTATTTGTCGTCGAGGGATAAACTTTCGGAATAATGTGGCCTGATCACAGAAGGTCCCAGCTGCCCTTAACTCCCAGATGAGTCTTGCAGAATCAGATTTTTTTTTTTACTTGAGAAAGTATTATGCTTCTGACAAGGTTGAGGAATAGACAGTATTTTCCAGGCAGCGAGCAGAAATCCTTCCATGTTACACCACGACCAAGGTACAAACCAAGGGCCTCTGCTTCACAGGTGCGCAGAAGCCAAGGCTGTGAGTGACTTTAACTATTGTTCTGAAGAATGAAATCAGGCCATTTTCTGCAATATTTCACTGCAACTTTGTATTACGTTCCTCTGTGCAGGGGGCTTCAATCGATATAATCTGGCATTTCAGCTTTGGAATAAATCCAGAGGACACAGGAGGAGTCCACAGCGCAGAAGAGAACACAAAATGTTGTCCTGAAATACACAAAATGTAACTCTTCCCCAGTTAAAAGGCCTCATTCTTCATTACAGAAGGGCCTTATTCTGTCACTGCTATTCATACATCATAGGCTCTTCTTTTTAATATTTCCCATGAAATTTCATGGAGCACTTGTGAAATAAGGTCCTACACAGTGTGAATACACTATAGAGTCAGGCCCCAAAATGGCACCATTTCTAGGGTGAATTCTCCTGATTTCAGTCAAGACTTTTGAGGAAGTGTCACGTAACACTGTCCAGCCTTTCGAAACAATGACCTGATTTCTTTCCATACATCTTGTGTGACGTAACACTAAGGATGACTTAGCTCTAACAATTTAAATCAAAAACAAAGTCAGTCTTTTTATGCAGCTGCATTTTCATACAGTTTCATAGAGTCAGTACACAGAAGCTTACATCTTTTTGAGATAATTCTAGCAAACAGGAGGATATATATGAAAACAAAGTTTCAAAACTACATGGAAATCTGTAGAATAAAATATATATATCTATATATCATTTCCCAACACAAGCAATTGGCAGTTTAGAAAAATACGATTGTTACAGTCTTTCAGACTCAATAATTGTAAAAAGAAAGGATTTAAAAAATAAGTTCAGCTTTTCAAAAAGCCACCTTTTTAATAAGAAAATAGAGTGGTCCGCGTTTCCCTGAAAAAGCCAGAAAGGTCAAGGCAAGGTCCAAGCAAGACAAGGAGTCTGACTTGGACTTGATATCAGCTGTGATAACATGCACATGTACAGAGACAGCTGCTTGGCTCCAGTATTGTTTACCTTAGAAACGAGCCTAATTTATCACAAATGTATTTAAAAATCATAAATAACATGACAAAAGTGGAACTGGTCCCTGCAAGGCAAATAATTATATTCATACAAGCAAGAAGTGACATCAATCCAGTTATTTTCTTGTGACAGGTAAAAGGTATTTTGTACCCAACTGTTACATTGACCAGCACATGTATGAGCAAAGATTATTATTACAGACCCTGCTATCAGCTACTATACATAAACAAGAAGAGATGTTCATGCTGTAATTGCCTCTAATGTTTTTGTTCTACTTGAATATTAACATTTACAAGAAGCTGAGGTGGAGACCTGAATGCAAGCCAGGATTTCAACATGCAAAACGCACGGGGTTCACGGGAAGGTTTTTTATCCTCCCTATTAGGGACATTTGGAAGTGGATAGGAGCTCTGAAGAAGCTTAAAACCATTCACAATATGACTTTCTCCTGTGAATGGCTTTAGGTTTCCTCTCTGCCCAGAGGCGGGTGATCTAACATGGGACATACTGGTGAAATTTAGATCCGCATCAATAAACCTCTCATTTGGGAGGATTTGCATTTTAGTTCCAGGTCACTTCTAATAGAAGGTGGCAAAATATACGTCAATATTTGCTCATTTTTAAATCAAAAGCAGAGAACAGTTTGATTGCAGAAACTTCACTCCAGGCTGTTCTTAATAACTTTTTAATATATAAATTAGAACTTATTAATTCTGTTCAATGAGAGAGTAAATCCCTTCATTTTGTTGTAATTTTTGTGAAATATATGGGATATTTACTCACCCTACATGGGAGTCTTAGCATCGTTCTTTAAACTTCCTTCTAGCTTGAAACTAAACAAAAGCACAAAAATGGATGGAAGCAAGATTGATGGAGTGTTGGTGAAGGGATCCAAGATTGTTTATAATCCAGCCTTGTTAATTAAATTGGGCCTGAGACAGCCAGCTGCTCTGAGAAGCGAGGACAGGTCCCCCGTAGAAGCACTGTACATGGGTTATATCGCTAGTAAACAACGATGCAGCTTCTGGGTCTCCTACCACGTTTCAATGTCAATGGAGTGTTACATCTTAAAAAAGGCAATGACAGAAAAATGCAACACCCGCGTTATTGCTTGTGTGATTGCTTCACAGTGGTCCAGTACACCCATGTAAACAAAAGAGAAGAAGGTCTGTTGCTGCAAGGGAAGCTCTGAGGCAGGGCAGGTGGAGCGTGCCCTCCCCGAATCACCCGATAAACTCAATTAAAAGGAGAAAAAAAAATGGACAGAGTGACACTAATCAAAAGGAATACATCCGCTGAGACAAAAACGACAGTCAGGGTCTTGGAGAGCAAGACAAAGACGTGTCTTTCACCTCCCAGTCAAGCACACGTACAAAACGGAGGTTGGTGTTTGACGACAGACACAGTTAGTCCATGCAGCATCCAAAATACCTTCAGGAACAGCCAGTGCTCAAGCAGTGACTCCCAGGTCAAACTCTTACAGGGGATGATCTGGGAGGTGATGGGAAAATCAGCTTGGGTGCTTTTTGCTGTAGAGACCAAAGCCCTAACTCAAAGCTTATTAAAGCTCATTAAAGCTCGTTAAAACACATACCTCTAAACTCTTCCAGCTTCCCTTTAAGACACGGTTTCTCTTAAAAGCTGCACTTGAAAGTTACATTGAAGTGGAATGTCACCTTTCTTTAAGCAGAACAATAATTACACTCCCCATTACATATATACACATACACATATTTCATGGCAATGGAAAGTACTGTACAGAGGCGTTCATTCATATCTGTAGTGAAACCAAGTCTGTGGTGTTCAATGCTTATTGGACTTGACAAAAGAAATAATTTGATTTTGAAGGCGGGGAAAAATAACAGCTCCTACCCCTGAATTCTAGCTGGAGGCCTCCCAGCAAAGCGCTGGTGAGGGCGGGTGGCACTGCAGCCTGCCTTCAGTTTCCAGCCTCTCCAAATTCACCTTTCCCTTTCAACATACAGCTTTTGACGGAGCAAAAAGGAGCTAAAATAAATGGTTTGCTAGAGGGCTTGATAAATGAGTTGTGAAATCACGTTGTTAAAAGTGACCATTTTCTTTTTCTTTCTCCACCCCCCTCCCGCCCAAAAAGAAGTCCTGGCTTATTAGTGTGTATAACAGCGACATTCAAACGCTCCCAGCAGCTCAAGGGTGCACACCATGGTGCACACAGCCCCGGGCCAGCAGCACACAGCACACGGGAGCGCCTACACGGGCCGTGCGAGGATAATGGAGCTGAGACTGAAACACGGGCCCTCCTCACCGATTAAAGGGCAATTTTCTGCATGCAGTAATTGGATTACCCATCA
Source organism: Chroicocephalus ridibundus (assembly GCF_963924245.1). Lineage (NCBI taxonomy): Eukaryota > Metazoa > Chordata > Aves > Charadriiformes > Laridae > Chroicocephalus > Chroicocephalus ridibundus. The sequence continues at coordinate 55,832,461 of NC_086287.1, forward strand.
AAACCTGCTTAGAGAGAAGAAGAGAAAAGGGGCTGGGCAGGCTATGAGCAATGCTAATGGCAAGGCTTTCATTATCAATAATTGTTAAGCGACACCCTTGCACTCCCATCTGCAGATGTGCATATTAAGGGCAGTCCCTGAGCCAACACGGAAGGCAGATGAGGGCAGGACATGGCCAGGAGACTTGGAAGAAATGGCTGGCAAGGACCAGAGTCCCCTCAGGTAGTGATGAAGGCTGTTTTGACATAGGGGGCAGCAGAAACAGGCAGAGCATGTGCAGGAGGAACTGCAACAGGGGAAAAATGTATTGAATTTCAATTTATTGAAACAGGACTAGATTTTTTGCTCTATGTATGGAGGAAGAACTGGCACTGGAAACAGTTAAGAGGAAGGTGACAGAAATGATCAAGGGTGTGGAAGAGTTATAACACGAAAAGAAGCAGAAAAGACTGGGATCATTTACTTTAGGAAGGAGACAAAGCCGAGTCTCCCCTGCTCTGATAAAAGAAGGAAAGACAAAGAATGGTCTGGAGAGGGTAGTGCAGGTCTTTCTCCTTCCTTGGATTCAACACACGGGGCCAAAGAAGGAAAATCAAACCTTCAAAGCCAATTCAGGGGAATACCTTTTTCACATACCTCGTAAGAAGCATGTGGAACTCACTGCTGTGAACGGCTCTGAAGCCAGAAAGCCCCTAGCATTCACTAAGGCACTGAACAGGCTCACCCCCAAAATCCAGAAGACTAAAGGCAATGCTTGGCATTTACTTGCAAAGGAGCAGAAAACCTCCTACTTCAGTTCTATAATGAACCTGTAATTCCTAAGGACTGAAGAGAGACCTTCATGACTGTCTCTCTAGCTACAATAGCATTTCCCGCATCTTCTCCTGGAGCATCAGCGCCTACCACCTACCATTAATCTGTCACTGAGGGCTTTGATTTAGCAGTTTCTTCTGTATTTAATGGAAAGAAAAAACTCCCAAGGCTCAGCTCTCAGCGAGAGTGAATCACCCTGAGGGGAGCCTCCTTCCACAGTCAGGGATGTGAAACCGCAAATTGCTGATGGCCACTGTCAAAACTATGTCCAGCAGAGCAGGACGGCCAACCCTTGCTGCTGTGCCATCGGTCCTGGGTTGCTCTCATTCTGCCAGACCTCCATGTTCGTCTCTTGCATCGAGACATCAGACTGCCTTTTGAAGAGATAACGCCTCCTGCTGCTTCCACTGGGATGCTGTACCTTCACCTGTGCAGTTTCATCTTGCCTATGGTTTACTAGGAGGAGGGTGGATAGATCACAGCTATCAAGGAGCTAAAATGTGGCACTTAGGTAACAGAGGTGTCATTTAGGCTACTGCTTGAATTGGTATATTCCTGATAGATACTCTTTTTCTTTCCACATCTACTAATAACTCTCTGGTAGACACATATTCATATTTTAAATTGGATAGACAAGGGATAATAAAAAAAAATCAACTGTATGGCAGATTACTCCATCCTGCTTTATATTTTTTTTGGAAAATGCAACACTCAAGAATTTATTTATTTAATTTTTATCATTGATCAAGTGCAAAATGAACCCACAATTCTTAAACCTATGTGTGCAAGCCAAAAAGCCTTGTGCCTAAAACTTTCCACACAGTTACCCAACACCTACGACTAAGCTGTTTATAATCTAGTTTTACCAATAGATAATTATGTTTAAACACGGCAAAAATAATAAGATTGGTTTCTGAATGAATCATGAATGCCTGCGCCAACAATATTATCTTTAGTATTTTAATAAACTGGTTTCTGAGAGTTGCCAACCGCTGACAGATAGATTAATGCAATAAACTTGTAATGGCTCAGAGCAGGTCAATGATCTGAGAACTACTAAGAATATCCTCGACAGCCCCCAGCAACTCTGGAAGAAGCTGATATAGTTCCTTGGGTTAAGGGTCTGTTTTCAGCTGTAGACTAGCAACTGATACCATCCAACGGATAGTAAAGTCTCCAAAAGCAGTTCTTACAGCCAGCTGGGTACATAACCTATGATCTGAAAGACACCTCTGATGCCTGGCAAAGATATGTTTATTGGGGTATTTATACCAGCATTTCTTGAAAGGAAAAACTATTTCTCCAGTTTACTAGGGTGGATAATTTAATTTCAGTCTGCAATCTTCAGTTATTCTAAAATGTTTTGTTTGCTCTGGGAATCTCTGCCATATAGGGGTTTTATTTTTTCTGGAGAAAAGACGACAATGTACTCTCTTGTCAACACAAGTTAAAATAATTCCTGTACATGAACTCAGTCTTCAAATGTCTTTAGTGCTAATGAGATGTGTATGCACACATTCAAAGTAAAACATTTCCTGTTTAATACTGAAGAAGAGATCAGATGGAGCAAAATCCTGAGGTCCCAGAGCAACTGAAGAGAAAATACGATTTCATCTGACGTGCAGAGATTACCATCTACCTGTCTAGTGATGGCCATTTTTTGGAGCCCTTTCTTCTCTCCCAGGTCTTCAGCTGTCCCAATGAAAAGGATTAAGGAGTAGTGGAAAGCCATTCTAAAAGCTCTCCAAATTATTCAGTGATCATTAGGTGGTTTTATTAATTAGGCTAGTAGCTTTCTTTTCAGCCGCAAATGTTTCAGTTTAGTAAATATCTCACTCAGGGCAAATAAGCTAGTACTTGGTAGAAATCATGATTGCCCTGGAGATTCTGTACTAACAGGGGAATACAATGTTTTAAATGTGTGTGCATAGAACTGAACACGTTTCTCATACGGAGACTTCTGGAGAGGGCATATGTAAATAATATGCAATACAATCTAAATTGCTAGCTTAAATCAGAGAAAGGGCTATTAATAGACGCGTGGCACGATAGCAATTTTCTACCTCACTGTATTGCAGTCATGGAAAATTCTGTTAAAAGCATCTGGCTACAGAATCAATTACAATTTATAAATTAGGCTTGCTTTCACTCCAAAGGTTGGGTCTGAAGTGTGCCTTTGGGCTGTGCAGAATTCTTACTTTAATGCATGGGCACCGGAGTGCAGGATTTTGCCTTCAACACTGAAGGGTCATTAATGTGGTCAACCAAATACTGGTCCAACAGTGCAGGCAAAAGAGCTTGGAGAGACACGTGAGAGCTCTGCTCTGTGAACAGGCTGGGTATCTGCATGCAGTATAGGCTACGTGGCCCGAGCCAGATGCACAAATAATTGACAAGCTCAAACATGTTCAATTTATTTTAGGTTTTAGCACCCTTTGACAGTGGTTGGATCTGGATTAGAGTCAAGTAGTGCAAAGTCCTCAGTTGTGGATGCTTATCTGTTTGGTGCATCCTAGGTTTTTATAGCTGAGCTCTAAACACAGCTTGGTTACATTTGGATCTGAGAGATGTACGTGCTGGGGATTTTATAGGCACAAAAGCGAGGGGGTAACCCCCAAATCATGTGTGAGCAAAGATTCAGGCATGAAGAATAGTGCTCAAGATTTTAAGGACTGATTTGGAAATGGTATGATTTAGCTTGTGTTTTGGGGAATCTGAGCTTTGTTCAGTTTCCTGGAAGTTGACCGAGCCAGTTGGTTTTCATTATTCCAATTACTGACTTGATTAATATATACACACACTTCCAGGAATCAGCATCACAAACTTTTCAGAAAAAAACCCAAGAGAATAAAAAAAAAAAGTAAATTTTGGATTTACATTTCAAGACTACTTTTGTGATTTTAGCAGGGCCTGTTGCGACAGGACAAGAGGTAACGGTTTTAAACTAAACGAGGGAAGATTTAGACTACATAGAAGGAAGAACTTTTTTACACTGAGGGTGGTGAAACACTGGCCCAGGTTCCCCAGAGAGGTGGGAGATGCCCCATCCCTGGAAACATTCCAGGCCAGGCGGGACGGGGCTCTGAGCAACCCGATCTAGTTGAAGATGTCCCTGCTCATGGCAGGGGGGATGACCTTTAAAGGTTCCTTCCAACCCAAACTATTCTATGATTATATGCTTATTATTTTTATTCTTTCTTTCTTAGAAAAATCTCACGCCTGCATTGGACAGGTGAGATCAATGACATTATGGAAGAGTTAAATTGCTTTAAGCGAGATCAACATCAAAGTCCTGTGCTTTGGATAGTTTCCATTGCAAAGAAGTAGAAAGATTCATCACTTGTGTGAGATATTTAGATTCCTTAAGTTAATGAGAATGGATTTGCTGAGATTTAAAGCAAAAAATTCCAAGATTACAGACAGGGGACTTACAGAATAAATTGAATGCAAACCCAGCAGCAAAAATGTGTTTCTAATTTTTTTTTTTTAAACCTGTCACAACACTGAAACATCAAGGTGACGATGCAGTTGTTCTGTTATGGTCCTCCGTGTAGAATTTTTTTCCCCCAGTTGCATACTCCTGTGTTGTCAAATGCCTCTGTGAACACATAAAAATCATCCAGAGCAGAAAGGCTGGGCAAAAAGAAATCTGATGTGAGACTTTGTGCTTTCATAGAAAAAAAAGTGCCTATCTCCCTACTGATTTTCACTTGTGGCTATACTATTCCTCATTATTTTTACTTTCTCACTGGCATTTTACTTTCATCACCTGAAACAGCTCAGCAAAACCCGGAGAAGTGCAATGTAGCTACGCCACAGAAAAGTGTGTGCACGAGTACACACATCCACAGCCACATACAGTGGGTTTTGTTACTGCCCCTCTTCCCCTACACTTCTTTTCTACTGGAGCATTTAATTTGAAATGGAGACGTCTGTGATGATTAGCTCCTTGCTGCGCAGCCACAGGGGCTTCTTCCCTCAGTGCTGGCAGCAATTTTTAGAGGAACATTGTGGGAACATGCATGGCTCTTGCACAGCTCATCAGAGGAGAGAAGGAGGTATGTCCTCTGCTGAAAGAACTGTTGCAAAGGAGGAATTAATTTGCCCCATTCTCTACCGAATTATAGCTCCTCTCCATCTGGCTCCTTCATGAAAGAACTCACAGGCCTTCCTTCACTTCCCGTTTAGATGTGAATGCCTTATCGCTCAGCATACATCCTCGCTCCTCACCTTTCTGCTTTCAGCCCTGCTCTGCCTGCTCTCTAGAGCTCTTCTGCTACCTCCCGACAGTCAGGTTTTCATCCACATCAGTTCAGCTCCTCCTCATGCTCCCCTTTCAGTCTACCTGAAAACATTCACCATCCCCGTTCTTTCTCCTTTAATGTCCACTCTCCTTTTCAATTTCAGCAGAAGTTTGGCATTTTTATCCAATTCTAGCAAACCCAGTGTAGTCGGAAGTATTATTATGAAGACAGCGACAGAGTCCTGGCGGTGGAAGACCCTCCTCAGAACACTGGTAGAGTCCCTGTTACTTGCCTCATTTACACCTCACTGAAGAAAAGCCGTTTAATGTACAATAGTACCAATACTGCAGCAGGAAGAGGGAACCAAAAAGATTCAGAGATTTTTCCTCCATAGAGCCTGTATTCTTGTCCTCTGCATTCATTGTGACTCCTTTTCTTAGGGTCTATAAATTGTCGGATGCCCCTGTTTATCTTTGGCCAGTTGTCTTTCACATCTGCCTGTTCTCCCTCATTCTGTGCCTATAATGAGCTCCTTGCTGCTACGCCTTTCCCTGTTCCACACAAGTTTGCTTCTTTAGCAAAACTTTCATGGTTTTGTTAAAGAAGTATGACTTCCACCTTCAGTCTCTCAGCTACTACATTATTTACTCACATAACAGATTTAATATTATTTTGGAACTTATTTGGAAAACAACACTGAATACACCATTCTGATACCCAGAAGACAAGTTCCTCCTGCAACATAGCTAGGATGGGAAAAATAACTGTTTCTTCTGTTAGGTTTTTTTTTTCATGATTACTATTGTGGCTAAAAACGTGAGACAATAAGGGCTATCTCTCAGAATCGGCACAAAATTTTAGAAATTACCTTTTCTCTCAGGAGTCAATTAGGTAAAACACCACTAAGAATGGTTTCATCACAGTAAAGTGAGAATTGCTTTTACATTAAAAGGCAGTGTTAAAATGTACATTCAGAAATTGGATAAATCAGGCATAAGGTTAGGTAAATAAATGACAAGTTGTCATCATCTTAGAGTTTAGACTATATAGAAATCTATGCTTGACTGTCTTTGATACAATCAGTTTACATCAGTTTAACAAACCATTAATATAAAAACACCCTAGGAAGGAATCTTGTTTACAGGGTTGTATTACTAAAATACTTCCAGACTGTATCACGCTGTTCAGGCTTTATGATCCATTACCAAATGCCTCTTTATAAAGTAAAAAAACCCAACAAACAAACCACAAAACCCCACAAACAAAAAAAACCTCACTGCTTTTCATAGACAAGATCACTGATACAAGGTTTTGTTCGGTGCTCACAAATTTGTTGACCTGATTTTAAAATTTCTCCTGCTATAGAGATGCTAAAAATGATATGTTCATTTTTTCCCCAGCTTTCTTTCTACTGTATTCTGCCTCTCCTGATTCAGGTGGGATGGAGAACACTGTAATTGGAGAAGAAATCTGGTAAAAAATGAGAACAAGAAGAGGCCCACCCCCACTCCTATTGAAGTCAGTAGAAAAATTTCCATTACCTTCTGCAATCCCTGCATCCAGATACTGAAAAAACAGCTCAAGATTTCAAATAGAATAGTCCCAATTTTCCTTGGGCTGAATGTCAACCACGTGATTCTACTGTGCCTGCTCTCCAGTTTGCCCTCTGGTGCGTGCCCACACCTTCTCATACGTGCTCTGACTTCAGTTGTAATCGACAACAATCTGATTTCAAAAATCACCCAAAAAACCTCACAACAAAACCATCATTCAGTATTCCTGGCTGAAAGATGGTAGAAACAGAAACATTGCAGGATTACCCTTAAACAGTGGATGGTGAATCACCACAGATATGCATTTTTTTATATATATATATATATATATGTACATACATACACATACACAATCTCTATATACACATTATAAATATAATAATAAAATATTGTAAAAATATTAATTTTGCTCAAATACCTGATTAACGTGGACTAATCATATGTTGCATTTATGTGACCTATCTGGTTGGTATGACGGCCTTGTTAGAAGCCCTAAAATCTACGATACTTGCAATTGTTAAAAACAGAGTCTGTATTTCTGACAGTCACCTCGTGCCACGCCAAGAAGTTAGGTTGGAGGTGGGCCCTCATATCTCAGCATCAGGTTGAAGGACCGAGCAAAGTTGTTGGCCCGCATGCAGCTGTAGGGCAGGGGCAGGAGGAAGGCCAGGAGGAGGAGGAGCAAGAGGAGCAGCTGGAATGGTAGTGCTGCCCAGCACACTCGACGCAGGAACGAGCACACGCCTCCAGAGCGCTTCTGAAAGACACAAACCAAAGAGCAACTCAGAAAAATAAGAGACCCGGGGAGGTGCATTTCAAATACATCAAAAGGCCAGGTAGAGGGGCAGAACAACCCATGTTGTCCTTGCCCTGGGATCCAGCCTGGGTGCTTGGTACGCTGCAGCTGACTGAAGCTGGTGCTTAAAAAATTTCTTTTAGGAGAATATTTCACTCTCCTCAAGAATTCATTGCTGCAAACTGTTGTCTTCTAGAAGGAAAACACTGCTGATTTTCCAGCAAAAGAAAACAATTATCCCCAAGTCCATTTTGCAGTTATAAAGTGGTGGTTGCAAATGCTCATGCCAAAGCTGCCGACTGGTCGCCTCACCGTCAGCATACGGCACAGAAGCACCAGTAACTCTCCTGTCAGTAAAATGAGAGAGCCGATGCCTGGAAGAGAGGAGCCAGCCTTCTGCTCTCTGTCAGCAGAAAGGAGCTCAGCTTGCAGTTCATCCACCCCACAGCCATCTCCCCAGCTGCAATGGGCTATTTGGACCCTGACTTTGAGGTCCATGGGGCTGCAAGCCAGAAAAAAGGCCTTGCAGTGCAGCTCGCTTCAATACCTCTTTACCACGCCCATCTTAAACTTATGTGATGGAAGAGAATGAGAGAAAGCACAACACTGACAGTAAAGAGGACATTAAAGTCACATGTGTTGCTGAGCAGCCACAGAAGCAACACGCAAAAAAGTCACATTGTGCTTTTCTTTATGCTTGTGCAAATCTAAAGTAGCACAGCTAACCTTATGAATTTAATATGGATTAATACAAACAGGACAGAACATATCTGGGGCTACAGAATTCAGGAAAGATTAATTAAGAAGTGAGATTTCCACTGTCAGGATTTCGGGATATCTCCTGCCAATGAGCTGAACTATGTGTGGTTCACAAAAAAAGGCCAAGTCAACTATCTGTAAGGGAGTCCTGAAAAAGAGGACTCAATAATCCATTAATTTCATCAAACGTGGATTTATACTCAGAACATTGAAGTAACGCTTAATGCTGCTACAGTGTTAGGTGCCAACTTACATCACAAAAATCAACGCAGAACATCCACTGAAGTGGGACTCATATTTTCCACAAGCAGAAGTTAATTTGTGATGTTCAAGCCATAGGCGATGTTAGTGCTGCAGCAAAATTAGGGCTTCTGGGCTCTGCTAGACGCCTGACTTAACAGACAATGCCTTTGTCCCACTACGGCACCACCATTAATAGTCCATGGGAAACATCAGCAGAGAAAATACAGGGCAGAATGATGGTGGAGAAAAGTAATTACCCTTTTCTATTTTTTAAGGGTCTCTCTCTTCTACTGCTTTCTAAATTTCTGTCTCTTGCAGCTCTATGTAAATGCTTACAGAATTAATTATGAAGGCAAATATACAGCTGCAGTTACAGATCATGAGACAGTTGTGTTGTGAAATCCTCCTTCTGTTGTAGTTGGTTTGCTTCCATCAAGCCAAATGGCTGATGAGATTTAATTATTGTTTCAGGCAGATGTAGAGGCAGCAGAGCAACAGCTGCTTGCTCCTACCATTTCTGGCCCACAGTATCAGAGTTGTAACTTGCTTGCTAAGGCCAGTGAAAACTCAGGTCCCCGGACACTGGAACTGTCAGTAGTTAGTGGGCAACAAATTAATGTCAGTTTGTAAGTGGATCTCTGACTTTAAGCACCTTCCCTGGGTAAAGCTAGCATTTACCTTCCACATCAAAGCTTTGCCAACCTGGCTGCATCACAGGACTCATCTGCACATGCTGTGACCTGTTCTCAAACACGAGCCAAAGTACCAGGGGTAAGTAGCTGTACTAACGGGACTTTCCCTTCCTTAGCCCTGGAGCCCAGACCTGAAGTCCTTCATCTCCCCTGGATTTCATCAGCCCATGGGCTGAACAAAACCTGCAGGGCTTCTGTGTTTATAGTAAATGCTAAAACCGCTACGTGTAAGGTCAGCAGCCACAACTCTTGGTCAGAGCCTTCTAGGCTTGGTTCTGCAATGCCATGAAACAGCCACTCCTTGGCCTAATCAGTAGTGGCACTGACAGCTGCTCTCTTCACTGACCATTTCTCATTCTTAATTCTCCATTGCATCCATAATATGCAGCAATATGACAAATACGTTTATTATAGTGTCCCATCTATAAGGAAAAAAGCCTCTTCCAGGTTCCAGAAGTCATGGACAAGTTTGTCTGTATGTATTAACAGGTGTAGTTCTGTTGGTGGAAGATGAGATTAGAGATACCTCTACCTTGGGACAATTCAAACCACGTTCTTCTACCACTAAGACATAATAAGACTTAATGCTGATGTTATTAAAGGGGAGGATCCTGTGACTGACTGTTAAATAGTTCGTGATAGCTGTAAGTCTCAAAAATGTTCTGACAAACTCCAACTGGGAATTGTAAGTCCACCTCTCTCTGACACAGTTGTGAGAACGCCTGCCAGTCTTCCTAGCAGCACCTAAAACTTTTGCTTTACAGCTGTTGATCCTTTAGTGCTGGTTTTGAAAGCTGCTTCAATCTGAAACTATTCTTTCATTGCCAGACCAGCTGCCACACCTGTCTTCCCAGTTGCCTCCTTCTGCCTATGAACTGGTGGGAAATGGCGTGCTTTTCCAGTTGTGCTTCACCTCTATTCCTGCCACAGCCCTGCTAATCAGTCACTTGTGTTTTTCCAACACCAGTTCTTTTACTGATCCAGTATTTGATTCAGAGCAGGTCGCTGATTCTACCCTGATCTCTAAAGCAAAGGCTATTAATGCAACGCTAAGAAATGGGATGAGATTGAAATGTTATTTATTAAGTATCTTGTTTGTAGATCTACTGGAAGGAGCTGTAAAATAGTATTGCTTCTCAAAGCTCTTCCTTCAGAAAGACTTAGTGTGAAATGGCTTTATTAACAAGCTATCATTTGCTCTCCTTGGAGCCTTCTGCAGGGTAAGATACTCAGGCTAACCATAGCAGATCCTAGCTTTAGAAAAATCTGCGGAAGGACCTTTGCCTGGGGGCAAAACTTCAGAGAAGGCAAAATATTTTGTCTTTATCTGCTGCTTCTCTCCCACCTGCTTGCTGGGTTTATAGGCATTTGTGTTTGATGAACTTTTGCCTTTGCGGCCCAGCTTCTCTGTTTTGTTTGATCACACAGGAAGGTCAGAATCTTGTATTTCTGACTCCATTTGTTGCCATGGGGATGACTCTGGTATCACAAACATGGTATTATGATGTCTCTGCAGGACTGAAGATGAGGCACACAGGAGCTGTGAGGGTTTGGTGTTTTCAGCAAATTTGCAATGATAAGCCCTTAATATATGAGGGCCCCAACCCGCACACACTGAAATCCATGGGAGATTTACCATTAACTTCAGTGTCTGCAGCAGGATTATGCACAGAGACAACCAAATAAAGTCAGGACTGGGAACTACTTATTCATGGAGTTCAGCAGATACCCTTACAAATGGACACATTACTCATATGCCCAGGTTCTGGTGTTCTTGCACACACGAAACCTACAGCAGTTCTGTTGCTTTGTGCATGCTGGAACAATTGGTGATGGGACACTTATTTTTTTTGGTGATAGTACTACTAGAGGTGTTAGAAGTTAAAGGATGGAAACTTTGAAGGGGACACAGTAACTTTTAATAGGAGAGATGACACAGTTGGAAAAAGCAGGGAAGGTTTCAGGCACTGACTCTCTCTCTGAGCGTGAAAAAAGCAACACTTCAATTTAGGCCTCTGCTGTGGCAGAGAGATGCTTTCAGGCTGGGGAGGACCTGATGCTATGGCACCAACAGGGAATTCAGGAGGCCAAGGTTCAAACCTCTGCTCTGCAAGAGTGATCAGGACTGTATGAGTCTACTTGGAGTCAGGACCACGCTCCCAACCCTTTAGCACATCATTCTGGGTTAGAAAAGGACAGTCTGACGCAGTTCCACCATTGCAAAAGACAGTTTGAACATTTCATTTCCATGTGAGATCAGAAGGTGGGAACTACAACCCCTGCTACACAGTGGAATTCCCCCATCGCTCCAGCTACTGGCATCAGTACAGCTACTACCCGGCACCCACAGTGCCTGCAGTGCGTGTGTCAGATCTAGGCTCCACAAAATATTCTGAAATCAAATCTTCCTCTGAGGAAAACTGGCAAAGCTCCAGTGAAGTCAACAGAACTTTAATTTCCACCATCTTAGAATAACAGCTGGAATACCTGGGTATCGAGCCAAAGTGTCAGAGACATTTTTGAAACACACATGGAAAAGGAATAGGTTGACATTTAAAAAGAAAATATACTTTCAAAGTTCACCATCAAGGATAAATGTCCTACCTCTTTTCCCTCAAAATTCCAGGACAAGCAAGGACTGTCAAGGGGTAGACGGCTGTGTTTTGTGTAATGCTAAATGCATGCTTGTTACCAAATGAACTGCACTGGCTGTGAACATTCACATTTGTACTTGATTCATGTTGGGGCATTTGAATGACAAGCATCGGTTTAGATCTAGGGAGTCCTCAGCACTTAAATCTGTTTGCAGTTAATAACTCCTTACCAAATGCACCGTGAAAAATCACTTGGATGGGAAACAGCAGAAAAGCACTTTAGAACTTGCTACATAATATTCCTGTGTAAGTTGCTGAAGTGTTTTACTAAAAATCAGTGCACTCCCTGGTTTGCTATTGACCACATTCCAGGATATATGAAAACACACAGTTAATCTAGCTATTTGAGGGAGCAGAGGAATATAGCATCTTATACTGTGCTCATTAGTGGGTTTTTGCTGCTGCTTGTATGTCACCAGCGTGCCTGACAAAAATCATACCTGCACCACTGCACTGTGAGCCAGCAGAGAAAAAAGATTTAGTCTGTATTCATTCCTCTTACCTTAGAGCATTTCACCAAGGGACTATCCTGGGAAATGCACTGCTGTCTGAAAACCCCACCTCTCCCCATGGATAAAGGGACCAATGCCCTAGCGTCCTACAGACACTGTACAGACAAAGACGCCAACAGCCATGTCACAGAATGTCGCTTCATGCCAGTGCTGTTCCCAGCCCAAGTGTCCTGTATTCTGCAGCAATCTGGGCAGATGCAAAGGTACTAAGGCAAGCATAAATAATTTCTCCTTAACATTCTCAGCCTCCAACTGCTTTTAGCTCAGGCCATTTCCTGAGCCTGATGTAGCTTCTCCATCTAGTTAACACTCAGTGAATCCTTCTTCCAGATACTTGCCCAGTTTCCCCTTGAGCCTATACAAACTATACAAAGTCCTCAATATCCTTTAGCAAGGAGTTCCACAGGTCAACCAACTGGCATGAAGAGCAGCTCCCTTGTGTTAGCTTTGAACCTGGCTCCTAGTTCTTTCTTGTGGAAGAGATGGAGAGTCAACCCCATCTACACTCTCTGCACCACGCATGATTTTGTAAACCCCTGAGTTAAATGCTTAGACAGGATGAATCCAGGGCTATCTCCACAGTGGGAATATCACAACGTAACGGGCTTAAGCTATAGCAACAGGGCCAGAGGAAGTACATCTTAACAGAAAGAACAGATAGGCCTCGGAAAGGATCACCTACATAGGTATCAATTCTACCACTTCGTTATTCCTCTGAGAATAAACAGAGCTGCCAGGCAACAGCAGCTCACCATACGTCCCTTTCATTCTGAACAGGAGCATGCCATCTTCAAGCACCATCACTTTTTTTTGGTAAAGCAGTTGCCTTATCAGTGATATTTTGTCTCTGAGAGGCCCTGGGTTTCTGCCACTTGAGATCCCACCAGGTACTAATTCGGTTGCCACTCACAGAGGCAGGTTATTGCCAACAAGAGGAGATCAGTTCTGAGGGGAGCACAGGCTGCTCTCTCAAACCAAAGCAAATTGGGTTTTTACCTCAATGTGAGATAGTTTGGAGCTGGGCTCCTCATCACTTCTCAACTTGGAGCCGTAAGAATCCCTCTCTAAGATAAGCAACGTATTGTAAATCCCAGGTGGTCTTTTCAAGAGGGAAATAATTTGTGGGAGTTGGATACTACTGTCGCCATAGAACTGAGTGTCCAACATGCTCTTGGGCAAAGCTGTGGCTCATTCCCATACACCACAGCAGGAACTAAGAGCTGGATACTGTCAATCAGAGGTTATGTGGCCTCTGCAAAAGGACAGTGAGCCACTGGGTTCAGAACTGTACTTTCCTAAATGCAAACATTGCCCAGGTTAGGGAACCGGCAGTGGGGAGTTAGTAAGGGTGGCTGGGACCCCTTTGAGTCCCGGGCTTATCATTCTCCATCTCATAAAGAGCTACTAGAATGAATGTGCTGAAGGGCGGTTAACTGAGGTCACACAAGCAATTTTAGTTCTGACATTTTCTATCTTCAGATTGCTTGACTTTCCAACCTTAACGGTCTTTTCAATTCTGAAGAGCGTAAGTGTATGTACATAAATAAGTATACAGGCAAATTACAGGCTTTGTTTTCTCCCTTAGGGGAGATTCTGTGGACTACCTCAACACGGCTGGATGATAAGCTAGAATCCTTGATGAAGGTTTCATTTAAGAGAAACAGAAAGCAAGGAAAAGCCAGCAGTTTGCATCTGAGGTTTCAGAAGTCACATATAGCAGATATTTCAGAATTTCTGCTGCAAAGTCATTTAGTTCTAAGTACTGTGCCACATGCTACTGTGACACAAACAGATTTATAAAGGTTAGCTTCTGTGTGCGTATACAACATGACAAGCTTTTAGGGAAAGCATGACACAGGACAAGGGCTACAGCCTGATCTGTTAAAGTAGCACTGATTTCTGTAATTCTCCAGGCCTAAGCAAGCAGAAAACGTCCGTGGTTTGGTCCCATCTTCATCACAGCAGTGGAAACTACTTTCTTTTTATCTGGAAAGTGTTTGATATGTGATAGAAGTTAGGAAGCCGTGTGGAAGATTAGAAAAGTGGTAGGTAGGATGGGTTGTTAAAAATACCTTAGTTCCATGTTATAAGAATACAGAAGGTCAAACTTCTGGTGAGGTAATTTTGAAGAACATTTTCATATCCAACAGCAGGCAGTGAGTTAGACTTAGTTTCTTAAGTATCACGAGTGAAATATTTGCCAAAGGTTCAGAACAGGGTAAGAGGTTTTTAAACCAGTTGTACTGGTTTTTGGCTAGGATAGTGTTAGCTTTCTTTAAGAGTAGCTTGTACGGGGCTATGTTTTGGATTTATGATGAAAACAACATTGATAACACACCCCTGTTTTAGTTATCGCTGAGCTGTGCGTACATGGCATCAAAGCCTTCTCTGCTTCTCACACCGTCCCACCAGTGAGTAGGATGGGGGGGACACGACGAGTTGGGAGTGGACACAGTTGGGACAGCTGACCCCAACTGACCAAAGGGATATTTCCTACCATACGACAACATGCTCAGCAATAAAAATTTAGCACAGGAATACTCCACTAGTTTTAAATACACTTTCAAGCAATACAGTTTATTCCAATAAATATATTTTGTACTTAAGAGCAATGCTGTACTACTTTTAGGAGAGTTATCGGCAGCTAGTAGCTGGATGACATTTCAGTCAGTGTATCTGAAATTTAGTAGGAGATATCAGTGTTCTACATTTTTTCAGGAAGACAGAGAAGTAGAACTACTTCGCTCAATTTCCAACTCCCACTCAGCCTTGTGATTTGAAATAAACTAATTAAATTGAGCATAGAAAGAATAAAAGCTGAAATAAAGACAACATGTTCTGGAACTGGTAGAAGACGCTACTGATATCAAAAGATGGCTTATCATGTCAACAAAGTATGTTTCCAGCTGCTTTGCCAGTGACTTCTCTCAAGCCAAGATTAAACTTTTCTTAAATTTCAGCAGTCACTATGCATAATTTGAATATTATTTGCATTTTTATTTAAATAATTTTAAAATGTGACAGCTTACTTTTAAAAAACTAATATGTATACAATTTGAGGTATTGGTTACAAGAATTTTTTCTACCATGCTTTTTACAGTAGAAACATTTTTCAAGTATATAATGGAAATTGGTTTCATTCTGCTATTGGTCAACAAATCTCTCTCTCGTTACCTTTCAGTTAGGAGGTAAAATTATATCTGCTGAGAAAATCATTCTAAGGTATCTGCTTGCTGAAAATCTGCTAATACTTCACAAGATGGTAGGCTACTAAAGGACACATCTTTTCAACAAGGCAAGCAGGGACCACCAAGCACATACCTAGCTAATACCACGTTAACATTAACAGAAAGTAAGAACCAGTTGTCTTGGGAAGCAAGAGGTCATCTCCATCTTGCACCAGCACTGCTGTAGAGGGAGAGCATCAGCAAGGCACAGAAGTGGCAGAACCAGATGAAACATAAACAAAGAGTCCCTGTTGTCTAGCATTTGGGAAAGCTGTAATATAGACTGGTGAACAACATGAAACCTACAGAAATAAGAGCAGACTGGCAGGCAGTCTCACTGGTGCAGTAACGTGAAGGGATGTCCATGGGTCTGCTGCAGAAAGAAGGGGATGATGCTGTCTGGCACAGTATACTTAACAGGGGGTCAGAGTTAGGAAGAGGCAATCGGGATTTTTCAGCTGCCTTTTTTCCCCCCCCCCCCCCCCCAAGTCTCCTTTCTGACCAAATATCACTGCTGAGGGAAAATAAGTTTATCTGCTAATTTTTAATGGTAAGATGCCCATCTTCTGTGTTTGGTCCATGGTATAATTCCTAAAGCAGACAGGCACAGTGATAAAAAAAATATGGAGAGATATTACCTCTATCTATAAAAGAGATATGGAAAACTGAGGGAAAGATACCTTTTAATGAGTCTTTTCCGTTTTACTAAGAATGTAATTGTACAGAAGATTTCAAGTGGCTAACACCCAGCAGGACTTCAGGAAAATAAATGGGCCACATACTTTCAGAGGGGCACCACTAACACAGGCATGAACACACGATGCTGTGCATTTCTGTAACGTGACTTCCTGCCATGAAGAACTCCTGTCATATCTGCACTTGGGCACATTTCTGTTTTCTTCCTGGCAAGCTGTGGCAGCTCTTGCTTTGCACAGTTTCCTGAATGACTGCATTAATTTGATTGACTCCAGATCAATGACGTTTCTAAATAAGATTAAATTACACGTTCCTTCTGTCTGTGTGTTACAGGAGATTACTCTTAGCAGAATCTCAAAGGAAGCAATTAGCTGACCACTGATGTAATGAATCCTAATTATTTTGTTTGTACAAACAATAAAGCCAGAAGCATTTGTTTAGCAAGGAAGTGTAATTACTCTGAGCACTCGAGAAAATAAATCAAACAGCGCTACCTAGACCTGTAAATAATGAGCCTTTGACTTCCTATTTATGCTAAGAACGCTCATGGAATATTTTCAGGTAGCTGGGAGCCAGCCTTTGAAAGTAACATTCATCATAGTTATTATTGAGCATTTTCTTGATTATGTCCTTGGGTGTGCTAGGTGCCCTGCAGAAATCTCCATCTACATCGCCCTGTCACTGGCACCTGCTAAAAATTCACTGCAGCCAGTGCAATTTCCTGCAACTGTTTTTTGTTAATCAACAAGAAGTCGCTCCCATCGCAATCATTAGCCTGTACTGCTCCTAAGGGCACCAGTGGCTTGGGGCACGTCCTCAGCAAAGGATGAATGATCAGAAAAACAGCACGTTACTATACACGGAGCAGGCTGTATTCTATCCAACATTTAGCCAAGCAGTCTAGAAATGGAATAAAACCAGAAGGCAATGGAAGGAGACTGGCCACAGTCTGCCCCTTCTCCAGGTTGATCTGCTGCTGTTAGAAAACGTTCACAGCTCAAACAAGAGCAACAAGCAGAGTCACGGGGCACCTCGTCTTGCAGAAAGCAGAGACCAGTCCAAAAAAAACTGAAATTCTGCCACCTGTGCCAATTTTGTGCCACCCAAAAGCATGAGGGAGCTCACAAATTAGAGATAACCCGATCCCATTGCATGCAAACTCACTGAATGTTGCAAATACCGTGATGCAGCCCACAACCACGTGTACTTTCTGCAGATACTAACTCTCGAGATTGGCCATTCTCTCAGCGTACTTGGTTTCCTTCACCATGGTTTCCAAAGGATATTCAAAACATACAAAAATATTTCGCCTAATCTTTCTTTCATTGCTAGCCACACTTTAGGTGTTAAACTGAATCTAAAATAAACTGCAAAGCCACAAATTCTGCAGTCGGTTTGCTTTTCCTCTTCTCTCAGCCTGAACAGCAATGCACCCAAAAGGGATCAACATTGTTTTCTGGTTCTCTTCAGTGGTGCTCAGCAATCTTATGGCAACACAGGCTCACATCCTGGTAAAAGCCTTTCCCTGAATGAAAAAAGAGACACCTCTGCTTACAGCACTTGGATTCTCATGGTAGTGATACTGTTTAAATAGAGAAAGAATGCTCTCAAATCAGCAAAATCGCACAAAGTGAGCAAGGTGCAAGTTACTGCAACACGTGTACTGGCTGAAGGGAAACTGCAAATCACTTGTTGGTGCAATGGGAGCCATTTCCATCATGCTTATGAGGTATTTCAGTTCTTCGCTCCTTCCTACCCCGAGCTGTTTCTCTTTGTTTGTGTTCAGTAGCTATTAAAAACTCATAGAAGGCTTTTTTTGTGCTCTTGCTGTAGGCCTAATTGACAAACATTTGCTGTATGCCATTATGTTATTCTAATATCCTTGAAAATTAACTGAAGACGTTAGTCTCCTTCAGAGAAGTTAAGGAGGAATAAATACCACCTACCCCAAGGCAGGCAGGACAGATGAATTAACAAATGGTATCTAATTGTGCAGTGGAGATGGGCTTATGCTTAAAGCTTTTGTTTTGTTTTCCCCTACAAACAACTTGACCCAACCAAATCATACGAAAGCAGAGAATACCTTGGTCAGTCTGCTGGAATATCCCTTTAGGCCTGTTCTAGGGAAAAGCAGCACTAATAACTGTTTGGCTGCCTCTACACCAAGGATTAAAATGTCGCTTTGTTTTTCCAGCCTGAAAAATTCTGGTGACCTTACAGGATGATCGACAGTAACAAACAATTAATGCTCAACCAGCCAGGCAAGAACAGAAACTCTTTGGAGGTTTTCAGGAAGGCTGAACTGTGGCCAAAACTATTCAGGGGATGTGCGAAAACTACCTTAAATGGGACAGTATTTCACGGGGGGGAAATAATGGAGATGCTACTCCACATTTGAGTACCAGAGGAATCTCTCATTGGAATGGGGACAGTCTTGATTTCTGGCCATCCTAGAAGTGCATCGCGCTGCATCCTTTAAATATTTGTCTCTTCTAAAAAGATGTTGCAACAGGAAAAAAATCAAGGGTTTGATTTAGCTTAAGAAGATTACGTGATTATATTCCTGCAACATGTTATTCATCCAATCTACTGTGTGTTGGGCAAATAAAGCCTTATTCTATTCCTTCACGAAACAAACGGAAAGTGAGATGACAGTACAAAGCAGAAGCTAAGAGTGGCTCTAAACAAAGCAAATCGTGAGAGAGAGAAAAGATTCAGTTCAACGCTGCTCAGGTCAACAGAAAAACTTGACAACTTTATGAAAATGGGATGACAAATGCTGCTTGGGTTCAATAAGAAACTGGCAGCATTTTGTTTTCTTTAAGCTGCTCCTTATCGTCTCCTGTATTGCTTCTGTTTCTTATGTCATCACTGCCAAAAGAAAATCCTTCACAGGAGGAATTCTTCTGCTTAGAATAAGGATTTAGTCTAATAACATTAGACAAATCTCTTGACTTTCTCTGGTTCTCTGCATTAGAAAGAAAGTGGACTGAATGATCCAAAGAAATTTTTTCAGAAGTGTCTGAAGAATCAGAAGTACCACTTTCAAAATTATTTTATGCACTTGACCCCTAAATCCTTTAGAGAGATATTTCGGCTCTTCCTTAGTCTCTTTTGAAAAATTAATTAAGTTCATATAGCATGTAGAGGAACAAAAACTGAGTTCCCCTACTCTCCCAGGAGATGGTTATTTAGCTTACAGAGATAGGGTAAGCTTAGCTCCAGTATAAAAACTCTGTAATATTTTTCCTTTTAAAATCTGGAAGAAATAAACTTCTTTAAGAGAGGCTCTTAGTACACAAATTAATCTCAAGAATCTTTAGAGAAGTGTCATTTAAAATAATTATCTGCAAAATGTCTTATCAAACGTTTTTTAGCTTAATGATAGGAAACTGTCATACCTTTCTGAATCTGTCTGGTTCTTCCAAAGATCCAGGACTCTGTTTAAGAGAGGAAAAAAAAAAAAAAAAAGAGGGGAAAAAAAAATAATATCATGAATTTAAGATCCCAGTGGAGCCTATAAATGAGTATTCCCCTCACGGGGGATTTTCTTTCAAATTCATGGTCACCTGGATAGAGTGAACCAGCAGGAGATTTTTTTTTTAATGAGCTTTTTAATACACATTAGGCTGAAAGCTGAAATGTTTTCTGATTCTTGACCATTTGAATCAGATGAGCAGTTCTCTCAGCAATAGCTTTCACTTTACTGACACCTATTGACTATATTTATGCTTACACAAGGTTTTGGTCAACAGAGTATAACTCATTATAATCAATGGCAAACAATTCTTAGAAATATGCTCTTTATTAATAGAGGTCATGCTTACCTTCCGTGCACTTTAAAGGATTTGTATTCTAAGTAAGCTTTGGATTTGAAGATAAGGTTTCCCAAAGCAGAAAATTTTCAGGTGCCTCAAACTTTACGTGTTCGAGTTCAGATACCTTCCAAAGCACTTTGCACACAGAAAGTACCAAATTCACAGCTGTGAAGTCTAATCCTCTGATTAAGGTATCTTAAAGTTGAACACATAATGTAAGTAGTTAAGCTAGAAAAATCTTAATTAATAATTGTGTATGTTTATGCTAAGAGCATGGGAATATCTTTAGCATGCCATGGAATATCTTACATATGGGGATGAATTCTGCCATCCTTAGCATGTCTTACATACAATTCAGTAATTTCTTTAATCATTTGGTTCTTGCATTAAAATACCTCCTCTTTATTTAATTCCAAATTCTTAGATAATAAAGACAGTTTCAAAAAGGACTAGCTCCTTCTGTGCACAGTTACTTTCTGAGTCAGTTCGGTCAGTGATCGCTCTTATCACTCTGCCTCACAGCAGGAGACACAAATAAAGAACAGTGAATATTTTCTTACTACAGGAACTGTTGAAAAAAAATAACTCAATGGAGAATGTTGTGTGGAGAAAGGGCAAAAAATTAGAAATCTATGTGCCCAGAACTAGGTGTATATCCAAAATACTCTTACACACAAACATCTTACAGACCTCAACTGCATGCATGTTTGACAACAGCCAATTGTGTTCTGTTTTGAACCTTACATTTTGAGAAATACTCGTAGCAATGCTTACAAAGGGAAAAAGATAGCACACAACTCTTATTTTAATACTAGAATATTTGTGCTCGTATTTATAAATACATGGCTATTTTTGTTCTGTCTGATGGCATTTACTAAGAGAGGTTTTAATTAAGCAGACACACACATGTACTGTTGAATTATGACTAGCAATGTGAAGCAACTAAAAGAGCAATGGCAGAGATCAGCAGCTGTGAATTGAGTGCTGTCACCTACCGGTGAGCTCATGTACT
Organism: Chroicocephalus ridibundus; assembly: GCF_963924245.1. Taxonomy (NCBI): domain Eukaryota; kingdom Metazoa; phylum Chordata; class Aves; order Charadriiformes; family Laridae; genus Chroicocephalus; species Chroicocephalus ridibundus. The sequence continues at coordinate 55,853,480 of NC_086287.1, forward strand.
CTTTCAGTTTAGATTTGTAGAGCATCCATCGGTAACGCAGGTCCTCCAGATCCTCAGAATTTCCAAAGACAGGCTGAAGATCAAGAAGGTCCTCAAAGAGACTCTGACCCTCAGGCACACGAGACTGCAGCTCCTGCAGGCAAAGACAAGGTCAGCAGCAACTCAGAATTCAAGAAGGCCCCACTTTTAAAATCCAGCATTCAAAAGAACAGTGGTACTAAATCAAACTACTGGGTACTCTGGAATAGTGCCTTTATTTTTGTTAGCATTTTTTTTGGACTGAAATGCTATAAAAGGGTCAGCTCATCTGAAGGACTCCTGCAGCCTTGGATATTTCTGTTTGTTTCATTTCTTACAGCATCCATTGTCATTGCCTCTGGCTACACTCAACAAAGAGAGTGAGGCCAAATACCAAACACTGATTTTAATCAGTTTCTTTTAATGAACACCTTTGCCATACCACACCAGAAATTTCCAGTCCAACAGCTAGAAGCCAGGCTGCTTCCTGCCCTTCTACCACGCCAGCTCTGGCAGACCTTTCTTAGTAGAAGGGGTGAAATACTTGTCCTAAATTCCTGAGCTTCATCTACTCCAGAGTCCCCGACTCTCCTAAAGCAGAGAGTGCAGTGTTTGAGGGGTTTGGGGGTGTGGTTTTTTTTTGGGCGGGGGGGGGGGAGGTTAGTTTGTTTTGTGGGGGGGTTTTTTGGGTTTTTTTTTTTTGTTGTTGTTGTTGGCTGGTTGGTTTGTTTTGGTTTTTTGGATTTTTTTTTTGGTTGGTGTTGTGTTGGAAGGATTTGCACTTATTGCAATCTTTGTCTCCATCTTCATCCCCTGAAAACTAACCTCCAGTTTGCTCTGACGTGCCTTAATTTCCTCTGCAGAAGATGAAGTCACAGCAAGAATTTTAGTTAGTTTGTTGTTTTCTCCTTGTAACCACTCTTCAAAGTCGTGTAGGAGCTTCAGGTGGCTGCTCGTGTGTTGCCCTTCTATTTCCTCCTAGGTTACAGAACAAGAACAAAAAAGTCCTTACTGTTATGTCAGATGTTTCCTCTGAAGGCCTGATTGCAAGATCTTAACCTCCAACTTTGTAACCCATAGTATCAAATGAAGCCAATAAAATTGTTCTTGTGAAGCTGATACGAAGGCAGATACAGAGTCCCCCTCTCACCTGCTTATGGTTCGGATATGTATCTAAATGACAGAAGGTAGGTCCAGACATCCATCTGCTGTCCATAAATGCTATTTTCTTCTTATCAGCCACTGGTCTAGTTAACTGCCACTTTTTGAGAAGACTTGAAAACACAAAACCAGAGACATCAGTGCAGTGAAGCATCTAATGATGAGACATTCATGTTTTGAGCGGGGCTATCGGGGACACCTCTGGTGAAATAGCACTATTATTATTATACTATTATTACTATTAATAGCACTATTGCTATTAAAGTTATTTCCAACATCTTTTTAACAAAATAAGATCAAGACAGGAGTGTCTCAAAGCAGCACCTGTCCTCTAGTTCTAACATTTCCAAGTGGTTTGTGGTTTTTTTTTCTTTTATTCGGGGAACTGAAAATTATTACCTTGACAACATACCTTCCTGTGGGGTAACAGCAGGCAGTACAATCGAGCCTTCCTCAATTTAGTCATTTCATTTTTATGCCTATTCTGACACTATCTATGGATATATTCACACAAGTGGCACAGTATTAAATTTTAACATGGACTAGCAAATATGAGCAGCAGTTTGACACTGCACAGTGAGGGTAAAATAAATTAAGTCCACATTTGCCAGCTAAGAGAAGATGTTAACTCTGTTTATACTCTTGCTGGTTTGCAAAAGGCACAAATCCCAGTGCAGATACAGCTTCCTTGGACGTATCTCCAGATCAGACAGTGGGGAGAACAGGAAGGGGAGGCAGAAGAGCAGAAGTCACCCAGTCTATGTCCTATTTCCTCTGACAAGAACTGGCAGTACCAGGGTGAGCTGCATCCTAACGAGACACTGCCTGCTCTGAGTGTGAGGAAAAGGCAGCTTCATAGGCTGCTCTGATCCCCGGATTCTCTGAAATGGTTCTCTTGAAAGTAATTATTTCCCGTTTATAAACAATTAAATAAAACCTCACCTTGCTCCTTGCATTGTAACATAACTGATCACTTTCACAGCACAGAGCACAAAGCATCAAGTGTGTCTGGTCATATGGCAGTAAAGAGCATCCCCTTGAAGGGACACGAGGAAGATGTACATGAACACTTACCCAGTTGCCATCTCCTTCAGTGATCTCCACGATTCCTTCAGCTGATCCAGCTCTGCCTGGACATGGGCAGTCTCCTCTGGGGAAGAATCCTCCATGACCAGCTGGCCATGAGCTTCCACAAGGTGCAGCTGGACCTCCTTATCTGGAAACTCAGCTAGCCATCTCTGAAACGTACAGTCCTTACAGTTACTTCTACGTATCCTGGGTAAAGCAGAGGCTATGTCAGACTGAAGGCCATGTTCAGTCCAGGACTATGCTGGTTCTGTTGGCACTAGCTAGAACATACCTAGCGGGAAAAAAAATATGCTGTGGATTCCTGCAAAGAGCCAACATAGGTCAAAGAGCTGATGGCAGAACTTAAAGGGCACAAGCTGTCAATGCACCACTTCTGTAGCCTTCCCATGAGATATCTTGGTTTCCCATATGAAGGCGTGCCAGAGTGAATATAGCACACAAAATACTGCTACAAAGGGAAAAGCTAGCAGCTGTGGGACAGCTCAGTTCAACACAGTATAAGGTTAGCTAACAGGGTAATAACATTCAATGTATCAATGAGTACAGACAGGCAAAGGTAGGTGTTGTCCAGAGATATCACCCTGGCAGGAAGAGCTTTTTTAAAACCACCTATCCCTTTGATAATACTTTATCCATCTCAACAGTTTTTAGCTATTTCTTGCTGTTCTTGTCTTTTACCTAGCTCCGCATTCCACAACACAGGGCAAAGCAGGGAGGCAGCAGCAATCAACAGTTATCGCAGGAGAAACAAACCATCATTACTCTCCCCAACCAGGAAACCTTCACTAGAAAACCCCTGCCCTTAATGTCTGAATGCCGCAAAGTGAATAATTAACATCTTACACTAAGATGCTTTTCTCACCTCCAGGTCTGCCACCCTGCCCTCAGTGTTCTGCTCTCCATCAACATCCTGGTAGGAGTCAATCTTCTCCGTGGTTACTGTGATCCACCGCTGGAGGTCAGAGAGTTTGTCGTTATACGCCCAGTGCTTCTGAACGTACTCTTCACTCTGCTTTATCATCAACTACAAATGATAAAAATGTCAGCAACTAAACACAGACAAAAAGCAGTTTCATTACGGGATCTAACGCTGTGACTTCTGGCACAGAATCTCATGGTCAAAAAAGAAAAAAACAGCCGTTAATGAAACGCAAAAAACCTATCCTTTAGCATCAGTGGCATAGAAAACACCTACAAGCTCCTGCAGGCCTGAATTCAACCACATGGGGGGGCATTAAGCACTAGAATAGCTCCCTTCCTCTTCAGATGAAACAGAATAAAGAATATGTTTGTATTTTTATACCCCAGTCAATATTAAATACACCATATACTCCCTGAATCAGAAATGACTGTACAGACTTTTTTGGCAAAAGTCCAGTTCAGCAATAAATGGAATTATTGAGATTGAAACTAGAACTCCACAGTGCATACTAGGGTAATACTTCGTCTTAAGTATTTTCATGGTGACCTGCATAACTAAGGTAATTTTACAAGCTCTTCTTCTGAAACTGCTTTGAAAGGTCGTTTTATAGCAATGTTTAAACTAGAAAATGCCTCAGGTCAAAACAAGTACTTATCCAATGGCAACTCATTTCTCTCATTAACTTTTAAGTCACAAAGCTATAAAAAAAAAAAAAAAAATCAACAGTTTGGTACAAAACCACTATTCGGGAATCTGTGAAGGTGTCCAAGCACTTCTGTGATAATGTAACTATGAGGTCTTTTGGTTGGAAATCTCAGGCCCACTCCAGAAATAATTTATACAGATATAAAATCTGTGCGGATGGTATCCTATCCCAAAAGGAAATCACATTACAGATAACCAGAGAATCCTGGAAGTGTTATGAAATTCATAAGAATTCTTCCCCTGAAATGAAAATATCTGTCACTCAAAGCATATAATCTCATATGTTCAAAGATTTTTTTAAATATTTTTAAATAGTGGGAACTGACGACAACTCAGGCAACTAAAAACTCTTCCTTATGTTACCTCCAACGACCTCTTCAGAGCCTGAGAGTCAGATGAAAGTTGGTTCATCTCATGCCTGTGTGTGGTATTTGACTGAACAAGCTTCTCTACTGCCTCCATTTGAATGCCAAGCTCTGCCAAGTCATCTCGGATCATCTGCGGAGAAAAAGATGGATTCCACATGGGCAACGTGCTAGATGTTGCACGGACCTCCACAAAACACACACTAAAGGTAGATTCATTTGACAGTGTGAGGACAAAAGAACCCAGGAACAATCACCATCTTTAAGAAAATTGTTTTGACATCTAGGAGTAAATGTTTCTGAAAGAAATGGTTGTAGGTCCTTACATGTTACCAGTTGATAACAAAGAAGGTAAGTTGCTGAGAAGCAGCCAGAGGAGACATAGTATAATCAGCTAAGTACTACAAAGAACTATGTTGATAACACCCCTGCGGTCACCAAGGGTGAAGTGGCACCATGTAGCTGAATCACTTTAGCTTACCATGGCGAAAAGTCACATCCCCTCTTTCTTCCCCTCCTGCTCTTCTCGCCCCTGGCCCAACCTTGATCAGGCTCTACTGCATGATGGACCCTTTGCTGAACCACTAACCAAGTGGAAAATGATCATCTTTTCCTGTTGATTATTTTTTTCTCATCTTGGCCAGCTGAATCGGCCCATGGAGTAAATCCAATGCATGTCAAAGCTGTGACAAGGTAAAGAGCAGGACGGGGGGGATGCAGAAGGAGGTGGGACAATGGGAACTCTCTGCTTTTGGAGGGAGTTATATTGGTTCAGGTTATCTTGTGCAGTTTCACTCCCAGTGGGAAGTATCAGGATACATTTTCTTTAGCAGTAAAACTAGCCCAATGCATGGCACCAATAGTTTCCAGCTGCTTGTTCCTTCCCTCAAGCCCAGTCTGCCAGTTCTTCAGCTGCATTGCTTCAGTTTCATTTACACCATGCTCCAACTGGACCAAATGAAATTATCTAACACACAATTAATTGAGGGGACAAGGTAATGAATTCCTAATGCTAATAAAATGTGAACAAACGAGACCACAATTAACTGAGGATATCACGGTCAAGCACTGCTGTAATGTACCTGTAGTCTCTGGAGTTGTGTCTTTTTACCCAAGAGGTCAGGTTGTGGTTCCTTCTCTAGATCTAATTTGGCTTTGATGGCAGACAATTTCTTCTGCAAAGGTGCGAAACCAGCATCAAAGTCCTTATGTTGCGCTATCAAATTCTAGATGGAGAAAGAAAGAGAAAAAGAAAAATAACGCTCCAGCATTCAACATATATAACCCTTGGCATTAACTTTTGTCAATGTCCATTTCAAACTCACAACAAACACCAAGCTCCACTATGCAACAGACCACAAGTTTATTTGCATGTTTGATCAACTTTGAAAAATGGATTGGGCACAGATGGTTAATACTAAATTTCTATCTATGAAAGTGGCTTAGTAAAAGATTGATCATTGTCTTTTTCACAGGCAAAGATTGTATATGGGCTTTGAAGCTCACCTGGAGTTTGCTTTTGCTTTGCAGCAGACTTGTGTGTATAATTTCTCTCTCCTTTGAAGCTTCAGCTACTTCTTGCAGGAAAGACTTTGCTTTTTCCTCACCAAGGATATTGTTTAGCAAATCTTTCTTCAGCTGTAATGTCATCAACTTCTCGTTGAACTGGGAGCTTTCAGCTAGAGCAGCCTCAAGGAGAAAAAAAATCTTGCATTGAAATCATGCCAAAAAAATAAAAATCATATAACCACATTATTCTCACACAAGTCACACAACCAAAGCAGTATGACAAAGTCAGGTAAAAACAGCATGCTGGGCCGACAAGGGGTAACAGAAGGTACCTGGACAGTGCCCAGTTAAAGGAAAAGTCTTCCTGATAATGTTAGAAGCACCAGGGCTGCATCCATTTTGTGAACAGAAATAGAGGAAAGCTGTACTATGGAAAGAGTTGTCTGTGCAGAGGAGAGGCCTAAACAACCAACAAAAAGGACAGCTTGAATGCTCATCCCGAGGATAAACTCCATCCCTGTTCACAGACACATTTATTCTGGAGATCACAGGGATGACAGAGTAACAAACACCTTCCTGGGCACATGCAGAAATCATGCGTTTTAATCCCACAACTATATTACTACACACTTCTTAACAGAGTCCACAGACTTCCCGTCCAGGGAGATTTGGGCTAATGCTAAACAATATTATCATCATTGTTAAAGACATCTATCACTTTAATTCAGCCTACTCAGTTGACAGCTCCAGTTAACCAAACAAAGGGCAGAAAATATGACGATCTGTTACAGCTATAGTTAAGTATTGACCTCCAGCCAGGGGGGTTTCCTGCCATACTGGAAAGGTCCTTCCAGCTGCTGCTGTCTGGCAGCTGTGTGCAGGCAGCTGCTGGCATCGCTTGGGCAAACACAAACCAAGTATCAGTTTCTGAACTTAGTAACAGGTTTTCTACCTCAATGTGAGCCAGCGCTGGCTCCGGAGTCTCCAGGAGCATCTGGACCGATGGCTTCCACTGCTCAAAATCTTGCAGGGGATTTTGGAAGAGTCCTCTCAGTTGGGTTTCTGTATCGGCGCTCATTTTAGATGTCTTGCCTCTAACACTGCAAGCGTAAAGTGACAGCCAAGGGAAGGATTACGAAGAAATCCAAGTCCAAACATCCTATTCATCAAGGCATGAATTAACACAATATTCATGTGTAAACTGTATCCAACACAAAAGCCTCAGTCTCTCTTACTGCCTGCGCCCGGTGCTGCGTACAGACAGCTGCTCTGTCAGTCAGAGACGTCCGACAAAACTTTATTTAGACGCCCTAAGACACATTTGTCTCTTGTGCAACTGTGTATTAGGAATTACTTTGCCTTTCCAGCAGCCAGCAGTCTCCCCTTGTATGTGATCTTTCTTGGCTGCTATCACCAGCATGATTTAACAAATTTTATTATCGGAGCAGCCTCACTGACTGAAGGGAGAAACAATCCAAAAGTGTCTAGAATTTAACTGCAGTTGCCTGTATTGTTTTACATATTATCGAGTCTTTGTTCCTTTAAAAAATTACATTAGAAACCTCTGATCTCCTTATGTTCCCTATAAAAAGAGGAAAATGCATGGGTTTTTTTCAGATATAAAGTTTTAAAATTTTGCAGAACCACTTGCATTTATACGAATATATAGGTGATTCTGATAAAAGCTTTGTATTTATATATATGTGCACACATACATACATAGCTCTGCACGTATGTGTACATATATATTGAAAAAAATATAACTAAAATCAGCACACATTCATTATATATATCCAGGCTTCTCTTAGAAAGGCCTATCCAAAATTCAGCTGAGTAACACGGCCTAGCAGTGACACACCCCATGCAGCTGCCTCCTGTTTTTCTCAGCTTTCCTGACCTCCCAGTTTGCAGAATCCTATTTGATGTGGCAGAACGCAGCCCAAACTAGAAGTTCATACGGGAACAGCAAATTCACAAGTTAGGCAAGAGCAATGCCAATTGAGATTAATACTGCCTTTCTATAAAAACAGAAACAATCATCTTACCTGTGCCACTGGGACGCTAAACAAAGGCAAGCTTGCAGAGGCCAAAAGCTCCATAAATAGAAAGTTCTGACATTACATGTCCTTTGCCATTTGCTCTGCTGCCCCTGCCAGCTCAGCGTGAAGCTGCCAGACCTCACAGAGACGCTAGCAAAAGAGCAGCTGCCATTTTCCACTCAGAGGCAAGTCCCCTGCCTTCTCTGCTGCTCTTTCGACATCATTTACTTGTTAGTTTTTAAACTGAAATCCTTTCCCATAATGACCTATAACCCTTCCAGCAGGACAGCATACTGTGCACCGGACAGAGGAAAATAAGCTTGGATACCGTAAAAAAACTGACCTTTCTTTTTCCTTAAAAAAAAAGATCCTTTCTTCTAGAGTTTGCAAAATTTGCTGCTGCTTCTTTACTTCCTGATTCCAGGCAGCCTGGAAACGGAAACACTGAAGTCTGGGGAGAGGCTAAACTTTCAGAGTTTCCAACCCAAGGCAAGTTGAAAACAGGAATCATGCATATATGCCACCAGGAGAAGGGGAATACGCTCTGCCAAGTAATTGCTACGGCTGATGAGTCACCACAACAAACTCGACAAGGGAGGGCCCTAATTCTTCTGAACCGTTTACTACTACAGCTCCTGTCCTGATTTTCTAGTTGCTGTCATGAAAGGCAAGCAAAATACATAAATTATTAGTATAAAATGCTAAGAAGATCAAATTAGCTGCCAACAATCTAATTTTCTTTGAACCATACACAACATTAATGATGCAAGATCATTGCTTGAAAATAGCCAGCAGCCTACAGCTCCCAGCAAATGGCTGAAATTACAGGTTTACTGAAATGTGGAGGCGGATGAGATTAGCAACAGCCTTTCTTTTCTACCCGTCACTGACAATCGGATGGCGTATCACTTTTTTCTTAGGCCCTTGTTAATCCCTTCAGTGTCTGAGAGAAGATACTACCTTTCATACTGCTGTATTGCAGAGACAACACTCTCAGCGTGGGGCTGCACATCTGGGGAAAACCGTAGCAGTTCCTTAAGCTGAGCCTTCAGCCTCTCAACCGTGGACTCTTCTGCAGCCAGAGCTGCTCTCGTTGCCTTAATCATGAAAATAATGAACAGATCACACCTTATGTAGTGTCTGGCACACGAAATGAAGAGATAAGGCTGTCTCTCAGGGTATTCACAAGTGCCCTTTCTGCTCCCTTTTTTCCTGGTTGTAAGGAATATGGATTTTGCTAAGGCAGAAAACATTCCCAGGAACAGTTTTGTGCCTGCAGGCTCCCTCTCTCCTCTTCTCCCACTGCCTACCCTCTGCAGGCATCTGATCTGCAGGGTTCAGTTTGAACAGAGTGAATCACAAACAGGCCCCGCATCAGTTCACTGATTGCAGTATATAACATGAGATGCATTTTTTGAGCAGTGTTAACTGCATCTCTTTGCATGAACAAATCTCTCTCAAAGACTCACATATACAGAATGTTAATTCTAGGGTGACATAGGGAAACAAAACCAACAAAACCCATGCAAATGTAGCCGGAATCAACCAGTCTGTATTTCGTGAATCCTTTTTGCATATACTTTTCCCAGTTAGTCCTGCTGAGTTCTAGACATACAAATAGCGATGAAAGGCATTTTGAGAAGAGATAATAAATGCAAAACCAACCCTCAAGAGGAAATGAATGGTAAAAATTCTTATCTACTGTATGTGTGACCAACCTTTTCCACTTGCTTTTGCCACAGATTGATTTTAGTGTAAATACTGAATTGCTAAAAACTTGGGACTTCTTAGGAGTGAAGATGTGTTTGATGGTAGAGGACAACAGCTACCCATCTTACATGGATTAAGGATATAATATAAAAATGGTCTCACCAAATACCCCAGAAATACGTGTATTTGTATATATATGTGTGTGTGTGTGTGTGTATTTGTATATACAGCGAAGCATTATTTTTTTCTGCTTCTTTTTAAGTAGAACAAATTGTGGTGTTTGCTCTGTACTGTGCTCTTTTTTGCATACGGTCCCTTTGAACTCAAGACACAAACTCCAACACATCCTCCAATCTTGCTCCCTCTGTGCAGAGCGAGATACAGGTTAGACTCCATTGTTGCTATTCAGATTTTCCTCAGTCTGTTTCATACACACTCGTACTCTTTCCTTTTCACCTTTAACCAATGGGAGAGGCACCTGTTGGATGTGACTATGTGTGTTCAATCTATGACTGCACTTGATCCTGCTGGTTTTAGGCATACGAAGGGTGACAACTTACATTGCATTTTCTCCACAGATTTACAAACTCATCTTCAGTCTTTTCCCCTTCCCCAGGCTCCAGGTAATTTTCTAGTCTCTGTAGATCTTTTCTCAAGTCCTGTACATCTGCTTCTAATTGCCTGGCTTGGGACTCATAGGCACTTTCTGACTCTTGGATCTTGAGCAATCTCTCCTCCTCCTCACTACTCAGCAGTTTCAACATCTCCAAGGCTTTTCTTAGCTCTTCGAGTTCATCCTTCATTCTCTCAGCTCCGAGTGGGGAAGTATTCTGAATCACCTCTGCACACTGAATTTCAAGGTGCTTCCATTTCTTTCCACCACTTCTAATGTTTTTGGCAATTTCCTGAAAAAAAGAAGTTAAATAAAAATTAGCTGCAGGAATGGGAAGCTGGGGGAAAAGCTGAAAGCTGTAGGAAAAAAATACCGCCTCTCCTGGTTATACATATTTTGTTCTTCACTTCCTATTTCAAAGTACGTCCTTTTTCAAGTGATCAGAAGCCAGGGTTGGTCATCTGACTGCCTTCTGAGTAATACTAACTGCCATGTTTCTGAAAATATTGGCTCGATTTTCATAAATGCTTGTCAGCTGAGGTCCCTGACAAAGAAAACAGGAGCTGCAGGCACTAAGAAATACTAATAGTCAGATTTCTGAGAGATTTAAAATTAAACAGTTTAAGCAGTGGCACCAAAATATTGGACACCATTCTCAAGACTGGTATTTTTATCACCAGCTCTAAACTCTCAAAACCTGTAAGCCTTCAGGCTCTATTTGGATCGTGTTTACCAAATATCATTCATTTAAACGAGTTTAAAGGGCAAGATTCTCAAAGAAACACATAACTGTAGGAGATCAGGCTTTTAGAAAAACAAAACAGACCAGCCTGTGACTCCTGCCACAGTTGGGAGAACCAACTAATAGTTTTAGGACCTGATACAATTCTTCTCCTCTAGCCTATGTTACAATCATACAATCACCAACTTATTTTGTTTGTGTAATTCATTTCTCAAGTACGCTCTTGTGTGGTTTGAGAAACATATACAGGCATGAAGAACACACAAATCCTAGCTCCCGGTTAGAATTACATTGTTTAAGGACCTTCAGTGCCTTTAACTTGTCCTCTGCTGAAGACTTGGTTGCTTCTCCAATGCAGCAGTTTAATCTTTCTGTCACACTGTTCAGCCACAATTGAAACTGGTTGACGTTAGCGTTGTACTGTTCGTGTTCCTTGGTTATCTTTTCAAGCAGTTTCACTCTGCTCTGTAACAAGAAACATCAGAAGCCATGAGGACAGTGCTTATCTGGCTCTTTTTCCTTTACACTAACCCAGAATTTATAAACAAGAGTCCTTTCCGTGAGCCCCGATAGCAGTTTTCCTCCACAGGCATTAACAGTTCACCTCAAGAAACAGGACACAAGATGGCATAAAGACTTGTCCCCGTCTGGGTCACGCTGTAGGCTCTCAGTGGCTAGTCTCTGAGGAGACAAACTGCAAGGTCCTCTCAGGTGAATTTCTAGCCTCCCCTTTCCAAAACTTAGAATCACAGAATAAAATCATAGAATCGTCTAGGTTGGAAGGGACCTTTAAGATCATCGAGTCCAACCACTAACCTGACACTGCCAAGTTACCACTAAACCACATCCCTCAGCACCACGTCTACACTGTCTTTTAAATACCTCCAGGGATGGTGACTCAACCACTTCCCTGGGCAGCTTTTTCCAATGCTCGAGAACCCTTTCAGTGAAGAAATTTTTCCTAATATCCATCCTAAACCTCCCCTGGATGCAAATTTAAGCCTATGGGAAGTAGGCTTCATTTTCCAAGTTACATTTCCAAGTTTGTGCACTCTGTAACAAACAATCCCTGATCTACAAGGGCCTGCGCATCCTGAGTTGCTCCCCACCGATCCAGTCTGGCACTCCTCACAGGGCAGTTACTTTTTCTCCGGCTACCCTTGTTTGTCAGCTGTAGTTTAGACCTTGCTGTTGGAAATTTTACACAAATCACGAGGAATCCTGGTTTTGTTGTTTCAAATAAAATAATATCCAACCTAAGTATTATTTCCTACAAAATCAGAATGATATTTTTTCTTGCCCTTCACCAGTTGGCATGAAGAAAAACTAAGGTACGCTATAGCTACATTTGAAAAAAAAATGTTACTTGTGCAATCCATTTAGCACTTGCAGCCCCCTTGAAAGGCTTTGCTGTCGCAGACAACAGGCTGGCTTTCATTTTGCATAATACGGGACACATCCCGTGCCTCTGAGCTGAGCTCGATCCCAGCTGCCCTCCACAGACAGCAGGATGATCGCTGCAATGGTGGGCAGAGTTTTAAAGCCCCCTCTGCATTTCCCTTGTGTCTGTGAGGCTCTGGGCACGTCCTCACAGCCATCAACCTGCCTGAGGTAGCAGTGAGCCATCACTGTCCTGCCAGCAGAAGGGTGGCATGAGCATCAGTCACCATGGGATCTCCCATATGATGTGGGGTGGTGGTCCCTGTGGGACTTTGCCCGTTACCTTTGGGACAGGTTGTGCCCATGGTGCAGTACAAAGCCACCACATTCTACATGGCACCACACCAGTCTGTTTTCCTCACTACCACTGCAATCTGTGCTGACTTGTGCAAATAAAGAGTGACTCCCCTGAAGTTAGTTGACTTGCTTTGGGACAAAAAAGGGACAGCAAAGGGACAACTGCCTCCCATGGAGGATGAAATGCTGCCCACTTATTAGGGCTATTATTTAATAGCACCACCTATGGAAACATGGGTTTGGATGAGACCAAAAAGTAGAATTGTGACTGCAGATTTCTGTGGCCAAGACGTATCCATCAGAACACCTCACTTGTTTGCTAAATCACCTTGCCTTGATTCTCAATCCACAGTGGTGCATACAGGTTAAATGATTCTCACCTTGACCTCAAGTTAGGGACTTGAAGAATGCAATCTTATAGCAGTGTAAATGGGCCAAACACTGAAGTGAAACAAGTCAGCCCAAGCTTATGGATTAGGTTTAGGCTAATTTGTTGCACTCACGGAAGCTCCAAAGGGAGCAAGTCAGAAAAACAAAGTGGAGTTATTATTAAACTCCAAAGTCTTCTGCTAATATATAGAGGGTTAAAAAGGACGTCAAAATGACCCACCCCTGGCCAGGCTATTCAGCAAAAACAAAGGATCACACAGTCTGGATCCTCCTGCTGGTCTAAGAGGTCAAGGAAGAGATGCCATGGTTCTGGACAGGCTGCTTGCTGTCAAACAAAAGACTTACCAAGAGCGGGCTGAGCACTCCCTCCCCCGAGAGGTTAGGCAGGGAAACTTTATAATGATGGAAAATATAGTACCACTTGCCACTGTAAGGTTAGCTGTTTGAGGAACAGGATGCTGTTAAACTCCATCTGCACAGGCACTTGGTTAGTGCAAGGAGATATTAAGCAAGGACACGGCCTTGGAAAGAGTGAGAGCACCAAGAGGAAAGCAATGGGTTTGCCATCGGCTGCAGAGGAAGAGGTGTGTCCAGGCAGGATATGCCCAGCCCTGGGTATTCATGCAGGGTGGATGGAGGCATAGGAAACCCTCTCCCCTAACCTCCCCTTACGGTCAGCAAAGGCAAATAAACCTTCTCTGGAAGGCAATCTAGAGCACATAAAAGAAGTTCCTGCTTTAAATCCCATTGCAGCATCTCAAGTAGAGTCCAGAAAGCTCCTGTAGCCCTTCCTGGTGCTTTTAGTCTTAGCTTTAGCATATGGGTGAGGGTTGGCATTATAAATAACTAGGCTTCAGTTAACAGAGACAACATGGTCTGAAATTCATTTGATGTGCTCAGACATATTTCATATATTTGACTAAATAGCAACATGCTGTATTTTCTTACCATCTTCAGTCATCATTTATGCTAAAACGCAGAACCTCTCCATATTGTTATTTTACTAGTCAAGGGAAAGCACGTAGGAAATGGCTACCACATCTAAATATATCCCTGTCAATGTAATTAAAAGAAGATTATGTGCTTTTAAAATTTAGGAATGATAAGGACACATGTTAGCACTAAGAAAGAAAAAAAGAAATCCACCATTTGCTGATACCAAAGAAGCAATGTCACAAGCAGACCATTTAAGAAACGCTGTCCAAGAGCTTGCCTTTTGATAGAGCTGGACAACTGCACAGGATCTAAAAATGCTCTTCAAACACAAGTGTAACCTACAAACACCAGCGAGCCTCCTCTGGCAGGCAGCTCAGGCATTCAGCTGGCATCTGCAACTCAATTTAGCCTGGCCTCTTTTCATGCAAGGGGCCAGAGCAATTGCCTTACAACTCCTGCATCTCTTTCATTCATTCCTCCCTCCCGTTGGAAAAGGTGGCAGGGTTTCTCTAACTAGCGTTATACTTTCCAAGACAATTCCCAAAGTGCCTGTAACCTTGGCATTAGCTAATGAACTCTGCATTTACTTCGGCTGCAAAATCCAAGGTTTTTTGTTCCGTACCTCCTGAAAGAGGGAGTTCTTAGCTGGATTCTCTCACTCCATCCTTCTATGAAATGTGGTATTTGTAACCAATGCCAAAGAAAAGCTTTTTCTAGCATCTCAGTTGGCCGGAGACATAAAGACATATTTTATCTAAGTACTATGAGCCACTTCCTGATCTCATTTACAGCAGCATGTATCCAACTCAGTTAGAGAAACTGCACTACGTAAAACCAGTCTCAGAGAGGTCACATTCTGGCTTTGAGTATTCAAATTACTTGTTTGAAAGAACTGCCTTATTAAAAAAGCTAATGACTGTCTCCTGCTTCAAAACCAAAGACTAATCTTGGTTAGAAGGGAGTGAATGAGAATTTTAAACGGCAATCTAGATAGACAACACCTGAATTCCCAGGAACCTTTATTTGTAAATCCAGTTGCCTTGTAATGAAGAGATCTACCTTTAAAAATAAATAATCAACGTTAAGGCGCAAGTCTGTTGGTGGCTTTACAGCCTCTCTGCAGCAGCTGCAGTTACAGAATTTCCAAATATGGTCTGTTTTTTGGAGAGACTTACAGCAGCAGTTTTATCTTTATGGTTAAAAAATACCTGAATTTCATGCTCATGAAAGGTGCCGGCTTGGCAGTTTTTTCATTGTTTTGGGCTTTGGGGTGTTTTTTTAAAAAAAATAGAAAAAGTATCTGTAGAGCAAGCAGAGCAATAGCATGAGCATCCCAATGTTGTTGTTCTTCCAGTGTGATCTGAAGTTAACTTTGTACGACAGCACCCGGGGGCGAGAAAGAGCGTACATCACTGTCGGGCTCCAGTTCTGGGCTGAGGTGTAGGTGTGGGAACAAACAGAAGGCAACATTATGACAGAAGCAGACAGCAGAGCCAATGTAATGAAAATTATTTGTATTTGCACCAGGTAATTCCAGCCTATAGAATTCCTGGAAGCCACTGTGAGACAAAGAGTAGATTTTAATCTCTATATGTTTGTGATAGATGTGCATATATATATTTCAAATATCCCTTTGAGTATTTCTGTTGATATAGGCTAGGAAGAAACTGAATTCTTTTGCCCACCTATGGATGTCTGCTCCTCAGCCACGTCACATAGTCCAATCCTGTCTTGACCTGAGGTTTAGAAGTGGAAAGTATGAGCCTTATCTGAAATCTTTACCCAGGAACAGGGTAAACGAAATCCCTGGCACTGAGAGATGAACTAGGAAGTCTTACACCAACCTCTCTAACAACTGTTCAAGCTGGAAGATTAGCATCAGGCAAGAACTAGTATCTAAGTGCAGTGAAAGTCTTTCAGATACTGGAACCTGCTGGTTAAGCTCAGTGTTGGGCCACAGCTGACTCCCACCTCTGTGTTTCCCAGTTCTGCAGGCAGGGACTGCAGCTCTGGATCTGGACTAATCACAGCCCAACAAGGGTGCACGCATGTAGTATTCTCTGGCTCTGGGAATGGGTACTTTGGATCTGGTTATACAAGTATCACTACTGTGCTGAAAGATGAGGAACAATTCAAACTTTGTACAGAGATGACCTAAACCAATATTCACTGGGTCACAGTAAGCAGCTTGCAGTTATTTTACAACAACATACTATAAAGCACAGTGTAAGAGCATCCCAATTAACAGCTTATTTTGGGACATAACGACTATTGCAGACAGCCCACTGACTGAAAGAATGGAGATCCTCGGCTGTGCTTCCTTTTGCAGTCCTACCAGGGAAGCCCCATCACTCAAGAAGCAGACAGCAAACAGCACTGTATATTGGTGAAATCTGAACACCTCCCACTCTTTATACGTGTACCTGAGCTTCTTCCCTGATTCCTTCATATTCCATCCTCATTTTCTTCTGAACATCCTCATCAACGCTGGGGTCACCTATCCTGCTGAACAAGGAATCAGCTTCCTCCAGCAGCCTTTCCAACAGGATTGATTGATTTAAGACATCATTCAGCAGAACCTGAGCATGGCTCAGCTGCCACTGCTTCTCCTTTAAGCCAAGCTGCAACTCAATGTCAGGCTCCAAGGTCACTCTCATGTGGTGAATCCATGCGTGAAACTCATCTTGAGCTTTCAGGTACTCACTCCAGTGCAGCCAGACCCACTCAATACGGCTGTTGAGGAGAGCAAGAGAGATGAGTTAGATAAAATTATGATGGGAGCAGTTGAGACTGGAAAGCTCAAAAGGCCTTCAACGCAAAGGACAAGGTTCTCAGCAATTTTAAGCTGCTCTGACTTCAGCTGGTCCAGATTCACTTCCCACATCCTCCCTGCTCTGGGGAGGAAATATCCTGTACCCTGTGCCTGGACAAACTCATCATTCAAGACCATGAAGCGGGCTGGCTGTGAAGGCAGACAACACTGAGGTCCCACGGGCCCTCTTTCCCCGCACAGTCCTCCCCATGCTCATGGCACTGGGATTAGCAGTGATTGCCATCTACAACCCACGCAGCAGAGAAAGGCAAAAAGCACTTTATGAAAGCACGGGATGGGACAACTGCCTCAACACACCAAATAGCACTCTTGTGCAGGGTACCTTTGTCTTACCTGTGACAGTGAGTAATGTATATGGCTGTCTCTTCCCACAAGGCTTTAATGTCTTTCAGTTTAGATAGTACCTCATGCTTCTTATCCTCACCGATGCTACGAAGAGCAGCATCTGCCTTCACAAGAATCAAGTCCATTTTCAAGTTGCCTTCTGGTTCCAGCGCACGTATTTCCTATGAGGAAAACAAATGAGACTGAAAGCATGAAAAGAAAGCAAGCATAATTGTTGCCATTTAAACTTTGTTTTTACCCAGAAATCATGAAGTGCCTGCTGCAAAGCTTCTCCTGAATAGAAAATATGAACTTCTCTTCAGATTTGTTTATTGTTAAACATCCTAAAGGACTGAATTGCATTGAAAACCATGTAGCAATTGAAAAATATTTCAAGTTAGCTACAAAACCCACATCATCTTCTATCAAATATCAGTGGCTGCGTTTCAATTGTGGTTATAAAGTTACAGTACTGTGTTGACGCATGCCAGTTGTTCTCCCCGACTTGCCAAAGCGCGGAGAAGCAATCTCCACAGGGTACACTGCAACATCTCAGTTTTAAGCTCTACTATAAGAAATCATGAAAGATATTAAAAAGGCTTTCTATTGCAAATAAAAGTTGGCTCAGAATACAAGCCAAGAGAAATTACCTGGTGGAATTTCTGCCTGCTACCAACTTTTGCTTTGACTATAAACTGCTAAGCTATGAACTGGTGAAAACGTGTATTGTGCACCAACTGGAATGCCAGTGACTGAAAGTTAAGCCATACAATTTTAAGGAGATTCTCTTCCTCCACGCAGGGATGAAAACCAGCACAACTTCTGTAAAATGTAACAGATTAATTATGTCCTGATTTGCATGTCAGCTTTCAGCATTACTTTATCCATATTTCTGACACCATCAGTTTTCTTGCTGTTCTACAAACTCCTAGCAAACTGCTCTCAAGTTTGAAGAAAAAGGCTTCTGAGAGGTTCAAAATCAGCTTTTGGAAAGATTAGGCCCATGGGATTTGTTCAAAAAAATCACGCCAGTTATTGCAAAGGCGAGACCAAATCACAGGCCTTTGGATTTCCAGTCTCATGTTCTGAGAAAAGACTGCTCTTTTGGCATGTACACAGCATATCTGCATGTGACGTCCAAACAGGCATTTGGACAAACTATCTACTCTGAAAAGTGTGATTAAAAGAATCCATGAAAGCAGGGGAAAGGGTAGGGCAGAGAAAGAAAATAGAAATCCATAGCTATCACCCGACAGGAAAAATTTAAGAGAAAAGTTGTATTCTAAGCCTGACA